>NC_090372.1:107677114-107986638 GCF_036365525.1 Heterodontus francisci | reverse complement strand
TGATTATTGCTAAGCAAGTGCCGCTTGATGGCACTGTTGATGACACCTTCCATCACTTTACTGATGATTGAGAGTAGGCTGATGGGGCGGTAATTGGCCTGGTTGGACTTGTCCTGCTTTTTGTGTAGAGGACATACCTGGGCAATTTTCCACATTGCAGGGTAGATGCCAGTGTTGTAGCTGTACTGGAACAGGTCTTCAGTACTATTGCCGGAATATTGTCAGGGCCCATAGCTTTTGCAGTATCCAGTGCCTGCAGACGTTTCTTGATATCACGCGGAGTGAATCGAATTGGCTGAAGTCTGGCATCTGTGATGCTGGGTCCCCCACCCAGAGTACATTTTGTGCCCTTGCCACCCTCAGTGCATCCTCCAAGTGGTGTTCAACATGGAGGAGTACTGAGTCATCAGCTGAGGGAGGGCGGTAGGTGGTAATCAGTAGGAGGTTACCTTGCCCATGTTTGACCTGATGCCATGAGACTTCATGGGGTCTGGATTCGATGTTGAGGACTCCCAGGGCAACTCCCTCCCTACTGTATCCCACTGTCCCGCCACCTCTGGTGGGTCGGGACATACCCGGGGATGGTGATGGCAGTGTCTGGGACACTGTCTCTCGGTATGATTCCGTGAGTATAACTATGTCAGGATGTTGCTTGACTAGTCTGTGGGACAGCTCTCCCAACATTGGCACAAGCCCCCAGATGTTAGTAAGGAGGACTTTGCAGGGTCGACAGGGCTGGGTTTGCCGTTGTCGTTTCCGGTGCCTCGGTCAATGCCGGGTGGTCTGTCCAGTTTCATTCCTTTGTGTTGACTTCGTAGCGGTTTGGTACAACTGAGTGGCTTGCTAGGCCATTTCACAGGACATGTAAGAGTCAACCACATTGCTGTGGGTCTGGAGTCACATGTAGGCCAGACCAAGTAAGGACAGCAGATTTCCTTCCAGATGGGTTTTTACAACAATCGACAATGGTTTCAGGGCCATCATTAGACAAGCTTTTAATTCCAGATTTATTAATTAAATTCAAATTCCACCTTCTGCTGTGGTGGGATCCGAACCCATGTCCCCAGAGAAATACCCTGGGTCTCTGGGTTACTAGTCCAGTGATAATACCACTACGCCACCGCCTACCCTCTTCTGAGTTGTGATTGATTGAGATTGCTGGTAGCTGAGTGCTGGGGGTATGGTAAATTGAGCAGCATGTGAAGCTAGTGGTGTAGTTGTAAGGATCAGGCATTTGAAGATGAATTAACTGATGTTGATCACTCATGTAAGGTCATTAAATGTCTTGTGGTACTACATAACACAAGAACACAAGAATTAGGAGCAGGAGTAGACCATTCAACCCCTCGAGCCTGCTCCGCCATTTCTGTCTTCCCCCCAATAACCCTTCACTCCCTTGTCGATCAAAGGTCTATCTAACTCAGCCTTGAATATATTCAATGACCCAGCATCACTGCTCTCTCGGGAAGAGAATTCCACAGACCAATGCCTCTCTGAGAGAAAACATTTCTCCTCATCTCAGTCTTTAATGGGAGACCCCTAATTTTTAAGCTGTGTCCCCTAGTTCTAGACTTCCCCACAAGGGGAAGCATCTTCTCGGAACCTACCTTGTTAAGTCCCCTCAGGGTCTTATATGTTTCAATAAGATCACATCTCATTCTTCTAAACTTGCCCAAACTGCTCAACCTTTCCTCATAAGATAACCCCTTCATCCCAGGAATCAGTGGAGTGAATCTTCTCTGAACTGCTCCTAATGCAATTATATCTATTCTTAAGTAAGGAGACCAAAACAGTACTCCAGATGCAGTCTAACTCAGGCCCTGTACAGCTGTCGTAAAACTTCCCTACTTTTATACTCGATTCCCCTTGCACGAAACACCAACATTCCATTTGCCTTCCTAATCACTTGCTGTACCTGCATACTAACTTTTTGTGATTCATATACCAGGACACCCAGATCCCTCTGTACCATAGAGTTCTGCAGTCTCTCTCCATTCAAATAATATACTGCTTTTCTATTCTTCCTGCCAAAGTGGACAAGTTCATATTTTCCCATATTATACTCCATCTGCCAATTTTTTGTCCAATCACTTATGCAGGTCCTCGGGGCTTAATTCCTGGCATTGATCTTGACAGCTATCTGCTCCCACTGTCCTCTCAGACTTTGTCTGGATGGCCGCCTGGCCTTCTTTGGATAGAGGGCATCTCTCCTTCTGTCCACCTCTTGTACCAAGGGCTCCAGTGAGGTGTCAAGAGATTCTTGGAGCATGCTCTCTATATTGTTGTGTCATTAGTCATGTTCTTCCTGTTCAGAAAGTCTGCCCCAGCCACTTCCAGCACCTGCTCCAGCCAAAGTGCACCTCCCCTTCAAGAGGAGCCGGATGGCTTCATGTAACTGCTGGCTAGCTTCAAATGGTACTAATTTTGCACAAACTTCGGTCCCCTGCTAAGGCATACAGCCACTCAAAAGCTATCACATTAATCAGCTGGCAGTACGAAGTTTGCATGCGGCCTGCAATGGAAGGAATGGGTGCGCGTTAATCGTGCATCATGATCTCTGCGCCCATTTTTGTGTGCAATTGAATTTTGCACCTCAAAGGTCTGAACAAGATTGAATTCTACCAGTTCCATGAGATGGCCAAGAGGGTCACCAGAAACAAAATTACACTGGTAGTTCAGACTTTCTACAAACGTGTTTGGTATACAGGTCTGAGTCACTGATCTTGCGATTGTACTATATTATTGCAAGATTTTTGGAGAAAGGTTTTTCCACTTTAATTTCAAAGCATATGAGTGAAACTGTTGAAATTATGGAATTGAAACATAGTGCATAAAAATGGAAATAAACCTAGCCCCACTTTTCTTTCATGTTCAGCATCACTTTGGTTCGATAGAATTAAAAGCTATGTATCAATATTTTTGCACATTGATTGCCCAGTTTCTGAACAGAGCTGTTAAGGGATCTTTAATCATAGCTGGTGTGAGCTAACATATGTTGCATAAAAAAAATTCTGGCAGAAAGGAAATGAAGAAATGCAAAATAACACCATATGGAAACAGGGTTTTCATTAATGAAATGCAATAAATTATGTTATTAGACAAGCATTTGTTAATTATGAAACATACAGTTTTATCAATTCTTTCTTTTGTACCATACAGCTGCACCTGTGACATGTAAATGAAAACTTATTGCACTATTTCCTTCCAAAACTTAGAAATATTTCCCTTCATTTGTGCAAGTAATGGACTGAGTAATGAACTCAGTTCCCTTCAACTGGCATAAAACAAGTAGGAACAAGCAGGGCCAAGGAAACCATGGAACATATGCCAACTTCCTCCATTAAGTCCCTCTTTATCTTGGTGTCACAAAAATTAAAATGTAAAACTATCAAACCATCACATAGCACAGATGTTTAAGAAAATGCAATTGTGGAAAATTTTCTAAGTGGGGTTTCAGTGGAGGTACTTGGGGGCTGTGCAAATGATCAAGAAAATTCCCGATAGTTATGTTTTGACAAAAGTTTTGAGGAAATTCAAGGCTTTAGTCTTAACTTTCAATCACCAGCAGATTAATTTCATCTGCACTTTGAAGTTGTGCTTTAATTCCCCAAACTTCTATTATGGTACCTTTATCTTAATCCACCTATCTTGTAATCTACAGTATGGGGTATTTTTGTTTTATATCTTTGCAGGTTTGATAGCATTTTTAAACTGCCAAGAGCATTCCAATAACTGACTGTCATACCACAGTTTAGTGTTTTTTTTCGTAGAACTCATAAAGCTTTCCAGCAGAATGTTACTAAAAAAAGCTGGATAAAATAAAAGCTTGTGGTGACTGGACATTAATGTAATTTTTTCATATACCTTGATACCAGCAAAAAATTCTTTGCTTTCAGCAGAGGGTCCTTGAATATCTGGACTATCCAAGTAGAAACTTAAACTCCTGCAGTAAATCTGTGAATTCAAGAAGAGAAAACACATGATAATAGTTAACATAAGTACAGTTCAGGTAAGACTAAAATTAAAAATGTGAATAAACTTGCTTTTATCATTGCTCTGCGAGGATCTAAGCAACTGAACAAAATTTACTGTTCCATTGAACATGTGAGGTAGAGTTTCTGCTTTGGACACAATCAGGAACCTGTCTCCAAAATGTACTGGTTAGATTACAGTTCAAGTTTTTGCTAAAATTCATTTGCAGAATCACAGCCATAAAACCATCCATGAACCAGTATAACTGGGTAGTGCAACGGAATGTCATTTTTAAAAATTCTTTTCCTTTAAGCATATTCCTTCATGTATTTAAAAGTGGTAACCTGGTGCAGTGTTACTGAAATAGGTTAAAACATTTTCATCAGGGTGTCCAGTCCTCCACCTGTGAGTAACCACATTTAAAACTATTGAAAACAGCTACAAAAAGGAATCATTTAATAGCTTAATTGATGTACACCAGTCAGTTTCCTAGTAAATATCTGTTGATATGAAAACACTTCTAAAACATGCCTACTAATATCTGTGCATCGAAGAAAATGAGTGCCATTTGAAGTGACTTCCCACAACAGCGCAATCAGTCAAATCTCTTTATTTCAACCCGTGGCTTGGCCAGTTTTGTGGGCAGGGCCTGATCCAGGCAAATTGAAAATTGAATCAGTGGAAAAGATCCTCGACAACACAAAGGTCAATGGTTTTGGGCGCAACTCACTATTGTGCTGGTTCAGCTGATTCTGCCCAGAATGCGTTGATATTATGAGTGAAAATAAGCAGAAACTCTACCCATGTTGTTTAATAACAGGAAAAATATTAAATGAAATTCCACATCTTTAAAATAACATATGAGTTGGCACCTCTGTGGGATTGATTTTCATATGAGAAAGCTGAGTATTTTGTAATACAGATACAGCAGCATTGCAGTTATGTTACTGGACTAATAAGCCAGAGGCTTGTACTAATGATCCTGAGACATGCATTCAAATCCAACTATGGCAAATGAGGAATTTAAATTCAGTTATTTAAAATAAATCTGTAATAAAAAGCCAGTAGCAGTAATGGTGATTATGAAATGACCGGATTGTCGTAAAATTGCATCCGGTTCATGAATGTCCTTTTGAGGAGAAAATCCGCTGTCATTACCCATCTAGCCTATATCCGACTCCAGGCCCACAGCATTGTGGAAAATCTTAACTGCCCTATCTTGCATCTATCTATGAGAGCAGTGGTGTAAGTGACGACTGTACAGTCCATGGGGAGACAAAGTCCCATCTTCCCACTGAGCCTCCTCCTGAGGACACCTTCTATCACGTTGTGTGGCAACTCAAAACTGAGCATCCATGAGGCACTGTGGGCCATCATCAGCAGCAGAGTTGTATTCAACCATAATCTGTAACCTCATGTCCCAGCATATCCCTCACTCTTCCATTACGATCAAATCAGGTAACCAACCCTGGTTCAATGGGGAGTGCAGGAAAGCATCCCAGAAGCAGCACAAGGCCGATCAGATTAAAGCTCTGCAGTCCTGCCACATCCTGTCATGAATAGTGGTGGACAATTAAACAACTAACAGGAGGAGTGGACTCTACAAACATGCCCATCCTCAATGACAGGGGTGCCCAGCACGTCAGTGCAAAGGACAAGGCTGAAGCATTTGCATTCATCTTCAGCCAGAAGCGACGAGTGCATGATCCATCTCAACCTCCTCCTGAGGTCCACACCATCACAGATGAGCATACTGGATACAGCAAAGTCTATGGCTCTCGACAACATCCTTGCTGTGATTCTGAAGAATTGTACTCCAGAACTAGCCATTCCTCTACCCAAACTGTTCTAGTACAGCTACAACACTGGCATCAATGTGGAAAATTGCCCAGGTATGTCCTGTCCACAGATAGCATGACAAATCCAATTCAACCAATTACTGCCCATCAGTTTACCCTCAACTATTAGCAAACTGATGGAAAATGTCATTGCCAGTGCGATCAAGCAGCAATTACGCACCAATAACCTGCTAATCAATGCTCAGTTTAATTTTTTTTATTCATTCATGGGATGCGGGCATCGCGGACTAAGCCAGCATTTATTGCCCATCCCTAATTGCCCTTGAGAAAGTGGTGGTGAGCCACCTGCTTGAACCGCTGCAGTTCATGTGGGGTAGGTACACCCATAGTGCTGTTAGGAAGGGAGTTCAAGGATTTTGACTCAGCGACAGTGAAGGAACGGCGATATAGTTCCTAGTCAGGATGGTGTGTGACTTGGAGGGGAACTTGCGGGTGGTGGTGTTTCCATGCAACTGCTGCCCTTGTCCTTCTAGTTAGTAGAGGTCGTGGGTTTGGAAGATGCTGTTTAAGGAGCCTTGGTGCGTTGCTGCAGTGCATCTTGTAGATGGTACACACTGCTGCCACAGTGCGTTGGTGGTGGAGAGAGTTTGTGGATGGGATGCTAATCAAGTGGGCTGCTTTGTCCTAATGGTGTTGAGCTTCTTGAGTGTTGTTGGAGCTGCACCCATCCAGGCAAGTGGAGAGTATTCCATCACACTCCTGACTTGTGTCTTGTAGATGGTGGACAGGCTCTGGAGAGTCAGGAGATGAGCTACTCGCCGCAAGATTCCTAGCTTCTGATGTAGCCACAGTATTTATATGGCTACTCCAGTTCAGTTTTTGGTTAACGGTAAGCCCGCGAATGTTGATTGTAATGCCATTGAATGTCAAAGGGAAATAGTTAGATTCTCTCTTGTTTGAGATAATCATTGCCTGGCACTTGTGTGGTGTTAATGTTACTTGCCACTTATCAGCCCAAAGCCTGGATGTTGTCCAGGTCTTGCTGCATTTCTACATGGACTGCTTCAGTACTTCAGAATGGTGCTGAACATTGTGCAATCATCAGCGAACATCCCCACTTCTGACCTTATAATTGAAGGAAGTTCATTGAAGAAGCAGTTGAAGGACGTTGGGCCTAGGATACTACCCTGAGAAACTCCTGCAGGGAGGTCCTGGAGCTCAGATGATTGACCACCAACAACCACAACCATCTTCCTTTGTGCTAGGTTATGACTCCAACCAGCGGAGTGTTTTCCCCGATTCCCATTGACTCCAGTTTTGCTAGGGCTCCTTGATGCCATACTCAGTCAAATGCTGCCTTGCTGTCAAGGGCAGTCCCTCTCACTTCACCTCCTGAGTTCAGCTCTTTTGTCCATGTTTGAACCAACGCCGTAATGAGGCCAAGAGTTGAGTGGCCCTGGCAGAACCCAAACTGAGCGTCAATGAGCAGATTATTGCTAAGCAAGTGAAATTTGATAGCACTGTTGATGACACCTTCCATCACTTTACTGATGATCGAGAGTGGACTGATTGGGGGCGGTAACTGGCCGGGTTGGATTTGTCCTACTTTTTGTGTACAGGACATAACTGGGCAATTTTCCACATTGCCAGGTAGATGCCAGTGTTGCAGCTGTACTGGAACAGCTTAGCTAGAGGCGCGGCAAGTTCTGGAGCACAGGTCTTCAGTACTTTTGCCGGAATGTTGTCAGGGCCCATAGCCTTTGCAGTATCCAGTACCTTCAGTCGTTTCTTGATATCACGCGGAGTGAATCCATTTGGCTGAAGACTGGCATCTGTGATGCTGGGGACTTCAGTAGGAGGCAGAGATAGACCATCCACTCGGCACTTCTGACTGAAGATTGTTGCAAATGCTTCAGCCTTATCTGGGTTCCGCTTGGACTACTCGGATCCAGACCTCTTTACAGCCTTGGTCCGTAAGTAATATGGACAAAAGAGCTGAATTCCAGAGGTGGGGTGAGAGTGGCTCCCTTTGTATCAAGGCAGCATTTGACCAAGTGTGGCATTAAGGAACTCTACTAAAACTGAAGTCAATGGGAATTAGGGGAAAGCTCTCCACTGGCTAGAGTCTTACCTAGCGCAAGGGAAGATGGTTCTATTTGTTGATGATCAATCAGCTCAGCCCCAGGACATCACTGTAGAAGTTCCTCACAGCAGTGTCCTAGGCCCAACCATCTTCAGCTGCTTTATGATCTTCCTGCCATCTTAAATCCAGAAGTGGGGATGTTCGCTGATGATTCACAATCTTTAGTTCCATTCGCAATTCCTCAGGTAATGAAGCAGTCCGTGCCTGCATGCAGGAAGACCTGGTCAACATTCAGGATTGGGCTGATAAGTTACAAGTAACATTCACGCCACATATGTGCCAGGTAATGACCATCTCCAACAAGAGAGAATTGAGCCACCTCCCCTTGACATTCAACAGGATTATCATTGCTATATCTCCCACCATCAACATCATGGAGCTCACCATTGACTAGAAACCTAACTGAACCAACCACATAAATATTTTGGCTACAGCAGTGGTCAGAGGCTGGGTATTCTGGGCAAGTATCTCACCTCCTGACTCCCCAAAGACTTTCCACCATCTACAAGGCACAAGTCAGAAGTGATGGAATACTCTCCACTTGCCAGGATGAGTGCAGCTCAAGAGTGCAAGCTCAAGAAGCTTGACACCATCCAGGACAAAGCAGCCATATTGATTGGCACCCAATCCATCAGCTTAACATTCAATCCTTCCAACAACAGCGCACCATGGCTACAGTATGTACCATCTATAAAATACACTGCATCAACTCATCAAGGCTACTTTAACAGCATCTTCCAAACCCACAACCTCTACCACCTAGATGGACAAGGGCAACAGGTGCAAGGAAATACCACCACCTGCAAGTTTCCCTCCAAGTCACACACCATCCACCATCCTGACTTGGAAATATATTTTCTATATTCTTTCATTGTTGCTCAATCAAATTCCTGGAACTCCCTTCCCAACAGTACTGTGGGTGTACCTACATTACATGGACCACACTGCTTCCAGATGGTGGCTCAGCAATTTCTCATGGGCAATTAGGAATGGACAATAAACATTGGCCTTGATAGTGCACGTACATCCCACAAACGAATAAATGAAGTAATTTAGCATCTTGGGTTGAACATAGAAAATTGTGCCATATCTAAAATGTGCAACTGAAACACATTGGAAGCACACAGCAGCCTGAAAGTCCCCACATGGGCCGCACACAAGTCAGCCCCTTTAAATTACCATACATGGGCGGCTGCACAAAAAATTTAAAGGGGCCGCACATTTAAACGATTCGCTCGTGCATTCCAAAAAAAAATTCGGGAAAACATTGACTGGAGGTGAAATTAGCCTCAGGTAATCATGCAAATTGAGCAACAGCAAATCAGCAACTTGTTTCTTTACCCCACTCAATCTTCTTTTCCACTAACTTCAAGAAAAAGAAAATGGATGTGTTGTAAAATGGGCTGCCAATTCACTATCGTCCATTTTGCACTCTCACCAAAGACCAATTTCCATTATCTTATTCAATAAAGTCATACTGGATGTTTGCTGAAGGACAATTCATGTTTGACAATTTCTAATGCCATACATATGTACTGTTTTTCCTTTTTTGTGCGAAGAATTTGGAGATAGTTCCCAAATAGGAACTTTCTAGACATGTAAAATGGACTGCTGTAATTTTGTTAGTGGGTACTCAAGCAGCAGTATGAAATTCTGCACACCGAGGACTTGGAATCGGAGATACCAGTTTTGTATATCTGTATATTTTTGAATGTATTTTGTCTTTTTCCAATTTCTGCTTCGTTGCAGTTTCTTCGAATAGCTCATTTGCGTTGTAAAACTTGTTTTCAAAATATATGTGCTGTTGAAAGCTCGCTGTAAATGCTTATTTCCTTTCCTTTCTCCTACTTTTGCATTGTCTTTGTATTTTTTTGTCCCATGTTTATACTTGCCCCTCTTTCCTATCTTTGTATGTACTTCCCATTTCTGCAAATGTGTACACATGAACAGTTTTAGCAGTCATTAGGCTATTTGTAGGCGAGGGTGCATAGAGCTGTCTCCCTTATTGGAAGATACCACTTTTCCAATTTTCAATATCTATATTTCATTCTGAAATGTTCACGCACATACATACTCATTTGATTCTCCTTTTCCAATCCCATCTCAATAGAGTCAGGTGTTCATGTTATTTTATCAACCAAAGGGCAAACAAAAACAATTTCTCTGGCAAAGAAGATCTCGGTAAAATGTTGCCTAAATGTGCTACAGCTGACATTTAACAAAAAACTGCTACCAGTCATGCAAACTGTCAGCATGTGCTGAGAGCTAAATCTGTAAGCATGGATCAAAGGAAATTGAGTTGTTCAATCATGTCATCTATTTTATGATCCCTGAAAGAGAAATCTTATAGTTGGAAATGTTTTTTAGAAAGGTCACTATTTTATGATGCTTTCTTTCCCCTCCAATTTAAAATATATTTTTCTTCCTTCTTTAAGTCTCCCACAGCATTCACCTTTCCCTAACTAACACAACACTCTGACTTGATGGTTTGGAACATCAGTAAACACAGCAAAAAGTCAATCCTCAAACAAATTTTGTTCATCAAAACTGATCTCAGTTGTGTTTCGTAAATAAGGCCATGAAAAAAGGCTAGCGGTTTCAATAATGCCTGAGGCCAAATTCCCTTGGCTGTTGTAACTGCAACAGGAGTTTGGCAGAACAGCTTGGATCAAGGCCAGGACCTAGCTCCCAACTTTAGTTGTGAATTGCTATTTAGCTTTCTGACACAGCCACTGGTAGTCCCTTAAAAGGCCACATATGTGAGGGAGAAGCTGTGAAAGTGGCGAAGGGCAAGAACTCCCAGTGATGTTCCCAAAGGGACCCAGTGTAATACCTGAGGCTGATCTATTAGGTGAGATGTACCAGCCTCGAAAATGATAGAGATGGGCCCCACTGAAGGTGAGGGAAGTGATCTGGGGCTGAAAGATGGGTGATCTAAAAAGAAAATGTCTGGATTATACAGGAGGTGCCGATGTGTCAAACAGCATGGAGGTGGGCAGTCACCCAAGATGTACTCATAGTGGGGTGGGTATCTGACAGCATCTTGGAAGTGAGGTGTCCTCCCAATGACCCGGCAAACTCCATCAGAAACAATACTTGTAGGAACGATCCTGGCCTAACAGCTTGTGCATTTTCAGAGCTTCAATTTCAAAAAGTGACAGCAATGGCTTCAAAGCATTCTTTTATGTGTGTATATATATATATATATATATATATTTATATAAATGTAACATACCCTGTCCCCAAGCCTGAGATTTACTCCATCCAATTCTATGAAAGAAAATGTCTGGACTGTTGTTTCCTGACGTAGCTCCTCTTTAGTTCCATCAGGTGCCAGTCGGAACCAAGCGATAATGAATCCAAGAGAACTGTTTACGACTGGGCTCTCAAAGGAACATTTCAGGTAAATACTGCCATTATCTAATTCAGCCACAACTTCAAGAGCAGCTGGAGATGGTGGACGTTTAGCTGGTAAATAAAAACATACGGCATTAATATTATAAAAATTAATGATAGATATTCTCAGATTAATTGACTGAGCAATGTTCATTTACTACACAACATGGAAGCCCCATTCAACTTTTCAGGTCTTGATACTTGTGACCATTGTAATACTCAAACACACATATTAAAGGATTCAGTTTTTTTTAATAGTATTTCTTCTTTTGGTCTGCTTTTCTTCTCTTCTATCCTCTTGATGGCTTTGACTCTTTGCCCTCAAGTATGGTTCCATGTGCACCAACTACCATCAAGTACTTTGCAAAAGGGCCCATACTTCACATGTGACCGCATGTGATAAATGTCATAAATGTCAGTAGGCAATTTGATCATGATGGCATTGTGGGCAAGCATCATCCTGGCCAGATTTTCAAACCTCGCTGAGACCATTAACGGCAGCGAGTGCGATTTGAAGATCACATTCTGAGGTCAGCGATTGGTCCTCTGGAGCACGATGCTATTTTTAAACTGCAGTTGGCAGGGAGGGAACGGGTCAGGCACCTGTGTCCAATTAATTGCCTGTTGAGCTCATTAAAGTGTTCATTAACAGGCTTGTCAGGAGCAGGAAACTATTTTTAAAGTCTGGGAATGGGAAAAAGCCACAAGGAACACGACAGCGTCGTGAAGATGTGAGGATTGTGGAGGGACATGAGGGCTATGGGAATGGCAGATTTAATTAAAGCAGAGGCAGTAAATAAAGCTTAGCTGTCTCAGATGTGTCTCAGTGTGGATACTGTTGAAGCTGGAAGAGTTAAATATTACATTGGAGAGTGCGATGAAACCGGATAGGGAAGTGAGCCCACTAACATCACTGTGGCACCTGGGGTTGGCATGGGAAGGCCTGGTGAATGCACAAAGGACAGCAGAGGGAGTTTGGATGGGAACAGGCTACTCTGACATTGGACAGAGCAGCTAGGATGAGCTTCAGCAGATGCAACCGCCTGGACAGCTGGAGGCCAGAGGAGCACAGCGGGGGCTGCAAGGGTAGGAAGGCACTACCCAAGACATTAAGTGCCCAGCCCAAAAGTCAGCTACCTGCAAATGACTGAGTGCCAATACCATAGGAGGCATGCGCCATCCAGCCTATCTTGGTCCTGTGTGCTCTGATCCACGATGACCTGATGCTTCACAGCCCCCAAAGCAGTCCCCTACCTGCAGCCGTCAATGTCTCAGATGCCCTGAACTTCTGTGCAACCAGGTCATTCCAGAGATCAGCCGTGGACCTAGGTGGCAACTCACAGTCAGAATCTCAATAGGCCATCGGGCAGGTCACGGATGCCCTTTTCAGAAGGGTAGGGACTACACCCACATTGATACAGATGGCCCTGCACAGGAACAGGGGGCATTGGGTTCAGTCTCCATCACTGGATTCCCCCAAGTGCAAGGCATCATTGCGTGCACCCATGTAACCATCAAGGTACCTTGCAACCAGCCAGTGAGATCCATCAACAAGAATGCTTGCACTGCCTCAATGTCCAGCTGGTCCTCTACCACAACAAGAACTTCCTCTATGTACGCGCTCACTTTCCTGGCAGCTGCCAGTCAGGCTGCCTCGGTACTTCACTCTATCCCACAAACTGCATGAATAGATCCAAGTGGACAAGGGAAATCCAGTGATGAGATGACGACTGACCCCTCCACAAAAGCCCCAGACAGAGGCATAGAGATGAAACAACCAATGTCATCTGCTCAGCAGGCCAACCATTGAGCAGGCCATCAAAGAGTCAGAGTCACTGAGTCATTTACGGCACAGAAGGAAGCCATTCGGCCTATCAAGTCCATGCCGGCTCTCCATGGAGCTATGCCGCCAGTCCCACTCCGTAGCTCAATCCCCATAGGTTTCTGAGGACGTGAATCTGGTTCTGGATTGGCCAGGTGGCATCCTCCAATGTCCTCCTGCAAGGGTCTCGGTCATTGTGGTGATCTGTTGCACTGTCCATAACATGGTCCTCCAGAGAGGTGTGGACCTTAAGGAAAGTGAGGGCCTGGAAGGAGACAGCTCATTGGGGGAGGAACAAGAGGTAGGAGAGAAGGAGGAAGAGGGGGGAAGTGGGAGATACCACTGAACAGAGAGGTGACCCTGCTGCATGACCAGGTGGCCTCCTCCTGCCACCCTATGGGAAAAGAATCTCCCTCAACGGGTGAAAACAAAAGAATATAATAAATCTACAAGAATCACAAGGAATCAGAGGGGTTAATTCTGACTTTTATCCAAAGGCGAAAAATGGGTGATAGTTAATTGGCAGCCCGATTTATATTTCATCTGATCTTCTTTTCCCCCATTTTGCCCACAAATAACAATTTAAATTATCCTCAAAAAGCTCAGGAATGGGAAGAAAAGGATACAACTGGTGAAAATATAAAAGAATATTAATACATAAACACAGAGAAAATAATTTTAATGTCATTGTATTATGAAAATCAGATGTGTAAATAATTAAACAAAGTAGTTTACAGGCAGTAAATATTGGCAGTCGCTAATCAAATAAATTTGATTTAATTTAATTTAACTGATTTAGATTTGGGGTTAAATTGGGCTCTGTAATGCCCATTTTTAGGGTGGCACCTAACACTTGAAAGTGGGGCCCAAGTTGCACAGGCAACACTTCTGATGGGAAGTGTGCAGGAACATCATTTGGAGATTAACTCAATCACCTTGTCAACTCATGTGAGATCACTAAACTTCGTGCTGCACTGCATCCATGTTTTTAGAACAACACTCCTGTCATTGACCTCCACAGCTACTTTTCCCTACCGTCTCCTGAACACATTTCTGAAGGGCCACTTGCCCCCTTGCTGCTCAGGATGTCTCTCCTTCTCTCCACATCTTGCACCAAGAGTTTCAGTGCACTTTAAGAAAACACTGATGCACATGCTGTCACATGATCAGTTATTCTTTGACCTGTTGCAGCACAGATTCACGTTTCAAAAAAATCCCCCCACTTTTTGCAGCCACAATGCACCTCCCCTTTAAGAAGAACAGGCTGCCTGCAAGTAGTACTAGCCACTCGCAATACTGGGCTCTCTGCTGATGTGTGCAGCCAATTAACTGTGTGGTAACACTGGCTGCACACAGCAAACATTGAAACCACAGGTTGCACAAATTCAATGTGCTGCCTGCAATACAACGCATGAGAGCAGGTTAATCATGTGCTGCTAACCCCCACTCATTTTTGGGGGTAAGCCAATTTAACTTCCAGTCTCTTGAAGTAATGTTAGCTCTGAATACTAAAATAAACTGACAGGTTCAAAGTTATGAGAATGAATGTATATATATTACTGATATGATAACATGAATTATGTGGACACTTACCTCTACATCTGTTTCCAATTTCAGTCTCCTCTGAACCACAGTTCCTTTGTTCTTTTGTTTCAGACACGACTAGGACAGAACGAAATAAATATCATGGAGGTTTAAGTTCGAATAAATTGTCACTTGGTAGTACAGAACTTGGGCATTGCTGAAAAAGACATGCTGTCGAAGCTTTTCGTCTTGCACTCATCAGGACAGATGCAAGAATGCCAAATTTCAAAGGGAGCAACAATTTATCCTGCATGAGAAAAGGGTGCTCATTGGTTGGCAAGTCCACACTAATTGGTCGAGGCATTGCCATACAGAATGCAGCAAGGAACTACTGTCCATCATACTTGTTTAATTCAAAAAAGGTGCAATGCCTGGCCATGTTCCTTTTGCCTTGAGAGGACAGGTCCCTACGTATAAATATATGTAGCTTCTAGCAAGAATAAATAAGCCACATTGTGAGCCTGACTGATAATTCTTAGTTTGTTGTTAGTGCAAACTCTTAGCATACTCAGGATTTTTCTGTACGTGCTGTCCAATCGCGGAATCACATCTAATGTTAGACAATGTATTCTGAGTTTTGCAAGTACGGGCTGGTTGAGTACAGTTAGTACTCTGCCTGTTGTGAACAGCCGAAGGAACATGTTGTTTGATACAATTCACCAGTCATTGGGACATACGCCTTTTCTGAATTAAACAAAAGCGCGGAGGACAATAGTTCCCTGGTGCATTCACCATGTCAATGCCTCGACCAGAGTCGACTTGCCAAACAATCAGCACCCTTTTCTCATGCAGTATAAATTGCTGCTCCCTTTGAAATTTGCCATTCTTGTGCCTGCCCTGATGAGGGCAAGATGGAAAGTTTCATTAGCATGTCTCTTTTTTCAGCAATATTCTCAAATTAATTCGGTCATTTTTTAAAAATTCCAGTATTTTTACGGTCCAGTTTTATGTCCAGTTGTAGTAATGTATCCCAGCATACTCTGAACTGAATTAGTCCTTCAACCTAATGTCATCTCTTTCATCATGTGCAGCATAGCCCAATGAGGAAACTATAGCCTATCTGCTTGTCTTTCAGGGCTAAGAGTGGTCACTTTATCTTCATGATCCCTGACGCCAGTTTGATTAATAGATTTAAATCATCCAGGTGAGTAGTGGGTTCAATTTTCCTTTTGCACAGATTGGATTTGAAGTAGAAACTCATAACTTATTTTTCCATGTTGTGCTGCACTGAACTGTGTCATAGACAATATATATAAATTATATGATAATTTATCAGATTTCATTTGTCTGTTGAGTTTATAAGTTACTGGATATTACCACCATCAACTTCTTGTCTCTCTTAAAACCATGCATTTTCTTTTAAATAACTACATATAGGTTACATTAGTGTTGTGATTATGTTTCTGGACAAACAACGCAGAGGCCTGGACTAATAATCTTTAAATTAAAATCCCACCATAACACTTTATGAATTAGGATAGTGTTAAAAAAGACTAAATCTGTAATCAAAAGCTGGCATCAGTAATGGTATCAATGAAGCTATTGATTGTCATAAAAACCCAACTGATTCATTAATGCCCTTTAGGGAACAAACCTGCGCTCCTTATGCAATCTGGCCTCAAAGTGACTCAGGCCCCACAGCAGCACAGCTGACTCTAAACTGCCATCTGAAATGACCTACCAAGCCAATCAAACAGCTAGAAATAAACATCACAAGAATAAAATCGGACGGACCAATCAGCCTCGACCGAGGCACTGAATTCAGATTAGTACCTGGGAGTATGATGTTATTGCTATTACTGAGACTTGGTTGAGGGAAGGGCATGATTGGCAACTAAATATCCCAGGATATCGATGCTTCAGGCGGGATAGAGAGGGAGGTAAAAGGGGTGGAGGAGTTGCATTACTGGTCAAAGAGGATATCACAGCTGTGCTGAAGGAGGGCACTATGGAGGACTCGAGCAGTGAGGCAATATGGACAGAACTCAGAAATAGGAAGGGTGCGGTAACAATGTTGGGGCTGTACTACAGGCCTCCCAACAGCGAGCGTGAGATAGAGGTACAAATATGTAAACAGATTATGGAAAGATGTAGGAGCAACAGGGTGGTGGTGATAGGAGATTTTAATTTTCCCAACATTGACTGGGATTCGCTTAGTGTTAGAGGTCCAGATGGAGCAGAATTTGTAAGGAGCATCCAGGAGGGTTTTCTAGAGCAGTATGTAAATAGTCCAACTCGGGAAGGGGCCATACTGGACCTGGTGTTGGGGAATGAGCCCGGCCAGGTTGTTGAAGTTTCAGTCGGGGACTACTTTGGGAATAGTGATCACAATTCCGTAAGCTTTAAAATACTCATGGACAAAGACGAGAGTGGTCCAAAAGGGAGAGTGCTAAATTGGGGGAAGGCCAACTACACCAAAATTCGGCAGGAGCTGGGAAATGTAGATTGGGAGCAGCTGTTTGAAGGTAAATCCACATGTGATATGTGGGAGGCTTTTAAAGAGAGGTTGATTAGCGTGCAGGAGAGACATGTTCCTGTGAAAATGAGGGATAGAAATGGCAAGATTAGGGAACCATGGATGACAGGTGAAATTGTGAGACTAGCTAAGAGGAAAAAGGAAGCATACATAAGGTCTAGGCGGCTGATGAAAGACGAAGCTTTGAAAGAATATCGGGAATGTAGGACCAATCTGAAATGAGGAATTAAGAGGGCTAAAAGGGGTCATGAAATATCTTTAGCAAACAGGGTTAAGGAAAATCCCAAAGCCTTTTATTCATATATAAGGAGAAAGAGGGTAACTAGAGAAAGGATTGGCCCACTAAAGGACAAAGGAGGAATGTTATGCTTGGACTCAGAGAAAATGGGTGAGATTCTAAACGAGTACTTTGCATCGGTATTCACCGAGGAGAGGGACATGACGGATGTTGAGGTTAGGAACAGATGTTTGATTACTCGAGGTCAAGTCGGCATAAGGAGGGAGGAAGTGTTGGGTATTCTAAAGGGCATTAAGGTGGACAAGTCCCCAGGTCCGGATGGGATCTATCCCAGGTTACTGAGGGAAGCGAGAGAGGAAATAGCTGGGGCCTTAACAGATATCTTTGCAGCATCCTTAAACATGGGTGAGGTCCCGGAGGACTGGAGAATTGCTAATGTTGTCCCCTTGTTTAAGAAGGGTAGCAGGGATAATCCAGGTAATTATAGACCGGTGAGCCTGACGTCAGTGGTAGGGAAGCTGCTGGAGAAGATACTGAGGGATAGGATCTATTCCCATTTGGAAGAAAATGGGCTCATCAGTGATAGGCAACATGGTTTTGTGCAGGGAAGGTCATGTCTTACCAACTTAATAGAATTCTTTGAGGAAGTGACAAAGTTGATTGATGAGGGAAGGGCTGTCGATGTCATATACATGGACTTCAGTAAGGCGTTTGATAAGGTTCCCCATGGCAGGCTGATGGAGAAAGTGAAGGCGCTTGGGGTCCAAGGTGTACTAGCTAGATGGATAAATAACTGGCTGGGCAACAGGAGACAGAGAGTAGCAGTAGAAGGGAGTTTCTCAAAATGGAGACGTGTGACCAGTGGTGTTCCACAGGGATCCGTGCTGGGACCACTGTTGTTTGTGATATACATTAATGATTTGGAGGAAAGTATAGGTGGACTGATTAGCAAATTTGCAGACGACACTAAGATTGGTGGAGTAGCAGATAGTGAAGGGGACTGTCAGAGAATACAGCAGAATATAGATAGACTGGAGAGTTGGGCAGAGAAATGGCAGATGGAGTTCAATCAGGGCAAATGCGAGGTGATGCATTTTGGAAGATCCAATTCAAGAGTGAACTATACAGTAAATGGAAAAGTCCTGGGGAAAATTGATGTCAAGAGAGATTTGGGTGTTCAGGTCCACTGTTCCCTGAAGGTGGCAACGCAGGTAAATAGAGTGGTCAAGAAGGCATACGGCATGCTTTCCTTCATCGGACGGGGCATTGAGTACAAGAGTTGGCAGGTCATGTTACAGTTGTATAGGACTTTGGTTCGGCCACATTTGGAATACTGCGTACAGTTCTGGTCGCCACATTATCAAAAGGATGTGGATGCTTTGGAGAGGGTGCAGAGGAGGTTCACCAGGATGTTGCCTGGTATGGAGGGCGCTAGCTATGAAGAGAGGTTGAGCAGATTAGGATTATTTTCATTAGAAAGACGGAGGTTGAGGGGGGACCTGATTGAGGTGTACAAAATCATGAGAGGTATAGACAGGGTGGATAGCAAGAGGCTTTTTCCCAGAGTGGGGGTTTCAATTACTAGAGGACACGAGTTCAAAGTGAAAGGGGAAAAGTTTAGGGGGGATATGCGTGGAAAGTTCTTTACGCAGAGGGTGGTGGGCACCTGGAACGCATTGCCAGCGGAGGTGGTAGATGCGGGCACGATGGAGTCTTTTAAGATGTATCTAGATAGATACATGAATGGGCAGGAAGAAAAGAGATACAGAACCTTAGAAAATAGGCGACATGTTTAGAGAGAGGATCTGGATCGGCGCAGGCTTGGAGGGCCGAAGGGCCTGTTCCTGTGCTGTAATTATCTTTGTTCTTTGTTTGTTCTTTGTTCTAAGGCAAAGACTCAACCAACCCTATCAATCCTGTGTGGTCCTCCTGATCTGGGGGGTTGTTTCAATGTAGGGAAAGCTGTCTCACAGTCTAGTCAGAGCTGAAATTGTCATATTTTGAAAATCATAGCAGCCAACGTTGCAAACTCCTCCATCACCAGCCCTGTATATGACCTAACAGAAGCGGTGGCGCAGTGGTGTACAGTCTGGACTTTGTGAAGTTCCATGGCATGAAATTAAGCATGGGCAAGGAAACCTCCTCCTGATTATCACCTACCACTTTGAATCAGTACTCCACCATGTTTAACACCATTTGGAAGAAGCACAAGGGCATAGAATGTACTCTAGGTGAGGGACTTCAATATCTATCACCAAGAGTAGCTTGGTGGTACCAACACTGACAGAGCTGGAACAGTCCTGAAGGACAAAGTTGCCAGGCTGGGTTTATGGCAGGTGCCAAAAGAACCAACACGAGGCAAAAACCAACTTGACCTTGTCCTCACCAATCTACCTGTTGCAGATGCATCTGTCCATGATAATATTGGTAGGAAGTGACCACTGTACAGATGTTTTGGAGGCCAAGTTCTGTCTTCACAGTGAGGATAGTATTTACAGTAGAGAAAGTTTTTTGTCAGTATTTACAGTAGAGAAAGAAAATGTTGTCGAGGAGAATACTGAGATTCAGACTACTAGGCTAGATGGGATTGAGGTTCACAAGGAGGAGGTGTTATCAATTTTGGAAAGTGTGAAAATAGATAAGTCCCCTGGGCCAGATGGGATTTATCCTAGGATTCTCTGGGAAGCTAGGGAGGAGATTGCAGAGCCTTTGTCCTTGATCTTTATGTCATCATTGTCGACAGGAATAGTGCCGGAAGACTGGAGGATAGCAAATGTCGTCCCCTTGTTCAAGAAGGGGAGTAGAGACAGCCCTGGTAATTATAGACCTGTGAGCCTTACTTCGGTTGTGGGTAAAATGTTGGAAAAGGTTATAAGAGACAGGATTTATAATCATCTTGAAAAGAATAAGTTCATTAGCGATAGTCAGCACGGTTTTGTGAAGGGTAGGTCGTGCCTCACAAACCTTATTGAGTTTTTCGAGAAGGTGACCAAACAGGTGGATGAGGGTAAAGCCGTGGATGTAGCGTATATGGATTTCAGTAAGGCGTTTGATAAGGTTCCCCACGGTAGGCTATTGCAGAAAATACGGAAGTATGGGGTTGAAGGTGATTTAGAGCTTTGGATCAGAAATTGGCTAGCTGAAAGAAGACAGAGGGTGGTGGTTGATGGCAAATCTTCATCCTGGAGTTTAGTTACTAGTGGTGTACCGCAATGATGTGTTTTGGGGCCACTGCTGTTTGTCATTTTTATAAATGACCTGGAAGAGGGTGTAGAAGGGTGGGTTAGTAAATTTGCGGATGACACGAAGGTCGGTGGAGTTGTGGATAGTGCCGAAGGATGTTGTAGGGTACAGAGGGACATAGATAGGCTGCAGAGCTGGGCTGAGAGATGGCAAATGGAGTTTAATGCGGAAAAGTGTGAGGTGATTCACTTTGGAAGGAGTAACAGGAATGCAGAGTACTGGGCTAATGGGAAGATTCTTGGTAGTGTAGATGAACAGAGAGATCTTGGTGTCCAGGTACATAAATCCCTGAAAGTTGCTACCCAGGTTAATAGGGCTGTTAAGAAGGCATATGGTGTGTTAGCTTTTATTAGTAGGGGGATCGAGTTTCGGAGCCACGAGGTCATGCTGCAGCTGTACAAAACTCTGGTGAGACCGCACCTGGAGTATTGCGTGCAGTTCTGGTCACCGCATTATAGGAAGGATGTGGAAGCTTTGGAAAGGGTGCAGAGGAGATTTACTAGGATGTTGCCTGGTATGGAGGGAAGGTCTTACGAGGAAAGGCTGAGGGACTTGAGGTTGTTTTCGTTGGAGAGAAGGAGGAGGAGAGGTGACTTAATAGAGACATATAAGATAATCAGAGGGTTAGATAGGGTGGATAGTGAGAGTCTTTTTCCTCGGATGGTGATGGCAAACACGAGGGGACATAGCTTTAAGTTGAGGGGTGATAGATATAGGACAGATGTCAGAGGTAGTTTCTTTACTCAGAGAGTAGTAGGGGCGTGGAACGCCCTGCCTGCAACAGTAGTAGACTCGCCAACTTTAAGGGCATTTAAGTGGTCATTGGATAGACATATGGATGAAAATGGAATAGTGTAGGTCAGATGGTTTCACAGGTCGGCGCAACATCGAGGGCCGAAGGGCCTGTACTGCGCTGTAATGTTCTAATTCTAATACCCTCTTTGTATTGTGGCCAATGAGTTAAATGACTAAACAGATCTAGCAGCTCAAAACTGAGCAGTAGCAAAATTGTATTCAATCAATCTCTAACCTCATGGCCCAGCATATCCCTCACTCTACCATTAGTAACAAGCTGGGGTACCAACCCTGACTCAATGAGGAGTGTAGAACAGCCTGCCGGGAGCAGCACCAAGCATACCTGAAAATGAGGTGCTAACCTGGTCAAGGAACAACACTGGACAACCGGCATGCTAAACATCAGAAGCAACATGCAATCGACAGCTAAATGATCCCACAATCAATGTATCAGATCAAAGCTCTGCAATCCTGCCACATTCAGTCATGAATGGTGATGGACAATTGAACAACTAATGGGAGGAAGCTCCTTAAATATCTTCATCCTCAACGATGGCAGAATCTGTCACATCAGTGCAAAAGACAAGGCTGAAGCATTTGCAACCATCTTCAGCCAGAAGCAACGCGTGCATGATCCATCTCGGCCTCCTCCTGGGGTCTGCAATATCACGTATGGCAGTTTTCAGCTAATATGATTCAATCTGTGACATCAAAAATTGTCTGAGTACACTAGATACAGCAAAGGCTATGGGTCCAGACAATATCCCAGCTGTAGTGCCAAAGACTGATGATCCATACCTAGCCACACCACTAGCCAAGCTGTTTCAGTACAGCTACAACACTGGCATCTGCCCTACAAAGTGGAAAATTGCCCAGTCCACAAAAATGCAGGACAAATCCGATCCGGCAATTACCATGTAATTTGCCTGCATTCGATCATCAGCAAAGTGATAGCAAGTGTCATCGACAGTGCTATCTAGCAGCTCACCAACAACCTGCTCACCGATGCTCTGATTGGGTTCCGTCAGGACTATTCAAGTCCAGACCTGGGCGGCACAGTGGCGCAGTGGTTAGCACCGCAGCCTCACAGCTCCAGCAACCCGGGTTCAATTCTGGGTACTGCCTGCGTGGAGTTTGCAAGTTCTCCCTGTGAACCGTGTGGGTTTTCACCGGGTGCTCTGGTTTCCTCCCACAGCCAAAGACTTGCAGATTGATAAGTAAATTGGCCATTATAAATTGCCCCTAGTATAGGTAGGTGGTAGGGGACTATGGAGAAGGTGGGGATGAGGTAGGAATGTAGGAATGTTGATGGTTGGCACAGACTCGGTGGGCCGAAGGGCCTGTTTCAGTGATGTATCTCTGAATAAAAAAAAACCTTATTTCCAACCTTGATTCCAACATGGACAAAAGAGCAGAATTCCAGAGGTGAGGTAAAAGTGATATCAAGGTAACATTTGAATGAGTGTCACACCAAGGAGGCTCATGAAAGATTAAGTCAATGGGTATCGGGGGGGAAATAAAACCTCTCCATTGGCTGGAGCCATACCTAGCACAAAGGAAGATAGTTCTGGTTTTTGGAGGCCAATTTCTCATCCCCAGGACATCGCTGCAGATGATCCCGAGGGCAGTGTCCTCGGCCCAAGCATCTTCAGCTGTCCCATCAATGATCTTCCCTCCATAATCAGTGATGGTCGCTGATGACTGTAGTGTTCAACTCCAGTCACAATTTCTCAGATAGTGAAGCAATCCCTGTCCAAATACAGCAAAATCCAAACAGTATCGAGGAGTGGGATGATAAGTGGTCAGTAACACATGCACCATACGAGTGCCAGGTAATGACCATTTCCAACATGAGAAAGTCTAATCATCTCCCCTTGACATCACCAAATCCCACAACATCCTAGGAGCCACTATTGAGCAGAAAAATAACTGGACTAGCCACATAAATACAGTGGCTAAAAGAGCAGGTCAGAGGCCAGCTATTCTGTGGCATCTAACTCACCGTCTGACTCCCCAAAGCATTTCCATCGTCTGCAAGGCACTTGCCTGGATGGGTGCATCTCCAATAACACTCAAGAAGATCGCAACAATCCAAGACAAAGCACCCGCTTGATCAGCATCCCAACCACCAAGTTAAACAATCGCTCCAGCACAGGTATGGCATGGTTGCAGTGTGAACCATCTACAAGATGCACTGCAGTAACTCACCAAAACTTCTTCAACAGCACCTCCCAAGCCTGGGACTCACCTGGACTGAAGAAGACTTCTCTGTCTCTTCTGGATCATATGGTGACCTTCAACTTTGCCGTCATCTTTCTGCCACACAACCAATTCTGTACTCCTCCTGGATCTTCATTCCCACAGAAGCATCTCCATCAGTATGTCCTTTGATATTCTGATCTCAAACAGCTTCTGAAGTTCACTTGCTCACTACACCAGCTTTTCAACTTGGACAACATTTTGTTGATACTCCATGCTGACTCCACCCTATCTACGTCAACTTTATCCCACCATGGGACCTCTGACTTTAACTCTAGACTCCCTCCTATTATCTCAAGTCTATTCCTGGTTTACTAGTAGTTTTTTATATATCTTAAATTGTTGCGTAACCAGGCCTAAGTAACTTGAGTTTCCGTATCCATTCGTGTACGCATTTTGGTTGCTGTTCTGGATCCAAGTCCATCACTTGTATTTCCACATTTTTCTCTACTTTTTTTTTACTTCTTTTCTCTTTATGCCTCCTAGAACCCTCTCTCTTGTCATCATGCATCTTTTCATTTCTTCTTTCTCAGGTACTCAGCCCTCCCAAATCCCTACCCCAAACCTTCAGTACTCCTCGAACTTCCTATTCTCCTGTTGCTGCCCAAGGCTTGACTTCCTCTTATATGCAGCTTCTCTCTGTGTCTCTGTTGGCATCCTTCAAGGGCCCATCGAGTCACTTGGCACTGCCTCAATATGCACATCAACCCAAAACTGCCCATCCTCTCTCGCCAACCTTCTCTCTCAGTGTGTCTTCTGGGGGCTAATCTTGTCAATTGCCTCCCAGTGCACCTCACCCCTCCCTGTGGACTCTACCAGCAGATCAGCTATCACCGTTCCACTCCACATCTCCTTCTAGAATATCCAGTCACTTGTGAATAAGGCCCTTGCCATCTACGAGCTTTTTGTGGATAACTGCATCAACATTATGGTTTTGCCAGAAACCTGAATGAGGGGTAATCACACCTTCCCCCTAAATGAAGCCTCCCCACCTGGCTATCCCTTCCACTACTTGCCCCAAAATCATCACGATGGGGAGGTGGCTCATCACCAAATCACACCTTGGCCTTTCCCCATACTCCTCTGGTACCTTCTCCTCCTTTGACCTTGATCCATCCCTGTCGCCTTTCATTTAAAAATCTCACTTTCTACCACCCCTAAGTACCATGAAAATTTTATCACTGAGATAGCTTCCCTGCTTTCCTGTATCAGCCTCTGCATCGAGCACCTTCTCATCCTTGGTAATTTCAACCTTCATCTTAACTCATCAAGCTCTTTCCTCTGTTTTCTTATTCTCCCTTCATCTTTCTCCAGATGTAAACTCCCCAACCCATATTCACGGTCACAGTCTTGACCTTACCATCTCATGTAGCCTTGCTACTCCCATCATATCAATCACAGATAAGGCCATCTCTGATCACATTCTTGAATCTTTCTCCACCAACATCTCTGTCTCAACCCTACTTCCTGCTACGTACACCCTTGGAAAAAGATTCCGCCCAATTCACTGATAACTCACTTTCAAAGTCCCAAATATCTAGCCTTTGGCACAACATTTCTGAGGCAATAACCACATCCTCACCTTTACCTTTGATCGCATAGTCCCCACTAAAACCACTACTTCTTCTTAGCATGGCCATTGCCCCAGGTATGGCCCTGTTCTCCACTTCCTTAAGTCCCGGGGCACAAACTTGAATGGATATGGAGGACAACTGATTTAACCATTCACCATCAGATCTGGCTGGATCACATAAAGCACTATTGAGTCCTGCTCTCATCTGCTAAAATTGCTCACTATTCCAGGATCATCCTAGAATGCAAAGATATCTTGGGCCTCTTTACTGCAAACCGTCTTCTTAAACCCCTCTCCGTCTCCTCCAACCTCACCTCCAACCACAAGTGTGAGAAGCTCATAGACTCTGTTACTAAGACTGAGGCCATCCGATCAGCTGCCTCTTCCAATTCCTTCCCTTCCCCTTACCCACCAAACCACAAAAAGCTCTAAAAAAAAATTCCCCCGCCCTAGCCCTGGAATCGTGTCTTTCTCTAGTTTCTTTCCTATTTCCCTTCATGCCCTCTCCGAGCACATCTAGACCATGAGACCCACCCTTTGCTCCTCTGACCCTATTCTCACTAAAGTTCTGAACATTAAACTTCCCTTCCTAGTCCTTGGTTCCCATGTTAGCTGACTGTTAATGGGTCTCCCTCTTCAGGTACTGTCCCTCTCTCCTTCAAATCTACCATCATGGCCCCACACCTCAAAAAACCCTTGATGCCACTGTCCTTGAAATCTATCATGCATCTCCAACCTCCCTTTCCTCTACAAAGTCCTTGAATGTGTTGGTGCCTCCAATTCCATGTCCATCTGTCCCAGAAATGTACGTCTGAATCCCTCTAATTATGTTTCCGCACCTGCCACAGTACTGTAATGGCTCTTATCAAAGTTACAAACGACATCCTATGTGACTATGACAAAGGTAAACTTTCTCTCTCCATCTTCCTCGACCTGTCTGCAGTCTTTGACATTGTTGGCCACACCATCTTCCTCCAAAGCCTCTCCACCATCTTCCAGTTGGTTGGCTCCATTCTTATCTGATAATAGCCACAGATTAGCCTGTAATGACTTTTCTTCCAGCTCCTGCACCGTCACTCTGCTGTCCCCCAAGGATTTATCGTTGGGGTCCCCCAATTTCTCATCTACATGCTGCTCCTTGCATCATCATCTGAAAATGAATGTCAGTTTGCACATGCACATTGACAACACCTAGCTCTACCTCACCACCACCTCTCCCAACTCCTCCTGCTTCTACACCATCAGCCTGTTTGTCTGATATCCAGGACTGGATGAGCAGAAATTTCCTCCAATTAAATATTGAGAAGATTGAAACCATTGTCTCTAGTCCCCATCACAGTCTTCATTCCTTAGTCACCGACTCCATCCCTCTCCCTGGCAACTGGCTGAACCAGATTGTTTGCAACCTTGGTTCATACTCGACTTTGAGATGAGCTACTGGCTACATATTCACAGCATCACTAAATCCATCTGTTTCCACTTCTGTTACATTGTCCGACTCCACCCCTGCCTCAGTTCATCTTCTGTTGAAACCCTCCCTTGTTAATTGTATATTAATTGTAATTAATTGCATGCAGATAGTGGGCATTAACTGGGAATTTACTTGTGCCCCTAAACTGACTAAAACTGTCTCTTTGTGTCAGGAGGTGTGTGTTTGTAATGTGTTTCTCCGTAAATAAAATGTGTGTAAAGATTGGCTCCTTTTCTATCCTACACCACCTGGCTTTATGGAATGAACATGGCAGCAGGGAATGGTTGGCTAAAGGTGAATGTTGGAAACTAAAAAAAAAAGTTCAGACAGAAAACTAAAATCCGAGTGGCAGAAAGTAAGTGTAAATTGTTGGGTGTGATTACCCTCTGATGTTCTTGAAGACTGAATCATACGATCATTGGAAGAACAAAGTGGATATGTAAACACGGGTTATGTCCCTACCAAAGAGAAAATAAGGTGTGGCTTTGGCAATGTTGTTTCCTACAAGAGGTAAAATCGGAAGTACGCTGTGAGATGGATGCCCATTAGTTGGATAGTAGTGAAGGTTTGGGCCTTCTATTAGAGTTCTTAGATGAAATCTAAATGAAAGATGATCTGTTAAATGCCTAAGAGGCATGGTCATAATTTGATGGAAGAATATATAAAAACTTTAACAGATTGTATAAAAGGCTGACAAAAACCAATTTGAGGATCCCTGGATTGGTACTAGTATTTAAATTACTGCATTGTCCAAAGGTGTCTCATATGGACAGGCCATTGGTTCTCCCTGGTGTTCGGTTCTCGGAGATGGTGACTTTGTTGGATCAGATGTCTGCTGTCTTAAAAACAAATCCTAAGGAAACAATCATTTGCTTCAGCTTTCATGGAACAAATGAGACATTCTGTGGTGACACAAAGAATAGAAGACTCACTGACTGACAGATTTTGAAATAGTCCAGATGCTGGATACAGGGGTCAATACAATGTAAGAATAAAAGACAGGCAGAATGACAATGAAAGCACCTTGGGCAGATCTGGCTTTAACAGCAGAAGACAAACTTGGAACAGCAATAATAAGTGGATGAATCCTAGAAAGGCTCAAGGAACAGTTAATAGGTGCTTCAGGTGTGAGTCAAAATATCATTGTGCAGTGAACTTCCCAAAGTCAAGAGGCAGGCTCCTCAAAATGACACATGATGAAGAGAAATCTAAGGAAGAGAATCAAGATAACGATGAATTAGAACAAATTATACTGGTCACAAGGAGTTTTGTCCATGTGATGAATGTGTGAGTCGCAGTCACCTTTAACTGTGCAGTACTAAGTAGTGTTGATACTTCAACAACATGTGGGACAAATTGGTTAAAATGTTACCTTGATTCATTAAGTAGTGAGGATTGGCACAAGGTTAAGGAATGTAAAAGTACTACTTGTTTCAGGTTTAGCAATTGAGGTCCTTAAAGAGAGATGTAATTCCATGTAACATGGTTTGGAGTAAGCCATTTTTATAAGTACTGATGTAGTCTCTGTGTACTCAACTTCTGCTGTTGAATAAAACTTCCCTGAAAAAAGTAGAAAAGAAACTGGATATGGTGTATGATAAGACAATTATTTTTGGAAAGTCAGCTGATCTGCAGTTTACCCATTCAGGACATTATTGTATCCCAATAACAAAACATGATGTTTCTCATTATGTTTCTCATATATGTTAGATAAGTATTAATGGCATCAGCTGATAAGAATCAGAGACAAAACACAAATTGTGCATAGACAATTTGCTCACCCTACTTGTCCGAGGTTAAAAACCCTGCTAAAGGATGCAGGTGTAGTTAATGAAGTGTATATAAAGATTATAGAAGAGATTAGTGAGAAGTATGAAACCTGTAAAAAAAAAATCAGAGAATGCCGTCACATCCTATTGTAAGCCTTCCATTCATGTGACTTTAACAAGGTAGTTGCCATGGATTTAAAGGCATAGGACAAAGACAGAAATATTTTCATTCTATATTTTATAGGCCTGGCAAGCAGATTTAGTCTTTCTACAATAATACATAGTAAGGACAAAAGATTATTACAGACAAAATCATGAAGAAATGGATAGGGACCAGACTCGGGATGCCAGCAAAGTTTCTTACTGATAAGAAAGGGGAACTTGCCAATGACAATTTCAGAGACACGTGAAAATATGAACTTCATAGTCATGAATACCATAGCTGAAAATCCTTTCAGACATGGACCTTGTGAAAAGAATCATGCAGTGATTGATGAAATCTTGCATAAAATTTTAACTGACCAACGAGACTGCAATTGACAACCGCCCATGAATTCACTCCAGATGGTTGGTGAGTATCGTCCCCATCAATAAGAGCGTTATGGAGAATGGGAAGGCCCTGATTCGGTAATAGATTATGAAGGTAAGATAGCACTTCGCAAACATGACAATCAACTGTTAAGGTTCATTCCTCACGATCAATCAGAATTAATTACTAAACCTCTCATTCTGAGCAGCCGATAAAAGTAAACAAGGCACCTTGTATCTCAAATGCTCATGAGTTTTGTGAGGAACGTCCTGAGGAACAGAATCCAGTAGGTCTAGGGCTGGAGAGTGATCATGACCCACAGGACAGAGCTATCACATCCGTAGGCCAACTGTCCAGAGTAGATACTCAGATAACATATGTTCCAGAGGGGTCTAGTGAATTGAGAGATGCAACAATTGTGGGATGTGTAGGAAAAGCTACTGGCAAGTTTAAACACTGGCTGAATGTTCAGTATGATGGCCAAGAAGTGAGGTCCATGGACTGGAGGAATGGGGTGAACAAGTGGAGAATAAGAAAGCACAGTGCAAGTACTGATAGTGAATCCAATAGTGACTCTTGCATCAAAAAACAATCACGTACTGGAGAAAGCGCCTCTGATAATGCAAGTAGGAAATCTTGCAGTAATAATCCCAGCAGACGTAAAAGTGGAAGTAGAGGCCATAGCTTGAATAGATGAGATAATGAAATAAATGAACAGTCTCACAACTGAACTTGACCTCATGACTGAAGATTTAGTGGCTGCCAATAAACTGAGGATAAACTAATAAGAGTAGCAAAACAAAGGGAATTAGATAGTTGGAGAGAGTTTGAATCTATTCTGAGGTACCTGATAAGGATCAATCAGCTTTGTCACATAAGTGGATTTGTATTGAAAAGGTTCTTGCAGATGAAACTTATAAGGCTAAAGTGAAGCTGGTTGTGAGGGGTTTTGAATATTGACTAGGTGATGCAGATATTAGAGTGGATTCACCCACAGCTGTAAGTAATTCTTAAAAATCGTTTTAGCTCTTTTGGTCACATATTCATACTTTTGGAGAGATGTGTTTCTGAAACTGCAAAAGAAGCAGCAGATGCAGAAGAAAACTAAGGAAACAAATATGTCTATGGCCTGAATGATGCTTCCAGGATGTGGAATTTTTTGGTGAGATCTGTTTTGCTGAAAATAGGTTGTGTTCAACTAAAAGCTGATCCCACAATGTTTTATTAGTATCATAAAAGGAAATCTTCAGGATGCATCTTTTCTTAGGGGATGCTACTGAGGAATTTGAAAAAATGTTTTATTTGCAAGATTAGAGTTGTACTTAAAATTGGGACTCAGGCTTGTGGGGCTTTTAAATATATTAGTTTAGATGTTAAGCAAAGTAGGCCTGGAATAACTTTAAATCAGCATTCCTATTTAGTGAGTGTTACTCCCATCCCAGCTAATCATACTAAGTCACCACAGAAAGATGATGTTATATCTAAAGAAGAGACAGTGCAATTGTGAAGCTTGATTGGTCAGTTGAACTGGTTGTGTACTCAACACTACACCAGATGCTGGTTTTGATCTGTTGGAGTTCAGTACAATGATGAAAGACCTTAAAGTAGAGAATGGGCAAGATTTTATAGAGCCCTCGACGTCGGGATCGGTGGTGGGAGGGTGCATGAAGATTGCTCCGGATGAGGCTCGGCAAGAACCTCGGCGGCGGAAGGGCCCAGCCCGATATTGCCGATGGCGGCGAGGCTTCGTGGTGGCCGCCCCCCCCCCCACCACTCAGTGACAGGACCGCCATTTAAATATTTAAATAAATTAAATCACCTCCTGAAGTCCCATCACGATCTTCACCCCGGCGGCCGGCACTGCCACGCCTTCAGATCCCCATCTGAGGTAACAAGGGGCAACACTGGTGCGGAGTGGGGGAGGAGGTAAGTTTATCAGTGTGGGGGGGGGGGGGATCTGGGTCAAATGAATGTCTTGGCTGTAGGGGACGGTAGGAAGGGTTACAGTTTAAAGTTAGTACAATTTGCGGGGGGGGCGGGGGGGAAGGTCAGATGGTGAAGTTAAGTGTTTTGGTGGGGGGGGTGGGAAGAACAAATAATTAATTTAATTGATATTGGAGGGTGGTAGAGGGGCAAAAGAAATGTATTTATTTATTTTAATTCAATGTCACTTTAAATATTTAAATGTACCGGCAGGGTTGATGGCTTTAGAAATGGTGTTATGCCTGTGCACAGGCAGCTGACGCCGTTACCGGGGATGGACAGTCCGCCCCCTCCACGTGTTCGGGGGTGGGGGTGGCCCACCCCGGCCATTTAAATGAGCTGCTGCGCTTGAAATCAGGTGGCTCTTTGGTGTGTGGCCCCTCCCGCCGCCGATTCAGCCCAATGTTTTAAGGGCAAATAAAACATTAAGGAAGTTAAATCTGGATAAATGTATACATAAGTTCCCATCCTTAGATGACCCAAAGAACATTAGGCTAGTTATTTTTAGCGCTGCTTCACATGCTAATCTTACTGATGAGTATTCTAGTGCTGCTGATTTCATAATATTTCTGATGGATGAGAACGGAAAATGTTGTCCTTTAGCTTGGGAAGCTGAGAAAATAAAAATGGCTGTTAAAAGTACTTTGGCTGCTGACACACTGACTCGTGAATATGGGATTCTATTTGTCAAATATTTTAAGTGAGATTCTGTACAATTAGCGTAGTGAAGACAGTCTACCCATTGAATGTTCAGTAGATAATCGTCCTTTTGGGATAATATACATTCTGAAAAAAAGCAAGAGTGGGAAAAGGTTACGGATTGATGTTGTTGGATTGAAGCAAATGCTGGAGAGAAAGGAAATATCTAAAATTAAATGGATGGATGCAAGTCATCAACTGTTGGATTGTTTTACAAAAGGAAATGTTTGGGGTCCTTCAGGAGGGGCATCTTGCAATGTAATGCTTTGCACAGAAACTTTTTAAAGTAGAGAAAGGGCAACATTAAAGCAACGCACGAAATAGGGAGAAGCTGGTATTACAATAACTTTGCTTTCCCTTTAGTGCCTGCATGAGCTCCAAGCCATTTTGATGTCTGAGCCTCATTAGCATGTTACCAGCGAGCTTGAAGTTTGTGCAAAGCTGCTGCTCATAGGATCGGAGAGGGTGTCAACCGGGTTTCACATTGAGCCGACTCTCAGGTAGAACCTGGGAAGGGGGAAGACGGAGGGTCTTAGATGGACTGAAAGCAAGCCGGAGACTATTGGCGGGCCCAGAAGAAACACCCTAATCCCCCTAAGTCTACTAAACAATAAAAAAGCTTTAACAGCCACTGGTTAGGCCATTAAACACCTGGTACAATTCGGCAGAGTATGCACAATGTATGTTTCATCCATTTGAACCATTTGGGGTGGTTGAAAGAATGAATCACGGGACTTTAATATTTGGTGTAATATTTGCATAGATTGAGCACAGGCTGTCCCGCCATTAAATTGGTATAATTTGCACCCATTTTATGCCTGAAAAAGAGCTGCGGCCCATACCAATTTCCACCCCACAGTATGGGCTTAATTTATCCTGAGCTAATGACTGTATCACTATAAATAGTAACTTATCTCCCCTACACCTAGTCTCACTAACTCACTTTCGAATTCTAGATTTTCTGTCCTTTCCTGGATGCTTTAACTCAAATTGAACACAGCACCATTAGGAACATACGACATAGGAACATAGGAGCAGGAGTAGGCCATTCAGCCCTTCGAGCCTGCTCCGCCATTCTAGATCATGGCTGATAGACTACCTCAATGCCATATTCCCACACTATCCCCATATTCCTTGATTCATTAACAACTAGAAATCTATCGATCTCTGTCTTGAACCTACTCAATGACTGAGCTTCCACCACACTCTGGGCAGAGAATTCCAAAGATTCACCACCCTCTGAGTGAAGAAGTTCCTCCTCATCTCAGTCCTAAACGGCTTGCCCTTTATTCTGAGATCGTGTCTCCTTGTTATAGATCCCACAGCCAGGGGAAACATTCTTTCTGCATCTACCCTATCTATCCCTTTAAGAATTTTGTAAGTTTCTATGCAATCGCCTCTCATTCTTCTAAAATCCAGAGAACACAGGCCCAATCTCCTCAATCTCTCCTCATAGGACAATCCCACCATCCCAGGAATCATTGACACAGGTCATGAGCCTGCTACTCATTTCAGACTCATCCTCTTCTCACTGGGCATCTACACATGCTCACATCTAGCAAGATGGAAGATCAGATTGGAGATTAAGGGATCAAACGTAAAACCTTCATGTTCTAAATGGATCAAGCAGTTCATTTATCCCTTGAGCCTTCAGGGGAACTCAGTAATTGCTTCTGGCCATGATTCAAATGACACACTCAAAACAAGCAAATATTATTTTCAAAAGCATGTGCTACAACTGACAACTTTGTATGCTCACTATAAAAATAAGTGGACTGTAATTTCTGAACAATTATATTGTATAGGAAATGAAAAAGAAAACAAACTTTTGCATCAAATAAAACCCAATTAATTTTGAGAATTGTTATAATGGGAGCAATTAATACCAACGGAATCGATTTTTGTCGTGGAGTTGATGTTGGTCTACAGATGTTAATAATTACAACATAGAAAGTGCATAAATCTTCATTTCATTAATTGTTCTCCTGCTCAATTAGAATTAGAACATTACAGCGCAGTACAGGCCCTTCGGCCCTCGATGTTGCGCCGACCTGTGAAACCATCTGACCTACACTATTCCATTTTCATCCATATGTCTATCCAATGACCACTTAAATGCCCTTAAAGTTGGCAAGTCTACTACTGTTGCAGGCAGGGCGTTCCACGCCCCTACTACTCTCTGAGTAAAGAAACTACCTCTGACATCTGTCCTATATCTATCACCCCTCAACTTAAAGCTATGTACCCTCGTGTTTGCCATCACCATCCGAGGAAAAAGACTCTCACTATCCACCCTATCCAACCCTCTGATTATCTTATATGTCTCTATTAAGTCACCTCTCCTCCTCCTTCTCTCCAACGAAAACAACCTCAAGTCCCTCAGCCTTTCCTTGTAAGACCTTCCCTCCATACCAGGCAACATCCCAGTAAATGGTTTCTAGATCACCACCTATGGAAGAATAACATGATGAAATTTTATTAACCAGTATTTTTGTCCATGGCAGTGACTCGGGTATTATGTTGCTTATATTTGTCACTATCCAATAGACCCAAATTATATCCCTTATATGAATTGTGGTTCTACTATTGAATGTCTACATCAATATACATATATTAAAATCAACAAATATGCATTCAAGATCATCTGTCAAAACCAATTAAAGAAACTTGTTTTTACCAGCACAAACTACTGTACAGAAGTCGTGGTGGGGAGGGAGATCCGTAAAATACCTCCAGGAGAGGCCCACCATGGGCCTCGACACCAGGAAGGCCCGGCCCAATATTGTCAGCAGCAGCGAGGCCTCATGGCTTAACGGCCTGCTACCCGACCCAAAACCAACGGGACCCAATGACGTGTCGGGTTCGGGTCGGGTTGCACTTCCAGGTCCGGCATTCTGGCTTGGGTCAGGCCAGGTCAGCCACACTCTATCACAGATAAGTGGCACCACTGTTAATTACATTTTTGGACTAGAAACGTGCTTTTGTTACAGTTATTTTAAGCCTGAACAGATCAGCAACAGTGAAAAATGGAAGGTAAGTTAACTGATGGTCGGGTCGGGTCGGGTCAGGCACGAGAAAAATTGCGAGGACTCGGGCCGGGTCGGGGTTGGGTCAGATGTGGTTCTATCAGGCTCAGGTCGGGGTTTTTTTTTGCAGACCCAAGGAGGCCTTTATCACGGCAGCCACCCTGCCACTTGGTGGTGGGATCAAAATTTAAATATGCTAATTAATTAAAATGAATGAATTATTTACTTACCTGCTCCCACCATTGTTCCCAGTGCGATATTCATGCCAGTGGTTGGCACTCCCATGCCTTTAGCTCCCCATCCGGAGACCTGAGGCAGAACACTGGTGGGGAGGGGAGAAGCAGGTAGGTTTTCAGGGCGGAGCAGGGGAGTGGAGGTCAAACATCTCTGATCAGTCTGGGGGTGGTGGGAAGGGGTAAAGTTTAAAGTTTTTGAACTTTGGGGGGGACGGTTGGGAGCAAAAGCTAAGTGTTTTATGGGGGAAGAGGGCAAGTAATGAATTTGATGGTCATTGGAGGTGGGGAGAGGGTCGTGATAACTTTATTTAATTTTTTTAAAGTCAATTTTCTTTAACTATCTTAATTAAATAAAATGGCATCGGTGCCTGCGCAGTGGCGCCTGATTCCATTGTCGGGTCAAACCACCTGCCCCCTCCATGTCATTGGGGAGGTGGGGGGGGGGTGGAATGATCCACCACAGCAATTTAAATGAACTGCCATGTTTAATATCGCGGCAGCTCCACGAAGCTCAGCCCACGCGTGCAGGCTGCCATTGTTTGCAGGCAGAAATTTCAGCCCACCTATTATACTTCAACACCAAAATAAAACTTCACAACACAATAATCAGACAGTCTTGTATTTTGTTGTAAGCACATATCTCCCCTTAAACACAGATCTCCCCTTACTTGATATGCTTGCACTTGATGAAAAGCATGTGTATTCAAAGAAGACACTAAATATGCCACACTGTGACATCATATTTACACAACAGTGGACCTGACCTCAAAATATTTGAGCAACAAAGGATTCTACGATCTGCTAAGTCCAAGCAGCAAATTGGTACATGCTGATGACGTACATGTTGACAGCACAGTCGAGACAGAGAATGTAGCAGTGTATTTTTAATCAGCTACACAACTGGGAAAATTTGCAATGAAAAATAAGCGTTTCAACAACATTTAACACTTGTTACAACTAAGGTGGGAGCAATGCACTGTCAATTCAGTTCCATTACTCCACAGGTCATAGCATATTATTAAAGTTTTCCCACCTACTGGAAATTAGCCAAATTAAACACTTTATTAACCCCAAGAATAAAACATACCAAATCAGGTATCTTTAAACAACAACAAATTAACTATTTATTCATCAACTAAATCTTACTCACTATTGAGATAAACCTATGTCTAAAAGACTTTATAACTTTTTATTTCTCTTAACCCTAATGCATACACACATACATTCAAAAACCAATGGTTAACTGGTTTTTAAAATTATGTTTCTTAGAAATAAGTAAGTAGCTGGGTTGTAAGTCCTGGTGATTTATGTTCCAAGTTAGTGAAGGCGTCCCAGAGTAGAATAATCAGATGTCACTCAAAGTCTCCAGGCGAATTCGACGAACAGTCTTTAGGATAGGTGTTCAAAGCACTTTGGTTGCTGCAGGCGTCATACAGTTCTTTCAACAAGGAGTATAGTAACAGGTCTATTTGGATTTTTTAGTTGGTAGTCTTTCAGTAGAAAGTTTGCAGAGAATTCCAGGAAACACAACAGGCAACAGAGAGTCAGTCCTGAAGCAAAGACTTCTTAGAGAAAGGGAAAAAAAAGGAATTTACTACCTCCAACAATACAAATGTTCTCTTCCAGGATTTTCTTTTTCCTGAGGCAATAACAGAGCTTGTAGGAATGTAGATTTTTCTGCTGAGAGAGAGAGATCCTGAGTATTTCCAGCACTTTTTGTTTAACTTTCAGGGAATCTTCCTTCAGTGAGCATATTTAGCTGGACTCCAAATCAGACCTGTTTTAGCCAGTCTCTACACAAAGTCAAGAGTTACAATACACCATGTGACCTCCTCTCTCTCCTGCTGTTGCCTAGGAAACGAGTACAGTGGCTGGCACACTGCCCCCGAGTTTTTAAAGGCACACTGTTTTTTAAACAGAGTCTCAGTCTTAAAGGAACACTGTTTTCAAACAGAGGAGAAAAAAAAAACAGTTCCATGACTGAAAAAGGTATAGGATCACAAATAGATGAACAAAATGTGGGATTTCAGGAGAGAATGGGGGTAATTTTCAATTCTGCAGAATGGGTGATAATCTTGCAGAGCCAATCCTGTTGTTGTTATAGAACCTGTCAGATTGTCATGCCATTGATTTCAAAAAGTAAAAGCAGGTAGATTCGACAACAGCTGGGCAACCCACTCTTGTAGTAAAGTTGAAAACTACCCCCAATGGATGGTATTGAATTAGTCCGATAACAGACTTAGAAAGGCACCTGGACACAACAGCAGATACAACGGTCTCAAAACGCGATAAGGCTTCAAAACGGCTCGTGATGAGTGATGAACCCATGGTAGTTGATTTCGATGCAGGCAGCACACAAACTTCGCGCTGCTTGCTCACTTAAATGATTGCTGCGTGCAGCCAGCACTAACCATGCTGTTGAATGGATGCATGCGTGAGCAGGGGGTGCAAAATCGTGAGAGGCTAGCACCACTTAATACTAACCTATACTACATTAAGCCCGCCTGCACCTTTTAAAGGGGAAGTGCTTTCTGGCTACAGAAATCCTGGAACTGGTTGTAGAAGAAAATGTAAGCAAGAAGAACATTGAATGATGACATAACATGACAGATTACACACTACTCAATGTACAGCTCCCCCATCACTCAGCTACCAAAAAATCTCTATCAATCTGGACTCAAACATAACATTCATATGCCTCACCTCACCCACTTGGCACTGCTGAAAGCCTCATACCCACATCTCCCAGCTTACACAATGCCAGCTATTCAATTGTGACAGCCACATTAGCCAAACACATTGCACCACATCACTGACTGTCTCTTCCCTGTCTCTTGCAGGACAAGGTGGCGCATAACCAGAGGCAGCAGGAGCTAACCAGCAAGGGTCAGACAAGGTTACATGTCCTCACCCGCATGCAGGAGATGGTGCTCACCATCATTGGAGTGGCCAGGTCTGCAGAATGGCCAGATGCAACACTGAATTCACTGAACATGGTATTCTCATATATAATACTCTTCTCACATCCCATTTCCTCATTCCACAATCTCTTCTGATTTACAAGCTGCAGTTGGGGTAAGAATGCACCTCTTAATTTCCCCCCTTCCCCTTGCCTTTTGCCTTTCTCCTTTCAGATACCCAAGAATTTCAACCTGGCCAGGCAGTGGTGGAAGAGGAGGAGGTGAAGAGCAGAAAGACAGTGATGAGAAAGAAACAGCATCACTTGCTCTCGCTCATAACCACCAGCTCAGGTACTGACGGTGCATATTTTAGATGGTAGCTTTGAGGAGGGATCTGCACATGGTGATTCACCAGGCACGAATGGCCTGCAGCCAGAGGATGAGGTCGCAAATGAGTTCTGCTACAGAGGACTTACATTAGGGCATTTATGGGGTGACCTATAGTAAAGGGCTGATAGTTGGAAAAAATGAAATGCTTGGTACATTGACAGTCCTGACAGAAACCAGTGGTCACAGTCAAGGAGCGTGGAGACGTCTGGCAGCAACATGGCAGAGGCTTTGCACACAACTTGAAGCCCATCCTTTCTAGCCTGGAAGTGGTGGTCAACTCGATTTTCACACTAGTGGACCCAACCACCGCCTGATGGCTGATGTCTGAACTTCAACTGCAGCAGAAGCCAAAATGTCCGGTTGAAAGATCCACCTGTGCTACGTATACTCTGGATCTGTTATTAGGTGGCTCGCATTGATCTGAGCAGGGATTGGAGTCCTTCCCTGTTCTGATGCTGATTCCAGTGTTTCAGAAAATAAAAATGGATCTTCTTTCATTCGCTGGGTCACTTTGCTTATAGGAAATCAGTAGTACATCTTACACAGTGCCCAATTTTGAAATCAATGAGAAAGAAAATCAGGCACCATGTCAATTCACGATGAGCCCTTTTTGCGTCACTGACACAGACTAATTTTGTCTCCACAGCACATAGCAAACACAAATATTCTGGGCAAAGTGAATACTCCTAAGTTCAGAATGAACATTTTATTGTTTATAGCCAAAAATACAGTTGGTCACCTATCATCTGCGTTGTTTAACTTTTATTATTTCAACAAAACATAATATGTCAAAAGTCATAATTCTCTGACAGAATGAGGATGCCTTAGCACCCCACTGCCCACCTAACCACCCACAGGGATTACACAATGTCCAAAACCCACCCAAATATACTGCCCTGCAAACGCCTAAATAATCCATCTCAGATTGACCAAAGGAATTTTTTTTTAAATTCATTCAGGGATGTGGGCGTCGCTGGCCAGGCCAGCATTTATTGCCCATCCCTAATTGCCCTTGAGAAGGTGGTGGTGAGCTGCCTTCTTGAACCGCTGCAGTCCATTTGGGGTAGATATACCCACAGTGCTGTTAGGAAGGAAGTTCCAGGAATTTGACCCAGCGACAGTGAAGGAACGGCGATATAGTTCCAAGTCAGGATGGTGTGTGACTTGGAGGGGAACTTGCAGGTGGTGGTGTTCCCATGTATCTGCTGCCCTTGTCCTTCTCGTTGGTAGAGGTTGCGGGTTTGGAAGGTGCTGTTTAAGGAGCCTTGGTGCATTGCTGCAGTGCATCTTGTAGATGGTACACACTGCTGCCACTGTGCGTCGGTGGTGGAGGGAGTGCATATTTGTAGATGGGGTGCCAATCAAGCGGGCTGCTTTGTCCTGGATGGTATCGAGCTTCTTGAGTGTTGTTGGAGCTGCACCCATTCAGGCAAGTGGAGAGTATTCCATCACACTCCTGACTTGTGCCTTGCAGAGGCTTTGGGGAGTCAGGAGGTGAGCTACTCGCCTCAGGATTCCTAGCCTCTGACCTGCTCTTGTAGCCACGATATTTATGTGGCTACTCCAGTTCAGTTTCTGGTCAATGGTAGTCCCTAGGATGTTGACATTGGGAGATTCAGCGATGGTAATGTCGTTGAATGTCATTGGGAGATGGTTAGATTCTCTCTTGTTGGAGATGGTCATTGCCTGGCACTTGTGTGGCATGAATGTTACTTGCCACTTATCAGCCCAAGCCTGGATATTGTCCAGGTCTTGCTGCATTTCTACACGGACTGCTTCAGTATCTGAGGAGTCACGAATGGTGCTGAACATTATGCAATCATCAGCGAACATCCCCACTTCTGACCTTATGATTGAAGGTAGGTCATTGATGAAGCAGCTGAAGATGGTTGGGCCTAGGACACTATCCTGAGGAACTCCTGCAGTGATGTCCTGGAGATCAGATGATTGACCTCCAACAACCACAACCATCTTCCTTTGCGCGAGGTATGATTCCAACCAGTGGAGGGTTTTCCCCCTGATTCCCATTGACCTCAGTTTTGCTAGGGCTTCTTGATGCCAAAGTCGGTTAAATGCTGCCTTGATGTCAAGGGCAGTCACTCTCACCTCACCTCTTGAGTTCAGCTCTTTTGTCCATGTTTGAACCAAGTCTGTAATGAGGTCAGGAGCTCAGTGGTCCTGGCGGAACCCAAACTGAGCGTCACTGAGCAGGTTATTGCTAAGCAAGTGCTGCTTGATGGCACTGTTGATGACACCTTCCATCACTTTACTGATGATTGAGATTAGGCTGATGGGGCGGTAATTGGCCGGGTTGGACTTGTCCTGCTTTTTGTGTACAGGACATAACTGAGCAATTTTTCACATTGCAGGGTAGATGCCAGTGTTGTAGCTGTACTGGAACAGCTTGGCTAGGGGTGCAGCAAGTTCTGGAGCACAGGTCTTCAGTACTATTGCCGGAATATTGTCAGGGCCCATAGCTTTTGCAGATCCAGTGCCTTCAGTCATTTCTTGATATCACGTGGAGTGAATCAAATTGGCTGAAGTCTGGCATCTGTGATGCTGGGGACTTCAGGAGGAGGACGAGATAGATCATCAACTCGGCACTTCTGGCTGAAGATTGTTGCAAATGCTTCAGCCTTATCTTTCGCACTGATGTGCGGGCTCCCCCATCATTGAGGATGGGGATATTTGTGGAGCCACCTCCTCCAGTTAGTTGTTTAATTGTCCACCACCGTTCACGGCTGGATGTGGCAGGAATGCAGAGCTTCGATCTGATCCGTTGGTTATGGGATCGCTTAGCTCTGTCTATCGCATGCTGCTTACGCAGTTTGGCACGCAGATAGTCCTGTGTTGCAGCTTCACCAGGTTGACACCTCATTTTGAGGTATGCCTGGTGCTGCTCCTGGCATGCCCTCCTGCACTCTTCATTGAACCAGGGTTGGTCTCCTGGCTTGATGGTAATGGTAGAGTGGGGGATACTTTGGGCCATGAGGTTACAGATGGTGGATGAGTACAATTCTGCTGCTGCTGATGGCCCACAGCGCCTCATGGATGCCCAGTTTTGCATTGCTCGATCTGTTCGAAATCTATCCCATTTAGCACAGTGGTAGGGCCACACAACACGATGGACGGTCTCCTCACTGTGAAGGCGGGACTTCGTCTCCACAACGACTGTGCGGTGGTCACTCCTACCAATACAGTCATGGACTGAAGCATCTGCGGCAGACAGATTGGTGAGGACGAGGTCAAGTATGTTTTTCCCTCGTGTTGGTTCCCTCACCGCCTGCCGCAGACCCAGTCTAGCAGCTATGTCCTTTGGACCTGGCCAGCTCGGTCAGTAGTGGTGCTACCGAGCCACTCTTGGTGATGGACATTGAAGTCCCCCACCCAGAGTACATTTTGTGTCCTTGCCATCCTCCGTGCTTCCTCCAAGTGGTGTTCAACATAGAGGAGTACTGAGTCATCAGCTGAGAGAGGGCGGTAGGTGGTAATCAGTAAGAGTTTACCTTGCCCATGTTTGACCTGATGCCATGAGACTTCATGGGGTCCGGAGTCGATGTTGAGGACTCCCAGGGCAACTCCCTCCCTACTGTATACCACTGTGCCATCACCTCTGCTGGGTCTGTCCTGCCGGTGGGACAGGACATACCCAGGGATGGTGATGGCAGTGTCTGGGGCATTGTCTGTAAGGTTTGATTCCGTGAGTATGACAATGTCAGGCTGCTGCTTGACTAGTCTGTGAGACAGCTCTCCCAACTTTGGCACAAGCCCCCAGATGTTAGTAAGGAGGATTTGCAGGGTCGACAGGGCTGGGTTTGCCGTTGTCGTTTCCGGTGCCTCGGTCGGTGCCGGTTTCATTCCTTTTTATTGACTTTGTAGTGGTTAGGTACAACTGAGTGGCTTGCTGGGCCATTTCAGAGGGCATGTGAGAGTTAACCACATTGCTGTGGGTCTGGAGTCACATGTGGGCCAGACCAGGTAAGGACAGCAGATTTCCTTCCCTAAAGGACATTAGTGAACCAGATGTGTTTTTAAAACAATCGACAATGATTTCATGGCCATCATTAGACTAGTTTTTAATTACAGATTTATTAATTAAATTCAAATTCCACCTTCTGCTGTGTTGGGATTCGAACCCATGTCCCCAGAGAAATACCCTGGGTTTCTGGGTTACTGGTCCAGTGATAATACCACTACACCACTGCCTACCTCAGCTCAATGCATTGTAATACAAAAATGTATGAACTGTACAAAATCCTCAATGTATAAACTTGCAGTTAATCAGTAACACACCAGAACCTAAGGAAATACGTTAATTTCAAATCAGTAAAAAATACATTGTTAATGGAATCACTGGAAAAACTTCATTATAATTAAACAGAGAAAAAATATGCAGTGGAAAATTTCTAGTAATATTTCATTGTGAAATTTTAAAGAATAAATGCTCCTATCGCCACTTATTTAGATCAGTGGGATCTGATTTTATGTGACACAAACCTACCTTCTGCACAATATCCCATGCATCCTTGTGTAGGTTGGAGTAGATACAGAAAAAAGTCACCACAGTTTCGTACACTGATCGGAATTCGGAAGAGACAGCAGTCCTTTGTTGTGCTAAAGAAAAATTGCCAGGTTGCACAGGCAGTCAAATGTTTAACTTCTCCGGCTTGTGGCAAAGATTCAGTCTCTCTCAAGGACAACCAAACAGGGGCTTGGGTACCACAGTGATTCATCTAAGGGGGGGAAATATGAAAGATTAAAAGGAAGGCAACATACAACTATTTTATTATCATAATTGATGCAACTGCTTTGCGAATAAAATGGACCAGGAATTTGCATTTAACACAGCGAGGAACTGTCTGAATCCAGCTGACAAAAAATAAAAAGTAATTCACTTATCCAGCAGGTTTCACTCGCAAACATTTGCTACTTTAGTTATTTGGCTTCTTGATCAAAAAATGGACCTTGTCCTCTATGCATTATTTACAGTGTATGTTAACATTCCTTAAAGGATATATCGAAAGACCACATGGCATTCTTTCATTATCATACTGTCACTTCAGCAGGAACCATGGCAAGTTATTATCTGTCATTCATAAAATTGTACTTAGTGGAAATGCTTTGGGGAAATGGATTCTCTGATTTACCTCTTATAGGCCTGCCTAAATATCAACATTTAATGGGCTACTGATTTACAATTCCAAAAGTATCAGAATTTAGGACCAAATTTTCCAACACTAGAACATTTTAGAGTTTGATGAGATAATTATTATGGGATTATGATAAAGTCACAAATGTTTTTGATTGCAGCTAATATTCTTAATAGTTGACCTACAAAACAACAACGACTACATTAAAAAAAAATCACTGGCTATCAAGGGTTTTGATCCTGAGAGGTGCTATGTAAATATGCTTTAGTTTGTTTTAGTTGAAAAGCTAATAAGATACAAGTCATACAACATATTTAATGGCAATGTAGAACACTGTCACCTTGGAAAGACTTCCTTAAAAAAAAAATATTTTCATCCAAAATCAAGAACTGAGACTTGCACCTCATGTTGGGTACTGTTCCAAAGGTAAGGAAACCATCCATTCTCTTTCAAACTCATAGGCTGGAACTTTACCCACCCCCCCCACAGGAGAGGGCTGGTGGCAGGGATGTCGTAAAATTGAGTGGGAGTTGGGGGGGGGGGGGGGGTGGGCAGGGGAGGGGGGGTTGGGGGGTGGCTGTTCCCGATGCCTTCCCACCCCGTTGCAATTTTACCAGGGGCGGCAACGGCGAGAATTAGCCCGACTGCCCCTGGCTAATTAAGGCCCTTAATTGGCCAATTAGCTGTCACTTAAGTGCCTCCGCCCTCCGCCGCTGGTAAAATACCAGCAGCAGGCGGGCGGCTCAGGCCCGCAAGGAAGCTGTCTAGTAAAACCTGGCAGGCTCCTTGTGGGCTGGGGGCGCGCTCCAAATCGGGCACCCTGTGCCCCGCGGAGGGGCCCCCCCTCCACGACCCAACCACCCCACTGCACAACACTCTCTCCCCACCCCCCAACTGCCCTCCTTGCCTCACTGGAACCCAGCCAATTGTCTCCAGCAAAGCCCCAGAGACTTACCTTTCTTTCCATCCGTCATCCACGATCCTGCTGTGACTGGGTGCAGTCCGAGCAGTGGCCATCGCTCCCAGTGACACTGCTGGGACTGAGAGCTGCCAATCCGCTGATTTGCTGACAGCTCTTGGAGGTGGGACGACCTGCCTCAGAGGGGCGGAAGTCCCACCTGTGCCAATTAAGGGCCTGGGGAGTGTAAAATCCTAGTGTGGCTCCTCAGGCCCGGCAGAGGCAGGCTCGCCTCCAACCTTTTGCCCAGTAGGCGGAGCATCCCGCCCAACATAATATTCCGGCCATCTTTCTTTGGGTGAAAGATTGCTACCTTTCCACAGGGGTCAACAGATAACGACTAGGAGTGAGCCATTTCCCATCCTGGGCCCATGGTTACTGAAACCACTTATATAATGCCGCACTGCTCTGCCAAATAAAATCAACTAACTCAGAACAGAGCATGATTAAAAATGAGGCCTTCGGGTTTACTGAGTCAGATCTTAGCAAGGATCATTTTAATTCCAGATATTTTTCATCAAGTCTTTCTAAACTTAGCATTGCTGGACTGTAGTTGTTTTATATATCTTTCCATCCACTAGGACAGCTTTGTTAAACGATAAACTTGTTTCTATGCAAATAAGTGCACCATGTGAAAATGGACTTATCTCTTTTGTTCTTGGAATGTCAATGCTTTGGCCATTTTGGAACACTATACCTCCACACATTTTGTTGGCATTTCAGCAGGTTTATCAAAGATCTGAAAGCGATACCATCCTGGTGTCAAAGAGTGATCACATATTAGCTCCTGAATTGCTGACTGTTGCAGTCTAAGTGAATCAAAGTCCACGCTTCTGTAGGGATTCTGAAGAAGCTGGTGACCACCTGGGTAGCATTCAGGTGCTGTCAAACAACAGAAAAAGTATTAGTAACAGTTCATTGCAGCTGGCCAAGTAATTACTTGATTTCAACAATTAACTTTATCAATGTTATAATTTGTCAATTACACAGCCAACAATATTCATTTGAAAATCAAAGTGATTGATGACAACGCTACGTCATCAGGATGCGCCGCGGTGCGCAAACGGTCTCAGGCCCTCTGCGCATGCGCTGCAGTCCGGATTGCCAGGACCAGTTTGCGCATGCGCAGATGACGTCATCGCGTAACGTCATCCTCGGGGAACACGCCAGGTTGGCCTTTGCGCATGCGCAAACTGGTCCTGGCAATCCGGACCGCAGCGCATGCGCAGATGACCAAAGCCCGTGTGCGCATGTGCGTCAATCTTCCGAAAGCTTCGGCGCGAGTTTTTGAAAATGGAAGGAGGAGAGGTTTCGTCGGGCATTTTATCTCAATTATTTAGTCATTTTGGACATTTGCTTCATTTTTATTAGACAGAGGAGATTGTTCCAAGGTAAGTTGCTCTGAAAATACATTTCAAGGGAGGGAAGGGAGGGGGGAAGGAGGGAGGGAGGGAAGGGAGGGGGGAAGAAGGGAGGGAAGGGAGGGGGGAAGAAGGGAGGGGGAAGGAGGGAGGGAAGGGAGGGAGGGAAGGGAGGGGGGAAGGAGGGAAGGAAGGGAGGGGGAAAGGAGGGAGGGAAGGGAGGGGGGAAGGAGGGAGGGAAGGGAGGGAGGGAAGGGAGGGAAGGAAGGGAGGGAGGGAAGGAGGAAGGAAGGGAGGGACAGAGGGGGGGGAAGGGAGGTCGGGGGGGGGGGGGGGGGGGGAAGGGAGGTCGGGGGGGAGGGGGGGAGCAGCGGAGCGGAAGGGGAGTGCCTTTTTCTGTGCATGCGCCATAAACACAAGGACTGGCTGATGAGATGGAGCCAATTAATTTGCCCAACAATTGCCCGGAAGCACCTTCGGATGGAGGTGGCCACGCGCTGGACATCAGTTGCGTGCCACAATCCATGGATCCTGAGCGTTTCACCCCCTGGCCTAAAGAGCTGATGGACCATACGTACGCCCGCCTGTTCACAGCTCCACTTCCCCCACCTGCGGGTACCCTCTCCTTGCTGTTCAGTTACACAGTCACCTGTTCCTGCACCCATCCAAGCAGTGCACATGGACACACAGTCACCTGTTCCTGCACCCGTCCAAGCAGTGCACGTGGACACACAGCCACATGTTTCCCCATCCGCCCTTGAAACAACCATGCAGAGCCTTGTGAGACTCCGCAATTGCCAGCTGCTGCCTGTCAAGCAGAGAAGGCGTCCAAAGGGTCAAGCACTTGGGGAACATTCAGCAAGAAGAGACTGAGCACTAAAGGAAACAAGCATGCCGTGTCCAGTGGTAGCACAAATGTGAATGCTCTTGCTGCGTACACAACTGGTGAGGTGGGAGTGCAGCCACACCATTCTCCATCCTCAGTGTTGCTTTAAGGCAAAGGTAGATAAGAGTGAAAGAAATGGAAGATGATGCTGATAGTAGTAGGCAGGATTAAATGGAATGGATGGGAAGACGCACGAGTAACATAACCACTAGCAGGGAACAGCTGAGCTAAATGGCCTGCTTTATGTTCATAGTCCAAAAGAAATGTGCTTCTTTTTCCAGCACCTCACATCATTCATGTTTTCCCTGAGAGCAGCATTGAACCATCATGAGATAGGGGCAGTTACATCATCCTGACTCCTACAGCTGAGCTGGGTACTAAGTGATTCATTGGCCTATACTGCAGAGCATAAAGCATGCGCAACAGTAATTTCATTGGAGGGAGGGAAGCTCTGACACTGATGTTCTTTCATTATTTCCTTTCATGTAAAATGTGCCCTTGAGAAAACAATCCTTGAGACTTAAGGACGGCATTCCAGCAAAGGAGGCAGTGCAGGAGAGGACGCAAGGATGTGCTGATTCCTGCATCTGAGGTGGGTAATAAGTGCTTCATTGGCGACGTTATCAATTGGTGCCTTCACTGCAGAACTTAAAAAGGTGTGCACAACAGTAATTTCAGTGGAAGGAGGGAGGCAAGCTCTGACTCTGATTTGCTTTTCTTCTTTTCATGTAAAACATGCCGTCGAGAAAACAATCCTCGAGACTTATGGTCAGCATTCAAGCAACGAAGGCAACTGGATCATGCTGCGGAGCTCATCATGATGTGGAAAGGAACATTGCATTTATGGATGAATTGGGAGTGCACATTGGGATGCGCTTGGGGAACATTCACCAAGAATAGACTGAGCTCAGACTCTTGTGAATTTGCCTTCTTCACATGGACAATACAGTAGTGGAATAGAGAGTCAAGCGTTCATTCACCACAAGGCTCTCCAGGAACAATCTCTTTAGCTGTGCATAGCAGACTCGGCCTGTCTGTCTAACGGGAATGCTGGACACAACACTCATGTATCCATGCACAGCAGTTCCTCGGATACTTAATGAACTTAATAAAACTTTTCAATAATTAAACCCAGAATTGTTGAGGTTTTGTTTGATGCTATTTCCCCGACTTTGCAACTGCACTTCAGATATTCAACTATGGTGGGGAGGTAGATTGAGGGGGGTGGAGGGAGGGGTGGGTGAAGAGGGGGAGGGTGGGGAGAGCAGGGAGGGGTGGGGAGAGGGAGCATGCAAAATGCAGGGACCAGACAGTTGCAATGCCTGAAGTACTGAGGAGAAGTAGAGAAAGCAACAGGATTGGGCATCCGCAGCTGCAGGAACGGCTGAATGGAGAGGGCTGGAAGCGAGAGGCCGTAGAGAGCCGCGGGGAGCGAGCGTGCGAAGACCTTGGTATCACCGGGTCCAGGGAATGGCCAGTAAGTCTTTTGCTGTTGTGTTTATGGCGCATGCACAGAAAAAGGCACTCCCCCTTCCGTTCTGCTGCTCCCCCCCCCTACTCTCTCCCCTTCCTCCCCCTCCCCCCCACTTCCCCCAGCTCTCCCCCTCCCCCCTTCTTTACCCCTCCCTCCTTCCCCCTCCCTCTTTTTCCCCCCTCCCTCTTTCCCCTCCCCCTTTCCCCTCCCCCTCCCTCTTTCTCCCCCCTCCCTCTCCCTCTTTCTCCCCCCCTCCCTCTCTCTCCCCCCCTCCCTCTCCCTCTCTCTCCCCCCCCTCCCTCTCTCTCCCCCCCTCTCCCTCTCTCTCCCCCCCCTCTCTCTCCCCCCTCCCCCTCCCTCTCTCTCCCCCCCTCCCCCTCCCTCCCCCCCTCCCTCTCCCGCTTTCTCCCCCCCCTCCCTCTCCCCCCCGTCCCCCTCCCTCTCCCCCCTCCCCTCCCCCCTCCCTCTCCCTCTTTCTCCCCCTTCCCTCTCCCTCTTTCTCCCCCCCTCCCTCTCCCCCCTCCCTCTCCCTCTTTCTCCCCCCCCCTCCCTCTTTCTCCCCCCTCTCCTCTTCTCCCCCCTCTCCTCTTTCTCCCCCCTCTCCCTCTTTCTCCCCCCTCCCTCTTTCTCCCCCCTCCCTCTCCCTCAGTCGGAACCGAAGAAGGGTCACTGACCCGAAATGTTAAGTCTGCTTCTGTTTCCACAGATGCTGCCAGACCTGCTGTGGTTCCAGCATTTCTTGTTTTTATTACAAAAATCTTAATACTTTACAAAGCCTAGAGGAGTATAGAAAATGTAGGGGTGAAGTAAAAATGGAAATTAGAAAAGCAGAGAGAGGACATGAAAAGTTTTTGGCAAGTAAAATCAAGGAAAACCCAAAGATGTTTTATCAGTACATTAAGAGCAAGAGGATAACTAAGCAAAGGGTAGGTCTATCAGAGATGTACAAGGGATCTTACACGTGGATGCAGAAGATATGGGCAGGGTTCTTAATGAGTTTCTTGTCTCTGTCTTCACAAAGGAGAGGGATGATGCCGACACTGTAGTTAAAGGGGAGTAATGTGAAGTATTAGATACGATAAGCATAATGAGAGAGGAAGTACTAGAGGGTCTGACATCCTTGAAAGTGGATAAATTGCCAGGGCCGGATGGATTGCATCCCAGGTTGTTAAAGGAAACCAGGGAAGAAAAGCGGATGTTCTGAGGATCATCTTCAAATCCTCACTGGATACTGGTGAGGTACCAGAGATTGGAGGTCTGCAAACATTGTACCATTGTTTAAAAAGAGTGCGAGGGATAGCCCAAATAATTATAGGCTGGTCAGTCTGACCTCAGTGTTGGGCAAATTATTAGAATCAATTCTGAGAGATAGGATAAACTGTCACTTAGAAAGTCACGGATTAATCAGGGATAGTCAGCATGGATTTGTTAAGGGAAGATCGTGTCTGACCAACAATTGGTTTTTTTAAGGAAGTACCAAGGAGGATTGAGGAGGGTAGTGGAGTGGATGTTGTCTATATGGATTTTAGTAAGGCATTTGACAAGGTCCCAAATGGCAGACTGGTCAGAAAAGTAAAACCCCATGGGATGCAGGAAATGTGGCGAGTTGGATCCAAAATTGGTTCTGAGAGGAAACAAAGAGCAATAGTCGACGGATGTTTTTGTGAATAGAAAGCAGTTTCCAGTGGTGTTCCTTGGGCTCAGTATTGGGTCCCTTGCTGTTTGTGGTATATATTAATGATTTTGACTTAAATATGGGAAGCATGATTGGGAAATTTGCTGATGACACAAAAATTGGCTGTGTGGTTGATAGTGAAGAGGATAGCTGTAGACTCCAGAATGATATCAATGATTTGGTTGAGTGGGTGGAAAAGTGGCAAATGGAATTCAATCTGGAGAAATGTGAGGTAATTCATTTGGGGAGGGCAAACAAAGCAAGGGAATACACAATAAACGGGAGGATATTGAGAGGGGTAGAGGAAGTGAGAGACCTTGGTGTGGATGTCCACAAGTCCCTGAAGGTGGCAGGACAGGTAGATAAAGTGGTGAAGAAGGCATATGGAATGTTTTCCTTTTTTGGCCGAGGTATAAAATACAAAAGCAGAAATGTAATGCTGGTTAGGCCATGGCTGGAGTATTGTGTACAGTTCTGGTCACCACATTACAGGAAGGACATAATTGCTCTTGAGAGAGTACAGAGGAGGTTTATGAGAATGTTGCCAGGGCTTGAAAATTGCAGCTATGAGGAAAGATTGGATTGGCTAGGATTGTTTTTCTTAGAGCGGAGGAGGCTGAGGGATGACTTAATTGAGGTGTACAAAATTATGAGGGACCTAGATAGAGAAGACAGGAAGGAACTGTTTCCCCTGGCGGAGAGGTTTTTTTCTTTTGGACGGAGGAGGCTGAGGGGAGATTTAACTGAAGTGTATAAAATTATCAGGGGCTTAGCTAGAGTGGATAAAAGGACCAATTTCTGTTAGCAAGGAAGTCATTAAACAGCGGGCATCTTCTTCTTCGGCCTCCTTGTCTCAAGAGACAATGGGTAAGCGCCTGGAGGTGGTCAGTGGTTTGTAAAGCAGCGCCTGGAGTGTCTATAAAGTCCAATTCTAGAGTGACAGACTCTTCCACAGGTGCTGCAGATAAAATTGGTTGCCGGGGCTGTTATACAGTTGGTTCTCTCCTTGCACTTCTGTCTTTTTCCTGCCAACTGCTAAGTCTCTTCGACTCGCCACACTTTAGCCCCGCCTTTATGGCTATCTGCCAGCTCTGGCGATCACTGGCAACTGACTCCCACGACTTGTGATCAATGTCACAGGACGTCATGTCACGTTTGCAGACGTCTTTAAAGCGGAGACCAGGACGGCCGGTGGGTCTGATACCAGTGACGAGCTTGCTGTACATTGTGTCCTTGGGGATCCTGCCATCTTCCATGCAGCTCACATGGCCAAGCCATCTCAAGTGCCGCTGGCTCAGTGGGGTGTATATGCTGGGGATGTTGGCCGCCTCGAGGACTTCTGTGTTGGAGATACGATCCTGCCACCTGATGCCAAGGATTCTCTGGAGGCAGCGAAGATGGAATGAATTGAGACGTCGCTCCTGGCTGACATACGTTGACCAGGCCTCGCTGCCATAGAGCAAGGTACTGAGGATACAGGCTTGATACACTCGGACTTTTGTGTTCCGTGTCAGTGTGCCATTTTCCCATACTCTCTTGGCCAGTCTGGACATAGCAGTGGAAGCCTTTCCCATGCGCTTGCTGATTTCTGCATCGAGAGACAGGTTACTGGTGATAGTTGAGCCTAGGTAGGTGAACTCTTGAACCACTTCCAGAGCATGGTCGCCGATATTGATGGATGGAGCATTTCTGATGTCCTGTCCCATGATGTTTGTTCTCTTGAGGCTGATGGTTAGGCCAAATTCGTTGCAGGCAGCCGCAATCCTGTCGCTGAGTCTCTGCAGACACTCTTCAGTGTGGGATGTCAATGCAGCATCGTCAGCAAAGAGGAGTTCCCTGATGAGGACTTTCCGTATAGTGGGCATAGATTTAAAGTAATTGGTGGAAGGATTAGAGAGGAGATTTAGAATAATGTTTTCACCCAGAGGTGGTAGGGTCTGGAACTCATTGCCTGAAAGGCCAGTTGAAGTAAGAACCCCCATCACATTTAAAAAATACTTAGATACGTACTTGAACTGCCGCAACCTACAGGGCTATGGACCAAGAGCTCGAAAGTAGGATTAGGCTCAATGACTTTCAGCTGGCAGAGACACAATGGGCCAGATGGCCTCCTTCTGTGCGGTAAGTTTTTCTATTTTTCCATATGTCTAATTCCTTTCATCAGAAGTGGTGAACTTAACATCCAGGACTTTATCATTAAGCAAAACATATTTTGCTATTGAAATCAAGATTAAGGTTTCATGATGTTTTCTGAAACCAAATTGATCTAAATTTACACTGTAGAAATCAGCTGCAACATTAAATATCAGAGATATTTCAGTTCAACTAAAAACAAATCATTGTTTTTGTTACGAGCAGGTGAGCCTTTGCCTGGTTTGGTCAGAACAGGGTTTAACTTTTAAAACACTGTGTTTTAAGCTTCCCTTCAGTGAATCTTTGTTCACCGTTCTCTAATTGTAGTGGCAAAGAAATCAACCAGACAGGTTTTCTTAGATTTAAACAAGAAAGGTATAAGTTTAATAACATTAAAACTCTAATTCGATTAAAACTACTAGAAATACGCGACACGACCACACTAGCAAGCATACGAGATAAACACACATGCAAATAGAGACAGAGGAGGAGAAGGAAGGAGAAAGGTTTAAAGTTATATGGAGTTCAGTTACTCGTTTTGAGTTGGATGTAGAGTCTTCGACTGCAGTTAAGTCTTGCCATTCTTGTTGTTGCCCAGTGCACACTTTCACTTGTTTAGCTGCAGGAGTCTTCTCTCTTGAGGCTTGAGTTACTTCTGAGGGTCCCTGAAACTTTTGTGAGAGAGAGAGCGAGGAAGAGACCTTCCTTCTCAGTTGTCTTCAAATTGCAGTCTCTTTTCCAACTGTTCCGTGAGCACAATTCAAAACTCCAAGTTGGCCAGTAGGTTAGTCATGTGACTAACCCCTTATTTGGGACAACCTCTCCTGTGGTGTGAATTTCAAAGCTCTCAGTGGGGTGGTGGGTGGGTGGATGTAGTGCTGTCTCTTACACAAACAAGATGTGGATCACGGTGCACAGACCAATCTTTGTTAATTGAATCAGTGGGCAGTTCCCATTGTCTCTATTTTTTCAACTGTCTTTTACAATGCAAATTCATGGGTGGCACAGTGGCGCAGTGGTTAGCACCGCAGCCTCACAGCTCCAGCGACCCGGGTTCAATTCTGGGTACTGCCTGTGTGGAGTTTGCAAGTTCTCCCTGTGTCTGCGTGGGTTTCCTCCGGGTGCTCCGGTTTCCTCCCACATGCCAAAGACTTGCAGGTTGATAGGTAAATTGGCCATTAGCAATTGTCCCTAGTATAGGTAGGTGGTAGGGAAATATAGGGACAGGTGGGGATGTGGTAGGAATATGGAATTAGTGTAGGATTAGTATAAATGGGTGGTTGATGGTCGGCACAGACTCGGTGGGCCGAAGGGCCTGTTTCAGCGCTGTATCTCTAAACTAAACAAAACAAGCCGTCGTGTTTCAGTGCTCTTTTAAAGAAAGCTTTTTTTTCAGGCCTGTAACAGTTTAAAATGAATGCTCCATATGACGAAACCAACATGTCTCACTTTGGCAGGTGTGGATTTCATTACACCTCCACATCAAGCGGAATGACATGCAGTTTTAGAAGAGCGTTTTCAATAAAAAAAAAGAAAGGAGAGAAAGTGCAGGAAAGCACACATGCATTTCTCTCATTCATTCTCACTCATTCAAAAATCCTAAAGATTGTTACAGCCTGTCTTGGTAGCAGTGCTGCTTTACACTGCCCTTTTGGCATCCCAATAAACATGTGATTTTTGGGGAGGTTTGCAGGTTGCATATTTCCATGACTATCTCGGGTGCCTTTGTTCCTGTTGAGATCTGCAGGGGAAGGGTTAAATTTAATTAGCCCTGGTTTGGAGTGCTGATTATGGAAGTTGGCAGTGGGTGATTCACTCTGAACTCTCTTACAGTGTTCGGATGAGTCATGCTAGGGCTTTTCACTTTACGGGGAGGGTTGGTTCCCTTTTCTTCTGACTATAGGGAAGGATCCTTTGCTAATCTTCCATTTATCCTCTGGGACACTCCTGCTTGCAGTTATTTGTTCAAATTCTACTGCATGTCCCTGCGACACTTTGACTAGGTGAGGCATCACTGGGTGGCTTCTGGTGTCTGCATTTACATAGGAGAATATGGGGTCTACGTTTTCCAACATTTCGGAGTTGGCTGACTGGACAGTTGGGGTTTTCATCTGCGAATCCTCTCGGATCCTCTGTAACCTGTCCACTTTGTCCCCTTTTCCTCTTTCCTCTCTAACTTTTTGCCAGCCTTGTGCCTGTCTATCCCCTTTTGTTCTCGGCAGGGGTCCCTTACAGTTCACCAGCCCTTTGCTGGAGGGTCCTCCAAACGCCGATACAGAACTTAGGGGTGCAGATTTCATTGTAGGTTGGGGTTTCCCCTCAACCTGGAACATGTGGCAACTCTTACAGTACACTACTACATCTTTGTGGAGTTTTTGCCAGTCAAACTGCTGTCTTATGCAGGCTTTTGTTTTCCGTATACCGACATGTACAGCCACTGTAATCTCGTGGGCCATTCTTAATGGGCGGCACAGTGGCGCAGTGGTTAGCACCGCAGCCTCACAGCTCCAGGAACCCGGGTTTGATTCTGGGTACTGCCTGTGCGGAGTTTGCAAGTTCTCCCTGTGTCTGCGCGGGTTTTCGCCGGGTGCTCCGGTTTCCTCCCACATCCAAAGACTTGCAGGTGATAGGTAAATTGGCCGTTGTAAATTGTCCCTAGTGTCGGGAGGTGATAGGGAATATGGGATTACTGTAAATGGGTGGTTGTTGGTCGGCACAGACTTGGTGGGCCGAAGGGCCTGTTTCAGTGCTGTATCTCTAAATAAAAAAATATATATAATATTTCTCACCGGTGCCTCTGCAGCACATTAACTGGTAAACCACTGTCCACTCTTTGTTCTCAGGTCTGTGAGGAGAACTCTGTTTCCTCATCAGTACCTCAGTCTTTAAATAATAGCAATCAGGGACTCCCACTGCTTCAATTTCAGTCTGGGCAGCCAGTGCTAACTCTCTTAGTACTGGGTCAGCTTGCTGAGCCTCAGCTAGAGAAGATTCATTTAATTCATTCCCTGGATCTTCTGACTTTCCAAAGAAAGTCTCAGACAGACAGACCTCATGGTCATCTTCCTGCAATACCAATTCAGCCTCCTCTGGGGGAGCTGGTTTGATCATGGCCTGATGCACTACACATGAAGGGAAACTGCAGGGGACTGTCTCCCACCACTGCCCTGTCTCTCTGACCTCCTGCGGTCTCTCTTTCACTACTGGGGAAGCTACCATCTTTGCCCCGTGCCAGATCATTGTCTCGGAGCAGGTCAACCCCGTCCACAGGCAAACTAGGGACAATCGCAACGGTCACCAGTCCCGAACCTAGGTCGCACTCCAAGTACATCCGAAGTAAAGGTACAGGCATCCACTGCCCTCCAATACTATTTACCACCATTCTGGTATTTATTACACTCTTTGGGGGAATGGTCAGGCCTTTTCCCAGTAAAAAAGATCTAGTGGCCCCTGTGTCCCTGAGGATTACTTTGGGCTTGCTTGCTCGAGGGGTATGGGGTTACTTTTCCTTTAGACACAAAATTCTGATAACCTTCAGGAATTCTATTCAATTTTCCTGCACCTACAGCAGTTTTTTTCCTGGGCCTTACTATGTCTGCAGTTAAAGCCACAGCTTGTTCATCTGTGCTTTCCATCAGGGCCCTTTCTCCTTCACTGAGCGGGTGTGCCCTGATTAGCCCTACAGGTTTTCCCCATAGTTTCCAGCAGTCAGCTCTTAGATGACCTGCTTTATTACAATGGAAGCACATAGGTCTCCGGGTCTCACACCTACCTCCAGCACCTTCCTTTTTGGCTGGAGGAGGGCCCGCTGTATCTCCTGCTTTTCTCTTTCTCCCAAGACTGCTTGGGCTTCTATCATCTTCCCACCCTTAGTCCTTTTCGGATTTGTGGGGGTGACTTGGAAAGGTTTTCCGCTGGGGAACCTACTTGTATATTAAAGCAGACTCATCAGCCAGAACTGTGACTTGCCTGGCTCTATGAACTTTTTGTTCTTCCACAAGTATTTATGGAGAGTCGGAGAGAGTGTTTAAATTCCCCTAGCAAAATTACCTCTCTGAGATTTTATAGCTGGTCTGCACTTTAAGAGCCTCAATCACTGGTCAAAAGCCAGCTGCTTATTTTGCTCAAACTCCAGGTGAGCTTGATCAGCTTGCTTCTTGAAGGTTCGAAATTCCTGGCAGTAAACTTCCAGTACTGGCTCATGTGCCCCAAGGATAACATTTTTTGTCAGTTCATAATTTGATGAACTGTCATCTGGCAAGAGGGAATAAACCTCATGGGCTTTTCTTGTTAGCCTGCTTTGTATCAGGAGAGTTCAAGTCTTAGCTAGCCACTTCCACGTCTCCCTCATTGAATTTTGGGATCAGTTGGGATCAGTGGTTCCAGCATTTCTTGTTTTTATTTCAGATTTCCAGCATCCGCAGTATTTTGCTTTTATTAAGATTTTTGTGATAGTCATAAACTTTCTTGTTCTGCTTTAACTTACCCTGTAAGCTTCTAGATAACCAAGGGGCTCTAAATTTGGCCGTACCACCCTTTATCTTTGTGGGGACATGCCTACACTTTGCCTGTGGAATCTCGCTTTTGAATGCCTCCCACTGGTTTGCCACTGATTTTCCTTCAAGTAGCTGTATCCAGTCTACTTTTGCCAGATCACCTCTCAGTTTCGTAAAATTTGTCTTCCCCCAATTTAGAACTTTTACTCCTATTTTATCTTTGTCCTTTTCCATGATTATGCTAAAACTAACTATTATGGTCGCTATCTCCAAAATGGTCACCCACTGCTACGTCATCCACTTGCCCAGCTTCATTACCAAAGACTAAATCTAGAATTGTGCCCCCTCTCGTTGAGCTTGTTACGTGATGGCTACAAAGGTTCTCTTGAATGCAGTTCAAGAATTTTGTGCCCTCTGTGCCCTTCACACTGTTTGTATCCCAGTTGATATTAGGGTAGTTGAAATCCTCAAATATTATTGCCCTATAGTTTTTGAACTCAGATATTTGCCTACATATTTGTTTTTCTATCTCCCTCTCACAATTTGTGGGTCTATAATACATTCCTCATAGTGTGGCTGCCCCTTTTTTATTTCTGATGTCCACCCATATGGCCTCATTTGATGGTTCATTTAGCATATCATCCCTCCTCATAGTTGTTATTGATTCCTTAACCAATAATGTTACACCCCCTCCTTTTTTTATCCCCCTCTCTATCCTGCCTGAAAACTCTATATCCAGGGATGTTAAGCTGCCATTTTTGCCCTTCTTTAAGCCAAGTTTTTGTTACAGGAATGATATCATGCTGCCATGTGTCTATCTGTGCACTCAGCTCATCCGCTTGATTTGCTAGAATCCTTGCATTTAAATAAATATCTTTTAATACAGCCAAGTTCCTGTGCTGTACAATTTTTAACCTTTGCTTCTTCTATCTTTCAGAGTCACTCGCTAATTTTCTGCCTCCCGTTCCCTGCTCTGAATTTTTCCTACCTGAAATGGCCCTCAGGTTCCCATCCCCCACCAATCTAGTTTAAACTGTCCCCAACTGCACTAGCAAACCTTCCTGCAAGGATATTCGCCCCAATCCTGTTCAGCTGTAGACCGTCTGGCTTGTACAGGTCCCACCTTCCCCATGACCAGTCCCAATGCCCCGGAAATCTGAAGCCCTCCCTCCCACACCATCTCTCCAGCAACGCATTCATCTGATACATTCTCCTATTTCTATACTCATTAGCATGTGGCCTTGGGAGTAATCCGGAGATATACACTGATATATACCACGAGCAGCAAGAGATTCAGGACTGAGCAATGCGGAACCCCACTGGAACAGCCTCACAGTCACAAAAACTCCCATTGATTATTGCCCTTTGCTTTCTGCCACTGAAACAATTTTGGATCTAACTTGCCACTTTCCCATGGATCCCATGAGTTTTTAATTCTCTGACCAGTCTGCCATGTGGGATATTGTCAAAAACATTGCAAAAATCCACGTAGACTACATCAAACATGTCACCCTCAGTGACCCTCCTTGTTACCTCCTAAAAAAAATTCAATTATGTTAGTCAGGCACAGCCTTCCTTTAACAAATCCGTGCTGACTGTCCTTGATTAATTCATGCTTTTCTAAATGCTGATTTATAGGGCTGGATTCTAAAGAGCCGTTGACGTCGAGATCCATGACATGAAGATGGCCCCAGATGAGGCCTGCCACGGATCTCAATGCCAGCAGAGCCCGGCCAGTCATTGCCAGCGGCGGCGAGGCCTCATGGTGGCCCCGTCACTCGGTGACGGAACCGCCCTTTAAACATTTAAATAAATTAAATCACCTGTATTAATGAGTCTCGCCATGATCTTCACCATGGTGGTCAGCACTATTGTGTCTTCGGATCCCTGTCCAGGGAAACGAGGTGCAACACTGGTGGGAAGCGGGGGGAATGAGGTAAGGTAGGTTTCTCAGTGCAATGGGGAGGGGTGGGGAAAACGGGGTCAAATGAACCTCACATAGGAATGGTGAGAAGGGTTACAGTCTAAAGTTTGTGCAGTTTTGCGGTTGGGGGTGGGGGGGAAGGTCGGATTGTGTAAGTGTTTTGGGGGGAGAAGGGCCAATAATTAATTTAATTGATATGGGGGGGTGGCGTGGGAGAGGGGCAAAAGAAATGTATTGATTTATTTAAATTCAATTTCACTTTAAATATTTAAATGTCCCAGTAGGGCTGAAAATGGCATCAGTGCCTATGCACAGGCAGCTGATGCCATTTCCGGGGACAGACAGCCCACCCCCTCTACGTGATCGGAGGGGTAGTGGGGGGGGGGGCTGATGGCCCGCCCTGGCTATTTAAATGAGTTGTCATGCTTGGAATTGCGGCGGCCCTTTGCCGTGTGGCCCGTGTGGGTGAGCCACCATCTTTTCCGCCCGCTGCCGATTTCGGCAGCGAGCTTATAGAATTCAGTCCATTTGGCTGTCAGTTTTTTTTACAATAAATTTGCCCACCACCACAGTTAAGCTGACTGGTATGTAATTACTCAGGTTATCCCTTCCTCCCTTTTTAAGTAATGCTACAACATGAGCAGTCCTCTAGCCCTCTGGCACCATGCCTGTAGCCAGAGAGGATTGGGAAATCATGGTCAGAGTCTCCGCTATTTATTTTCTTGTTTCTTTTAGCTGCCTGGGATACATTTCATCCAGCTTGGTGATTTATTCAGCTCCAAAGATGCTAAACACCTTAATATTTCCTCTCTCACTATGTTTATCCCATCCAATATTTTAGTTATCCTCTTGTTCTTCATGTATTTATGAAATATTTTTGGGTTTTTCTTGATTTTACTTTCCAATATTTTTTCATGCCCTCTCTTTGCTTCTCTAATTTCCTTTTCAATTTCACTGCTGCACTTTCTATACTCCTCTAAGCTGTCTGCAGTATTAAGCTCTTGACATCGGACATACACTTTCCTTCTTAGTCCTATCCAACTCTGTATGCTCTTTGACATCTAGGTGGTTCTAGATTTGGGAGTCCCACCATATTTCTTTGTGGGAACATATGTGTTCTGAACTCTCTCTATCTCCTCCTTGAATGCCCCCCAGTGCTCTGACATTGATTTACCTTCTTGTTCCCAGTCCTTTGCAAATCACATTTCAGCTTTGTAAAATTGCTCTCATTTGTGAAGTCAGATGCAAAGTATTCATTAAGAACCATGCTCATGTCTTCCATCAGGTTACCTTTCTGGTCTCTAATCGGCCCTACTCTTTCCTTAGTTATCCTCTTGCTCTTTATGTATTTATAAAATATCTTTGGGTTTTCCTTGATTTTACATGCCATGGGCTGTTAGTAATACAAATTTTTTTTAAGTAAACTGTTAATCTTTTGTTGGACGTCACTGATTAAATTGTAAAAACCATCATTTCGAATAAAAAAGTCTAGAAGTTTTTGGTATTACCATGACTACTTTAAAAAGATGAGAGCAATATTACATAGAAATAATGTAAAAATTCAAGGTGTCAAGCACACTAAGGTTACATATCAGAACCCCACTGATCAATTATTAACATAAAAGAAAAAAGATTTAACAGGCACCATAAAGGAGTGATATTTAACAATTTAACCAAAGCTTATGGAGCCAAAGAAATAGAAAGAATATTACTACTTATTCTTTAGATCGTTACTTTGTATGGCTTCTGGTCTCATCAGGCATACCTCACCCAACACCCATAAAATATGTCTGCCTTCCATCCACAACATCCTGGGGATCCAGGCTGGCAAGAAAAATCGGAGGAGAGAGGGGAACAATTTTTCATATTACAAACAATACCTAGCACAGGGAGCCACTGCGAAAGCCTCTTCCGCTTTCGAAGGCGGAACATCCCCCATGTGCTGATATACTTATGCTGGCATTTCTGGCTTCTTCAATGTGAGGATGCATCACATGCATCACCTCTCATGGACTCCCCATTTGACCCTGTGAACTTCAAAAGGTCCAAAAGTGTGCGATTTAATGCCTCCTGGCAACAAGTAGAAGATAGCCTTCCCCACCATTAATTTTTGGTCCTTAGACAGTTATGCTATACTCTTTAATAATACTGCTTACCTGTGTATAAAAAAGTCCAGTCAATTGCATTCAGATGTGGCTGTTATCATAAATGTCTCTTTGGATCCTGAGAAATTTGATACAATCAGCAAACACTTTGCATATCGCTCACAAACTACTTCCCAGCCAAATACAGGAACAGGAGTAGGCTATTTAGCTACTGGAGCCTGCTTCAGCATTCAATGTGATCATGGCCGATCTATAACCTGACTCCACATACCCGCCATTTCCCGCCATATATCCCTTAATACCCTTGGGTAACAAAAATCTGTCAATCTCAATTTTAAATTGAACAAATGATCCAGTATCAATTGCCATTTGTCAGAGTTCCAAACTTCTACCACCCTCTGCATGAAGAAGTATTTCCTGGGCCTGAATTTTACTAGCCTACCGCAAATCGCGGTGGCTGCTTTGATCTCGGTGGGCCTCGCTGAGCCTCCGTGTGGGGGCTCATTTAAATGGAGGGGGCGGAGCAGTTGCCCCCGATGACGTAGAGGGGGCAGCCACTCCATCCCTGACAATGGCAACCTGAGCCACTGCGCAGGTGCTGGGGCCATTTTTAAAGGGCTTCAAGCCCTTAGGAGAAATTTGAATTTTTAAAGGCACACTGTTTAATGTTGTTGTTAAAAAATTAAATAAAAGCTGGAGGCCCTTTCCCACCACCACACCACACCAGCCCCTCCAGTGTTTGTTTTTGGGCCTATCACTCCAAAATTAACTTTATTCCCAACTCTAACACCCGCCCACCCCACAACCTCATTACCTTTGCCCTTCAACCCCTTCCCACTGTCCCCACAACCAATACAAAATGTTTTCCCTGCTCCCCCCACCCTGCAATTTTCACTCCTCCCCCCTCCCTACCAGCGTCACACCTCAGAAGGCATGGGGGTTCCAGCTGGTGACCGGAATATCGTTGTGGGACGCATGCCGGGGCAAGGTAAGTTGATGTGCATTAATTTCAATTCATTTTAATATTAAAATGAAGGCCTGGCCGCCAGGGTCTGCACCGAGGCCTCGCCGCCACCGGTAAAATTCGGTGGGGTCTTCCCGGCATCAGGGGTCATGGCAGACCTCTCCCAGAAGAATTTTCCAAGCCATTCCGCCATGACCCCCGAAGGCGGAGGGCTGGTAAAGTTCAGGCCCTAATTTCACTCTTGAAAGGTCTGGCTCTAATCTTTAGACTGTGCCCCCTAGCCCTAGACTCCCCAACCAGCAGAATATTTCCCCATCTATTCTATCATTTCCCGTCAATATCTTGAAAATTTCCAATCAATCACCCCTTAAGATTCTAAATTCCAGGGAATACAACCCTAGTTTGTTTAATCTCTACTTGTAGCTTAACCTATGATCTGGAGCGTCTGCCAGACTTTCGGCGTGGTAGGCCGGCACTCCTGTGCCTTCAAATCACTGTCCGGGGAAATGCAGCGCCACACTGGTGGGGAAGGGGGAGGAGGTAACTTTTCAGTGCGGGGTGGGGAGGAACGGGGGTCAAATAAAGGTAATGGGTGTAGGGGATGGTGGGGAGGGTTGAACTTTAAACTTTGTGCAGTTTGTGGGGGGAAGGTCAGATGTAAAAGGTAAGTGTTTGTGGGGGAAGGGCAAATAGTTCTTCTTCTTTGGCCTCCTTGTCTCGAGAGACAATGGGTAAGCGCCTGGAAGTGGTCAGTGGTTTGTGGAGCAGCGCCTGGAGTGGCTCTGAAGGCCAATTCTAGAGTGACAGACTCTTCCACAGGTGCTGCAGATAAAATTGGTTGTCGGGGCTGTTACACAGTTGGCTCTCCCCTAGCACTTCTGTCTTTTTTCCTGCCAACTGCTAAGTCTCTTCGACTCGCCACGCTTTAGCCCCACCTTTATGGCTGCCCGCAAGCTCTGGCGATCACTGGCAACTGACTCCCACGTCTGGTGATCAATGTCACAGGACTTCATGTTGCGTTTGCAGACGTCTTTAAAGCGGAGACATGGACGGCCGGTGGGTCTGATAGCAGTGGCAAGCTCACTGTACAATGTGTCCTTGGGGATCCTGCCATCTTCCATGCGGCTCACATGGCCAAGCCATTGTAAACCCAGTAAAAACATATATAGTAAAAACACATGAGAACTTAGCTGAAACAAAGGGGCCAGTTACACATCAATGAACAGTGTGTTGATGCGCGATGAGTACAAAGGGGCACAGCACACAGATAGCCAAGGAATTGTAGATATGATTATAGAAAAGGTATTGAGGAGGATCCCAGAAACTAGGAGTCGTCATGGACACCAGAAATGATTAAACTCATAATAGACAATGGGAAATTGTGAAATTTTGAACAGGTTCTCACTGAGCCAAATAAGGAATTATCATTATGTCATTATACCAGATCCCTATGAGTAAGTAAGAGGGGCGGACCTTGGAAACAAGATATAACCCCTGACTGAAACTGAGGAAGATACGAGAATCCCGGGGAAGAACACACGAGAAGATACCCTGAGCCAGGGGCTCAGAGAACAGAAGGTCAGCCGCAAGTCCGAGACTGATCACCTCGTGTCTTGACGGGTAGTATACTGTGCAAGTAGTGAGAGCTTGTACTTGATGATTTAGTGTGTGAATAAAATATTGATATACCTTTCACCAATCAGATTCCATGGATTCTTTAAGATTAAGTGCGTGTTAGGCACAACACCATCTCAAGCGCCGCTGGCTCAGTAGGGTGTATATGCTGGGGATGTTGGCCGCCTCGAGGACTTCTATGTTGGAGATAAGGTCCTGCCACCTGATGCCAAGGATTCTCCGGAGGCAGCGAAGATGGAATCAATTGAGACATCGCTCTTGGCTGACATACGTTGACCAGGCCTCCCTGCCGTAGAGCAAGGTACTGAGGACACAGGCTTGATACACTCGGACTTTTGTGTTCCATGTCAGTGTGCCATTTTCCCACACTCTCTTGGCCAGTCTGGACATAGCAGTGGAAGCCTTTCCCATGCGCTTGTTGATTTCTGCATCGAGAGACAGGTTACTGGTGATAGTTGAGCCTAGGTAGGTGAACTCTTGAACCACTTCCAGAGCGTGGTCGCCGCTATTGATGGATGGAGCATTTCTGATGTCCTGCCCCATGATGTACGTTTTCTTGAGGCTGATGGTTAGGCCAAATTCATTGCAGGCAGACGCAATCCTGCCGATGAGTCTCTGCAGACACTCTTCAGTGTGAGATGTTAATGCAGCATCGTCAGCAAAGAGGAGTTCCCCGATGAGGACTTTCCATACTTTGGTCTTCGCTCTAAGACAGGCAAGGTTGAACAACCTGCCACCTGATCTTGTGTGGAGGAAAATTCCTCCTTCTGAAGACTTGAACGCATGTGAGAGCAGCAGGGAGAAGAAGATCCCAAACAGTGTTGGTGCGAAAACACAGCCCTGTTTCACGCCACTCAGAATAGGAAAGGGGTCTGATGAGGTGCCGCAATGCTGAATTGTGCCTTTCATATTGTCATGGAATGAGGTGATGACACTTAGAAGCTTTGGTGGACATCCGATCTTTTCTAGTAGTCTGAAGAGACATCTGCTGACGAGGTCAAAGGCTTTGGTGAGATCAATGAAAGCAACGTAGAGGGGCATCTGTTGTTCGCGGCATTTCTCCTGTAGCTGACGAAGGGAGAACAGCATGTCAATGGTGGATCTCTCTGCTCGAAAGCCGCACTGTGCCTCAGGGTAGACATGCTCAGCCAGCTTCTGGAGCCTGTTTAAAGCGACTCGAGCGAAGACTTTCTCCACTAAGCTGAGCAGGGAGATTCCACGGTAGTTTTTGCAGTCACCACGGTCACCCTTGTTCTTATAGAGGGTGATGATATTGGCATTGCGCATGTCCTGTGATACTGCTCCCTCATCCCAGCACAGGAAAAGCAGTTCGTAGAGTGCTGAAAGTATAGCAGGCTTGGCACTCTTGATTATTTCAGGGGTAATGCCGTCCTTCCCGGGGGCTTTTCCGCTGGCTAGAGAATCAATGGCATCACTGAGTTCCGATTTTGTTGGCTGTACGTCCAGCTCATCCATGACTGGCAGAGACTGTGCTGCATTGAGGGCAGTCTCAGTGACAACATTTTCCCTGGAGTACAGTTCTAGGTAGTGCTCCACCCAGCGGTCCATTTGCTTGCGTTGGTCAGTGATTGTGTCCCCTGATTTAGATTTGAGGGGGGCGATCTTCTTGATGGTTGGCCCAAAAGCTCTCTTAATGCCATTATACATTCCTCTGATGTTTCTGGTGTCGGAGGCCAGCTGAATATGACTGCATAGGTGTTGCCAGTAGTCATTTGCGCAACACCTGGCTGTTCTTTGTGCAGCACTTCTGGCTTTTTTAAGTGCTACGGATGTTAACTCGCTGGGGGCTTTCTTGTAGTTCAACAGTGCAATGCGAAGGTCAGATGTAAAAGTTAAGTGTTTTGTGGGGGAAGGGCAAATAGTTACTGTAACTATTATTTGGGGGGTTGGAAAAGGGCATTATAAATTTATTTATTTAATTTTGGGGGTGACTTCTTTAAAAATTTAAAATTTAAATTTGCCAGCAGGGCTAGCTGCCCTTTAACAATGGCGCCAGTGCCTGCGCACAAGCAGCTGACGCCATGGCCAGTGACGGACAGCCTGCCCCCTCCACATGATTGGAGGACCACCCCGGCTATTTAAATGAGCCGCTGCGCAGGAGATTGCGGCGGCTCTTTGGCTTGCAGCCTGCGTGGGCGGGCCACCATTTTTAGAGCTCGTCACCGAAATCAGCAGTGGGATCTTAAAGTCCAGCCTCAGGTATAATTCTCGTAAATATACGGTGCACTCACTCCAAAGCCAATATATCCTTCCTAAGCTGTGGTGTCCAGAACTGCTCACAGTGATCAAGGTGTGGTCTAACCAGGGCTTTGTATAGCTGAAGTGTAACTTCTACCCCCTTGCATTCTAGTCCTCTAGGCCACCTGTTCCCTGGGTCTCAGGTATCACTTTGATAGAGCACTAGGTTTAAGAACAGCAAATAGAGACACTGGGGTAGGCAAAGTAGTAATAAGAAGCACCTGCTGGAAATATATATTTGCACAGCAAAACTACTTGTGATATGAAGTTCAGTGTTCTGATTTAAGTTGGATCTTTGTTTTGAGAGGATGTTTTGAGGTCAGTTTGCAATGACATACAAAGTTCCTTCTATGCCTTCTTCTTGAACATACCTCTTCTGAGACATTACTAAGACAGCAGGTACCTCCTAGTTATCGTCTTCTCCTTTGGTGTTTTGCCTTATCTTGCCTTCCTCTTGCTGCTCCTGTTCTGCTTCCATTATAAGGTTTTATATGAGAACTCCCATAGTGAGTTTCATGTTATGGGTTCCGTGACAGAACATACGAAAATGACAGACAAAAAAGACCTCCTGGTCCATCCAGCCTGTCTCACACTGTTGCAATGCCTTATACCTCACATACATACACTCTCCATCCACCCAAAGTCATATTATCTCCTGGGAGAGGCAAAAAAAGATTAACATTCATGCAATTTAGTTACGGGGGTGGGGGGGGGTGCGGGGGAGGGAAATTAGAAAATTCCTCTCCACCCACCCGTAGTTGATCAAAACTAATCCAGGAGATCACATTGGCCTGGATAAGTGGGAAGAAAAAGATTTACCTAACTGAAGCTGCTGAAAAGTACTTACAAAATTCTTTCTGAGCAGTACAGCTGAGGAAAGGTTTTTCCAATCATTTCAGTCAAAGCTCATGTTTCAGATCAAGTTTGTAGGCATTAAAAGCCTGTGGACAATGTGGCCTAGAAATTGGTTATCACCTGAATTAGGTCATAATCCTGGTGCGGCACATGCTCATAGATCTAATGAGTTCAAAAGGAAGGACAATGGCAAAATGATCCACCTGGCACATTAGGACAGTACCAATGAGCTGCAGGCACCATTAGCAATTCTAGAAGTAGCTTGCTCCTCACAGGGAACAAGAATGATCGGCCAACTCAGAGGCCTGCTACTGGCCTCAGGAGAGTTTGTGAAGACAGGGAAGCAATCAAAGTGGGGGAGCCAGCAGCAGCCTGCAAATTTAATGTGGTAAATAATAACAGTAAGTTAATAAACAGTTAATAGGTTAATAAACAGTTAATAAGTTAATAAACAGTGTGCTAGCTTCATTAGGTAGCTGCATGAACTGGCAGGGTCAGCACTGAAGGGCATTGGTGGGCATGATGCCAGCATAATCCCCAGTACTGCATCCCAAAATATTTTGAGCCACAGGGAGCCATTTTAACTTTAATAGTAAGTAAAATCAGAAGGAAGGTAAAGTGGGCAACAAATCCAATCCCTTCAGGTGAGTTCTTTTGGGCCTCCTTATCTCGAGAGACAATGGATACGCGCCTGGAGGTGGTCAGTGGTTTGTGAAGCAGCGCCTGGAGTGGCTATAAAGGCCAATTCTGGAGTGACAGGCTCTTCCACAGGTGCTGCAGAGAAATTTGTTTGTCGGGGCTGTTGCACAGTTGGCTCTCCCCTTGCGCCTCTGTCTTTTTTCCTGCCAACTACTAAGTCTCTTCGACTCGCCACAATTTAGCCCTGTCTTTATGGCTGCCCGCCAGCTCTGGCGAATGCTGGCAACTGACTCCCACGACTTGTGATCAATGTCACACGATTTCATGTCGCGTTTGCAGACGTCTTTATAGCGGAGACATGGACGGCCGATGGGACTGATACCAGTGGCGAGCTCGCTGTACAATGTGTCTTTGGGGATCCTGCCATCTTCCATGCGGCTCACATGGCCAAGCCATCTCAAGCGCCGCTGACTCAGTAGTGTGTATAAGCTGGGGGTGTTGGCCGCTTCAAGGACTTCTGTGTTGGAGATATAGTCCTGCCACCTGATGCCAAGTATTCTCCGAAGGCAGCGAAGATGGAATGAATTGAGACGTCGCTCTTGGCTGGCATACGTTGTCCAGGCCTCGCTGCCGTAGAGCAAGGTACTGAGGACACAGGCCTGATACACTCGGACTTTTATGTTCCGTGTCAGTGCACCATTTTCCCACACTCTCTTGGCCAGTCTGGACATAGCAGTGGAAGCCTTACCCATGCGCTTGTTGATTTCTGCATCCAGAGACAGGTTACTGGTGATAGTTGAGCCTAGGTAGGTGAACTCTTGAACCACTTCCAGAGCGTGGTCGCCAATATTGATGGATGGAGCATTTCTGACGTCCTGCCCCATGATGTTCGTTTTCTTGAGGCTGATGGTTAGGCCAAATTCATTGCAGGCAGACGCAAACCTGTCGATGAGACTCTGCAGACACTCTTCAGTGTGAGATGTTAAAGCAGCATCGTCAGCAAAGAGGAGTTCTCTGATGAGGACTTTCCGTACTTTGGACTTCGCTCTTAGACGGGCAAGGTTGAACAACCTGCCCCCTGATCTTGTGTGGAGGAAAATTCCTTCTTCAGAGGATTTGAACGCATGTGAAAGCAGCAGGGAGAAAAAAATCCCAAAAAGTGTGGGTGCGAGAACACAGCCCTGTTTCACACCACTCAGGATAGGAAAGGGCTCTGATGAGGAGCCACCATGTTGAATTGTGCCTTTCATATTGTCATGGAATGAGGTGATGATACTTAGTAGCTTTGGTGGACATCCGATCTTTTCTAGTAGTCTGAAGGGACCACGTCTGCTGACGAGGTCAAAGGCTTTGGTGAGATCAATGAAAGCAATGTAGAGGGGCATCTGTTGTTCACGGCATTTCTCCTGTATCTGACGAAGGGAGAACAGCATGTCAATGGTCGATCTCTCTGCACAAAAGCCACACTGTGCCTCAGGGTAGACGCACTCGGCCAGCTTCTGGAGCCTGTTCAGAGCGACTCGAGCAAAAACTTTCCCCACTATGCTGAGCAGGGAGATTCCACGGTAGTTGTTGCAGTCACCGCGGTCACCTTTGTTTTTATAGAGGGTGATGATGTTGGCATCGCGCGTGTCCTGGGGTACTGCTCCCTCGTCCCAGCACAGGCACAGCAGTTCATGTAGTGCTGAGAGTATAGCAGGCTTGGCATTCTTGATTATTTCAGGGGTAATGCTGTCCTTGCCAGGGGCTTTTCCGCTGGCTAGGGAATCAATGGCATCACTGAGTTCCGATTTGGTTGGCTGTATGTCCAGCTCATCCATGACTGGTAGAGGCTGGGCTGCATTGAGGGCAGTCTCAGTGACAGCATTCTCCCTGGAGTACAGTTCTAGGTAGTGCTCAACCCAGCGGTCCATCTGTTTGCATTGGTCAGTGATTATGTCCCCCGATTTAAATTTGAGGTGGGCGATCTTCTTGATGGTTGGCCCAAGAGCTCTCTTCATGCCATCATACATTCCTCTGATGTTTCCGGTGTCTGAGGCCAGCTGAATATGACTGCATAGGTGTTGCCAGTAGTCGTTTGCGCAACGCCTAGCTGTTCTTTGTGCAGTACTTCTGGTTGCTTTAAGTGCTGCGGATGTTAAATCGCTGGGGGCTTTCTTGTAGTTCAACAGTGCAATGCGCTTAGCGGCTATGACAGGTTCCAGCTCTTCATTATGAGATTGAAACCAGTCTGCATTTCTCTTCGCACTTTTGCCGTAGGTGGTCAAAGCTGACTCATAGATGGCGTCTCTGATGTGGGCCCACTTGGTCTCAGCATCCCCTGTGGGAGTGTTTTGAAGGGCTGTTACAAGTGAATTTAGAAATCTTTGTAACAGCTGTGGGTGAGAAATTCTGCTCGTGTTGATGCGCGGGTGGCCCTTCTGCTTGGAATGATGCAACTTCTTTGGTCTGAGTCTAACCTTGCTGCACACCAGGGAGTGGTCGGTGTCGCAGTCCGCACTGTGGAAGCTGCGTGTGATTTGAACACTGTTTAAGGCCGCTCGCCTTGTGACAATGAGGTCTAGCTGGTGCCAACGACGTGATCTTGGGTGCCTCCATGAAACCTGGTGACAGGGTTTAGTGTGAAAGAACGAGTTGGTGATGCAGAGGTTATGATAGGTACACAACTCAAGCAGTCTCTGCCCATTCTCATTCATCCTTCCAACGCCATAGCGCCCAAGGCAGGAGGGCCATGAGTCATGGTTGGCCCCAACCCTGGTATTAAAGTCCCCCAGCAGGAATAGGTGTTCGGTGTTGGGGATGCTGCTAGGGTTAAAATTACCTCCCATAGTGTTTGCATCTGGAACTCTTCCCCCTTATCGACACCGTAACTCTATGAAAGCAAAACTTTCAAAGTTATAGTTTTCTTTGGAAACTTTTGCTTCCATCAGTAGGTACAACTATACTGGTATGTGCTTCAATGTGAACAATGCCTTAAGTTAAACAGTATGTCCTCAGCCTCACCATCAGCATTGCCAAGGGAAATCCACTATTATCATAATAAAATCATGCACACCACAAATAATGCAAAACTGCACCTTGCATTTTCAGCGTATTACTTGTGATACCTATTAACCTTTATTTTACCATTTTTTCATATAACTTTTTCGAAACTGTGTTCTCAAACTGTCCTGAGTTACTCGTCTAACATTGTTACAGCCGGTTCTTTTGAAAGGCTTTATCTACATCATCCCTCTTATGGGTATTTCAGGTTATTTGCTGAACCAATACAATAAAGCTCATACAAGATTCAATTTAAACCTAACAGTGCTTAAATAATAACACATACTATTAAAATAAAATTCAATCACTGTAGATAGCCTGATTATTTGGTTGGCTATTTTTATATTTAGAGACTCATAAAAGTCCTTTAAACTACTAAATGAAACATTGAAAACTACACGTAATTTTTTGAAGTCTTAAATCATGATAAAGAGAATAATGTGCATATTCTATTTTCACCACATTTTCCAAGATATTGTTTAAGTAGAATTCTGTCTCTCTGACAATTCATTTATATTACAGTACTGTAAATATGTACAAAATTTCAGATATGCTGGTTTGTAATGGTTACCAGTTCAAAAGTAATCTATGTGAATTATGGACCAGCTTATGGGATTTGACATGAGGGTTTTTAATATTTAATGTGTGATGGAAGCTACTCATACAAAAGTAGGCTACCAAAGGCTGTTGCAATTCCATCAACACACTGAAGTGCAAACAGGTAATAGAAATACTTGTTCACAAAATTAGAATACATCTAATATAGTATTTTATGATCAAAGCACTGAGAGGTTTAAATTGAATCATGTACAGGTTTTTATCATATTGATTTCTTCAGGTAGCCTGTGTATATAAATATCATACAAAGGGATACTTTGAGAACCTTTGGAATGGAATGCAATGGTGAAGGAAATCTTCAAGATTCCTCTTAAAAACTTTGATGGAGGAATTAGTCAATGAACAAACAGATGGAAAACTAAAAATTTCCTGTGAACAGCATTACAATATTTGCTGTATGTCATGTAAAACCACCCAATCATAGTTCTGCACAACTATCACAGCTCATTTACTTAGCAAACAGGGAATAAGCCTCTTGACTTCTATAAGGAATGTTTGTACTTCAAACATGTAGATTGGAAACTTTTGAGCTAAGATTACGATGTTTGTGTAACATCCATTTCAACAATTTGACATATACAAGAAAGTGTGATCAGATGTGCAACTCACAAGCACAACCTCTGGCTCTGGTCCTAAGTTAAATTACAAAAGTTAGCCTGGGAGGACACCACCTGCTGAATGAATGTAATATCCAAACTTACCTATCACTCATGAAATAATCTACAGGATCACACTCTGGATGAAAGAGTACTTTGCCAAGGCTCCTTCAACAGCACCTTCCAAACCCGTGAACTCTACCATCTGGAAGGACAAGAGCAGCAGACGCATGGGAACACCAGAACCTGCAAGCTCCCATCCAAGTCACACACCTTCCTGATTATATACAAACAGATGGAAAGGTAAAAATTTCCTGTGAACAGCATTACAATATTTGCTGTATGTGATGTAAAACCAATTAGGAGCAGGAGTAGGTCATTCGGCCCCATGAGCCTGCTCCGCCATTTGATAAGATCATGGCTGATCTGATTGTGCCCTCAACTCTACTTTCCAATCTACTCCCTATAACATTTGACTCCCTTGTCAATCAATGATCTATTTAGCTCAGCCTTAAAAATATTCAATGGTCCTGCCTCCACTGCTCTCTGGGGAAAAGAATTCCAGAGACCAACAACCCTCTGAAAGAAAAAGTTTCTCCTCATCTCCATCTTAAATGGGAGACACCTTATTTTCAAACTGCGCCCCCTAATTCTAGTCTCTCCCATAAGGGGAAACATCTTCTCAGCATTCATCCTGTCAAGTCCCCTCAGCATCTTATACGTTTCAATAAAATCACCTCTTATTCTTCTAAACTCCAATAGATACAGGCCCAAACTGTCCAACATTTCCTCATAAGATAACCTCTTCATCCCAGGTATCAGTCCAGTGACTTTCTCTGAACTGCTTCCAATGTAATTCTATCCATTCTTAAGTAAGGCGACCAAAATTGTAAACAATACTCCAGATGTGATTTCACCAACACCCTGCACAACTGCAGCAAAGCTTCCCTACTTTTATACTCAGTTCCCCTTGCAATAAACGACAACATTCCATTTGCCTTCCTAATTACTTGCTGCACCTGCATACTAACATTTTGTGATTCATGTATCAGGACACCCGAATCCCTCTGTACCACAGAGTTCTGCAATCTCTTTCTATTTAAATAATATACTGCTTTTCTATTTTTCCTGCCACAGATGGCCCACGTAGGAGGGACCCTCCCCAAGCCTGCAGCGAATGAGTCACATTTTATAAGTAGCCCTTCTCATATGGCAGAGGCACACTCCCACTGTTGGGATCTAACCAGTGGCGGCAGGAAGAGGCCTGTAAGTGGCCTTTAATAGGCTGCCGAAGGGCCTCAATTGGCTTCTGGGTGGGAAGGCTGTTGTCAGCCAATCCCATCCACGATAAAATCGCTTGGCGATGGGCCCTCCACCCCCGTTACATATCGTGATCCTATGGGCCCTCCCGCCTCCAACCCCGCCTCATTGGGGCCCAGAAAATCCAGCCCCTTATGTCTTCTTCACAACTTGCTCTCCGACCTATCTTGTGTCATCAGCAAATTTAGCAACCATATATTTTATCCTTTCATCCAAGTCATTATATTGCTGTTTCTTCACTGTTGCTGTGTCAAAATCCTGGATCTCCCTCCCTAGCAGCACTGTGGGTGTGCCTACACTGCATGGATTGCAGCAGTTCAAGAAGGCAACTCACTACCACCCTCTCAAGGGCAATTAGGGATGGGTAATAAATACTAGCCATGCCAGTGATGCTCACATCCAAGATGGCTTCTGATAAAGTCCCACACAGGAGGTTCGTAAACAAAATTACAGCACATGGGATTTGGGGTAATATACTGCAATGGATTGAGAATTGATTAACAGTCAGAAAGTAGAGTAGGAATAAATGGGTCATTCTCAGGATGGCAGGCTGTTACTAGTGGGGTACTCCAAGGATCAGTGCTTGGGCCACAGCTGTTTGCAATCTATATAAATGACTTGGATATGGGGACCATTGTAATATTTCCAAATTTGCAGATGACACAAAACTAGGAGGGAATGTAAGTTATGAGGAGGATGCAAGGAGGCTTCAAGGGGATTTGGACAAGCTAAGTGAATGGGAAAGAACATGGCGTATGGAATATCATGAGAATAAGTGTGAAGTGATCCATTTTGGTAGAAAAATACAAAAAGGCAGAGTATTTCTAATACGGTGAGAGGTTGGGAAGTGTTGCTGTTCAAAGAAACCTGGGTGTCCATGTTCATGAGTCACTAAAAGCTAATATGCAGGTGCAGCAAGCAATCAGGAAGGCAAATGGTATGTTGGCCTTCATTGCAAGGGGATTGCACAGGAGTAAAGATGTCTTGCTGCAATTGTATAAAGCCTTGGTGAGACCGGACCTGGAGTACTGGGTACAGTTTCAGTCTCCTTATCTAAGGAAGGATATACTTTCCATAAAAGGAGTGCAACAGAGATTCACCTGACTAATCCCAGGGATAGTGGGATTCTCTTATGAGGAGATATTGCAGAAACCGGGCCTGCATTGTCTAGAGTTTCAAAGAATGAGAGGTGATCTCATTGAAACTTACATAATTCTTACAGGGCGTGACAGGTTGGATGTGGAGAGGGTGTTTCCTCTGGCTGGTGAGTATAGAATGAGGGGACACAGTCTCAGAATAAGAGACAGGGTATTTAAGACTGAGATGAGGAGGAATTTCTTTACTCAGAGGGTGGTGAATCTGTGGAACTCTCTACCACAGAGGGCTGTGGAAGCTCAATCATTGAGCATGTTCAAGACAGAAATCAATAGATTTCTGAATACTGACAACATCAAGGGATATGGGGATAGTGGGGAAAAATGATGTAGAGGTAGATGATCAGCCGTGATCTGTTTGAATGGTGGAGCGGCTCCTATTTCCTATGATCTTATGAACAAATAAAAGAAAATCATCAGCCACAATGGAACTGGATGTTGCCACAAATCTCAGACTTACCTTCAGACCACTTCGAAGTACAGTTGATTAGCAATTTGAATGGCCTGATGTGGCTGCATAATATTGCCCTGGTGTGAGTTTGCTGCTTGATGAGAGTAATGAAGTGCCAATGGTTGGCTTTCTGGCTTACAGGACTCTCTTTAAGAAATGACTCTGTTGAAGACACTGCCATGGATGCAAAGTCTGTATTCATAGGCGGGAATTCAATGCTCTCCCCAGCATCGGGTTTGGAGGCGTGGTGAGCATTTAAATCGGGTGGGACAGTGGTGGGGGGGGTGTCCCCACCACCTTCCTGCCTCCACACAGATTAAGTCCAGAGCGGGAAGGCCATTCACAGGCCTTCCTGTCCTGCCACCGATTAAGGGCCTCATCCCTCCGCCACCGTTATTAGCCCTGCGGTGGGCGGGACTGTCGCTGCGCAGGAAGCACGCCAAGCAAACCCGTGCAGGTTGCTTGATGGCTCCAGGGGAAGAGGTCCCTTGTTAAAAGGCACTTACTGCCTAATTGAGGGACCTGTCATCAGGAAGGGGTGTCCGCTGAGATCCACACCCAGCCCTTGCTACTGACCAGCCCCCCCTCACAGCTCCTCCCCCATGACACCCAGCCGATGAAACCCCTCCCACCCTGACTTACCTGTGGCCTGGGTCCAGCACATCCCGTGGGTTCAGTACTGACAGCAGCCACCACTGCTGCAGTGGTGCTGCTCAGTTAAAGAGTCGCCGGCCTCTGTTGGCTGGCAGTTCTCAGCAGGCAGGATTTCCATCGCCAGGGTCATTAATCCCAGGGAAGGCCCACCACTGTCCACTTAAATGCCTAATTGGCACGTAATCCAGCGGGTCTTCCCCAGAGGAGGCAACGCTCTCGCTAGCGCTTTAATCAGTGGTCAAGACCCCGTTGTCAAGATAAAGTCTCGGCCAAAGTGTGTGTGAGGTTGTGAGTTCCTAAATCTAGCCAGGTACTCTGGATAGACCCAAATAACAGCATGTGAAGCTAATGTTCTTTTACTCGTAGATCCCATGATATCTAATTCCCAGAGAGCTGCATGCAAGGAAAAATGCAAACTGGTCTTCCAGCCAGTGGGCTTCTACTCCACTGCCACCAACATAAGCTTCTGCTCACTCGTTCTCTGTGCTTCACCTGGTGCTCCCTTCTCTAACTGCTTATCCAAATTCCCCAGGATAGATGTGAGTGTGTGGGTACATGCAAGAGATGGAGTAAGAGAGTGGGTGCTGTAAGGTGTTGGCTTCTTTGGGGCACTGGGAGCTGCAGCTGGTTGTTCAGAGACTCCTATAAAAACAGAAAAAGAATGTATATTAACATGCTAGCTGCATGACAGATTTCAAATACTACTTACTTGATAATATAACGTGTGTCCTGGTGTTCTGCTTGAGTGGATGCCTGTGTGTGAGAAATTTGAAGCATTTTTATCTATGATGGACTATTTATTGGGTTCTTATTTGCTGGTGACAGTACAAACAGGTTTAAAGTTGTTTTTTTATCCATTCATGGGATTTGGGTGTTGCTAGGCCAGCATTTACTGCCCATCCCTAATTGCCCTTGAGAATGGTTATAGTTAGTTATTTGGCAGACTACAGATGATACACATCTTAGACTAGATGAGATACTCATCTTGGGAAAAGGTCTTAATATGTGTAGGTAGGCTCCTTTCATTGTTGTGGGATGGGAACCTATTTCACATATCATTCTTAGGGATTGATGGTCAAGTCCTTTCATGAACAGCTTGTGGGGCTGCTTACTGTACACATTTGGGCAAATACTATTCAGAATCCTGATCTCCTAACTGTAATTATAAGGAACGTTGTTTAATATACTTTGTTATGGGTTACCATCAAAGGAATTCTGAGCTATATTGGGCTGCACTGCATGATGACAGTAGTCGGTCTGGAGCAACCAGAGGTACTAGTCAGAGAACTCCATGGTAAGGGATAGCCAGAAGTTGAGGACCTATAGTTCACTAGTTAATTCTTTGTTGAGAATTATTATAGGGGAAGTAAGTGTCTTTGTTGCTTTGATACCAAAGGCATCAATAAAGTCTGTATTTACTGTAAATCTACTGCCAATTTACTGGTTTACATCTTTAAGAAATTTGTATAGTGGTTTACTCCTGAACCACAGTCTGATAGATTGTATGTTCAAAGGCAAGGAGATTGAGTGTTGGCATAAGATATATTCCAGAAAAGAGTGACATGGTTCTCTGGTTGAAGCCAGAATGTTGCCACATTTACCTGGTTATAAGCAGGAAGCCCACGGGATGGCCCATCATGCTGATCCTGCCATTTACCTGCTGCCAACAAGAAGCCTCTGGGTCATGTGATTTTCCTTTGCATTCCACCAACTTCCTAACAGCTGGAGGGATTTAAATAAGGGCTCGGAATTAAAATACTCAGACTCACATTTCTGGAGCAAAGGCTACACATCCACTAGAAACCAGACATACTCTCATTCATAGGGAATTTGAGGTCTGGGAAGAAAAATCCAGAACCTCTATTTGTGTAGGGTCTCTCTCCTGCTGTGTGTTGTGTTGTCCCACAGTCAATTTGAGATATGGGAAGTTTGAAGAGCACATTCAGTGGCACCCAACTGCACAGGGTGCAGCTCAGTATGAAGTGAAATGAACATGCATTATGCAGCCAGGTTTTGTTGAAAGCAGGCCATGGGCTCACCTGTACAGATGTTAACATACCAATTGTTCCATTTTGAAATTTACAGCTAAATATTGGCTAACAAAATGTCGGAGCAAGCTTGAGGGGGTAAGTGGGCACCACCTACTGCATTATTACTCATGTTTGTGATGCTTCACTGTGGGCTTGCAGGCAAAACTAGGGAAGAGCAACAATGTTATCTGTTTCCTTTGTATGTGGTCTCAGTAAGGGTGTGAAAGGTTACGAGGAAATTCTTTTCTTGCATGTATACTTTGCTTATCTACCTTGTGTAGAAAAATGCTGGGTAGTCTTACCTTGCCCAAAGTTCTGAGGTTAGGAAACTTCTTGCTCATTTTGCGATCAGTCCTCTGAATGTGGGAGATTGCTTTGACTCCTTGACTCCATGCATTCTGAGAGGCTCTTTTACATGGAGCAAGTCCTTTAGTGCCAAGCAGTGGGATCCTTTCATCCATATTTTAAAGGAGCAGCTCCATGGAGAGTGTTATGACCAGGTGAGAAAGGGGTCTAGGGGTTCCATCTCAGCCTTTGCCTGTTTAATGGTAACAAGGTTTAGTTTAGAGGTACAGCACTGAAACAGGCCCTTCGGCCCACCGAGTCTGTGCCGACCATCAACCACCCATTTATACTAATCCTACACTAATTCCATATTCCTACCACATCCCCACCTGTCCCTATATTTCCCTACCACCTACCTATACTAGGGGCAATCTATAATGGTCAATTAACCTATCAACCTGCAAGTCTTTGGCATGTGGGAGGAAACCGGAGCACCCGGAGGAAACCCACGCAGACACAGGGAGAACTTGCAAACTCCACACAGGCAGTACCCAGAATTGAACCTGGGTCGCTGGAGCTGTGAGACTGCGGTGCTAACCACTGCGCCACTGTGTTTAATTTTTAAAACATTGTGTCTTTATCTCCCCCTCAGTGAATCCTTGTAACTGCTCACCTACTGTAAGGCAAAGAAATCAACCAGACAGGATTTCTTATATTCAAACAAGAAAGGGAGAAGTTTATTAATCTTAAAACTCTAATTCGGTTAAAACGACTACGAATACGCAACGCGACCATGCTAGCATCTTCTTCTTCTTTGGCCTCCTTGTCTCGAGAGACAATGGGTAAGCGCCTGGAGGTGGTCAGTGGTTTGGAAAGCAGTGCCTGGAGTGGCTATAAAGACCAATTCTAGAGTGACAGACTCTTCTACAGGGCTGCAGATAAAATTGGTTGTCGGGGCTGTGACACAGTTGGCTCTCTCTTTGCACTTCTGTCTTTTTTCCTGCCAACTGCTAAGTCTCTTCGACTCGCCACACTTTAGCCCTGCCTTGATGGCTGCCCGCAAGCTCTGGCGATCACTGGCAACTGACTCCCATGACATGTGATCAATGTCACAGAACTCCATGTCGCGTTTGCAGACGTCTTTAAAGCGGAGACATGGACGGCCGGTGGGTCTGATACCAGTGACGAGCTCGCTGTACAATGCATCCTTGGGGATCCTGCCATCATCCATGCAGCTCACATGGCCAAACCATCTCGAACGCCACTGGCTCAGTAGGGTGTATATGCTGGGGATGTTGGCTGCCTCGAGGACTTCTGTGTTGGAGATACGGTCCTGCCATCTGATGCCAAGGAGGCAGCGAAGATGGAATGAATTGAGACGTTGCTCTTGGCTGACATACTTTGTCCCGGCTTCACTGCCGTAGAGCAAGGTATTGAGGACACAGGCTTGATACACTCAGTATTTGGGTTCCGTGTCAGTGCGCCATTTTCCCACACTCTCTTGGCCAGTCTGTGCATAGCAGTGGAAGCCTTTCCCATGCGCTTGTTGATTTCTGCATTGAGAGACAGGTGATAGTTGAGCCTAGGCAGGTGAACTCCTGAACTACTTCCAGAGCGTGGTCGCCGATATTGATGGATGGAGCATTTCTGACGTCCTGTCCCATGATGTTCGTTTTCTTGAGGCTGGTGGTTCGGCCAAATTCATTGCAGGCAGCCGCAATCCTGTCGCCGAGTCTCTGCAGACACTCTTCAGTGTGAGATGTTAATGCAGCATCGTCAGCAAAGAGGAGTTCCCTGATGAGAACTTTCCGTACTTTAGTCTTCGCTCTTAGACGGGCAACCTCAGTGATGCTATTGATTCTCTCGCCAGCGGAAAAGCTCCTGGGAAGGATGGCATTACCCCTGAAATAATCAAGAGTGCCAAGCCTGCTATTCTTTCAGCACTCTACGAACTGCTTTGCCTGTGCTGGGACGAGAGAACAACTACCATGGAATCTCTCTGCTCAGCATAGTGGGGAAAGTCTTCGCTCGAGTCGCTTTAAACAGGCTCCAGAAGCTGGCTGAGCGTCTCTACCCTCAGGTACAGTGTGGCTTTCGAGCAGAGATCCACCATTGACATGCTGTTCTCCCTTCACCAGCTACAGGAGAAATGCCGCGAACAACAGATACCCCTCTACGTTGCTTTCATTGATCTCACCAAAGCCTTTGACCTCATCAGCAGACGCGATCTTTTCAGACTACTAGAAAAGATTGGATGTCCACCAAAGATACTAAGTATCATCACCTCATTCCATGACAATATGAAAGGCGGAATTCAGCATAGCGGCGCCTCATCAGACCCCTTTCCTATCCTGAGTGGCGTGAAACAGGGCTGTGTTCTCGCACCTACTGTTTGGGATCTTCTTCTCCCTGCTGCTCTCACATGCGTTCAAGTCTTCAGAAGAAGGAATTTTCCTCCACACAAGATCAGCCAGCAGGTTGTTCAACCTTCATGCTAGCAGGCATACATGATAAACACATGCAGATAGAGACAGAAAAGTAGAAAGAATAAAGGGGAAAAGTTTGAAGCAATAGCTGGGGTTTATTTATTGTCCTTTGAGTTCGATGTAGAGTCTTTGATTGCAGGTAAATCTTGACGTTTCGTTGGGGCCCAGTGGACGCTTTTAAACTTGTTTTGATGTAGGAGTCTGCTCTCTTGAGGTTTAAGTGTCTTCAGTGGATCTGGAAATCCAGGAAGAGAAAGACAGAGCTAGGCAGGAGAGAGGCTCTTTCTTCAAGTTCAGTTGCAGTCTGACCCAAACTGTTCTGTGAGCAGTTCAAAACCAAACCTGTGCCAGCAGGTTAGTCATGTGACTAGTTGGTTTTTTTTAACAAACTCCCTGTGTTTTTGTGGATTCCTTTCATCTTAGTAGACACCCACAGTGGGGGTGGGCGGTGGGGGGGGGATGGAATGCTGCCTTATTCCACATTCATTTTCTGGAGATCAAAATCCATTTGGGTTAATTGGATCAAGGAGCCATTCTATTGTCTCTCCAGGCAACTGTCTCTTAGTATGCAAATGTTTCCAGCCACTGCCGATCTCTTTCAACAATTCATCTCTTCAGTCCAGCAGCAGTTTAAAATGAATGTTTCATATGACGAAATCAATATGCCTCATTCTTGGCAGGTGTGGTCTTCATGACAAGAGTAATAGAGTCATTGCAACACAGGAGGCCATTCAGCCCATCGAGTCCATGCCGCTCTCTGTAGAGCAATCCAGTCATACTTGGACCAGTAGACACTGGAATTCTTAATAAGTGCTACACCATTGCTTTCAAGTGATCACTGTTTTCTGCCTGTGATCCATTTCCTACCTGTAATGCCAACAGGATTAACTTCCCTTTCAGTCGTAGCTGCAACTCCTTCAAGTGTTGTAGTGTGCTGGATTTCCCAGACTCCTCCGCCATACAATGAGCTCCCATCAGCAGAGCCAATCAAGGCAGTGAGTTTACAATGAAAATATGAGTCAAACTCTGAAAGATTCAGTGGTCTGGATTTTGTAGTCCCAATAGCAATGAACTTTGGGATGTTTGCCACTATTGAGGGTCGGAAAGAAGTCTCAACTGCTGGCATGCACGTATGTGCACGCTTACGCTGGCATCCGGAAGTTGTGGTGGACAGGAATGCCCTCCAAAGAAGCCTCTGATGATGGTCCCACAGGCCCACTCTTTATAAAGTGGCAGAGACCAGTAGTGCATGAATTTGGACTAATTTCCCACAAGTTACACAGATCTTTATGTGCCTTGTGTTGGAGCTATTAAGTACAGGCACAGGACCTGCTCAAAAAGAATTTCTCTATTGTGTTCAGCAGCTCCACAATTCCAGGAATGCAATGGTGGCAGCATTTTAGATTTGGGTGCAAAAGTATGAGAATTAAATTTTAGTTTTGTCACGCACAGTAGGAGTTATTATAAAATAAACAATTAAATGGAAGCATTATGAATTTAAAAAGTCAACTGTTAAACAAAACCACAAGAACATGGACACTTGTACCACAGTCAAAATGGAGTAGCAGTCATGTGACCCCACCTGTACTGTAAATCAACAAACCTGTCTGAAATAGCTCTGGGGAGAATCCCATTGAAATTGAAAAGAGCACTATTGCATATTAATGAATCTTATCGACATGACTGAATAATCAATGGATTCTGAAGACAGACAGACTCACAGCCCAAAACAAAATTGACTAGGTGTGAAATAGCATGGTGTTAATACAAGGGTCTCCATTCAGACATCAATCAACAGCCATGGTCTCCACATCCAGGTCCATTGTCTGGTCACACCTGGGAAGAAAGCCATGTGTCTCCTAACAGGAACTCTATTGTGATGAATTTTTACCTTTAAAAGGTAACACTTTGGAGAGGGGGAGATTGCCAACACCTTCAGAAAGCTGTCAAAGAGATCCAGCCAAGCATGGAAGAAGCCCTGCAGCTAATTCTGCACTTCAACTTGCTACAGTAGAGAATATAAAGTGACCACCGCCTCCAATCTGAAGTTTTAACCACCAGAAAATCTACAACACTGCAACAAGTTCAAGATTACAAACACCCAGGCCTGCACCTTTAAAAGAGACTGTCCTCCTGAGAAGATTCAACAGGTTTACCTGTAAAACAGAACTGGCACCCAGAAAAGACCATTTTAATAAGCTTTATGATTGGCGAATGAATGTAAATGAATGAGAGAAATGCATGGATTTTCTTTCTGTATCTTATACTTCTCTCAAACCTTGTCATGAAATGCACCGTGTTTTTTCAAATCGCATTTCATTCCTCTGGGTGTGCTGGTGTCATGAAGGCCCCCAATTGCCAAGACTGAAGCAGATATTATTTCACCACATGAACATTACAACTGAAAATTGTGGCTGGGAAGAAGAGGGCATATCACAAAGAACTGCCAAACCCCTGACTGCATGCTGGCAGACAGTGTTGGAACAAAGGACCCAGGCCCTCCTTCTCCAATACACAGAAAACCTGGCCAGGCCAGTTTAGTCACATGACTAACAGGCTGTTTAAATTTTGAAATTAAAAACAAGAAATGGAGTTTCGAAGGAGGGTCACTGACCCAAAACGTTAACTCTGCTTCTCTCTCCACAGATGCTGCCAGACCTGCTGAGTATTTCCTGAGTATTTCCAGCATTTCTTGTTTTTATTTCAGATTTCCAGCATCCGCAGTATTTTGATTTTATTTTGGTGTTTGAATTTTGAACTTGCTGAGAGAAAGAAACTGAGAAAGCTGTTTGCTCCTGGATTGAGAACACTTCTCTCCTGTCTGCTCTCATCTCCCCAGCTTCGGAAACCACTGAAGACACATGAAACCCATGACAGAAAAGTCTCCTACAGTGAACAAGGTTTAAGAAGAATACTGGGCCCCAACGGAAAGCACGACTACTTACAAAAGGACTACAGTGAGCTTGAAGCACAGTAAACAAGAAACTCTTCTGTTAATATCTCAAACCTGTCCATTTTATTTTTCTTCTGCTCTTTTCTGTCCCTATTTGCTTGTGCGTATCGCGTTTGCACGCTAGCGTGGGGCGCAGCATGTATCCGTAGACGTTAAGCAAGTTAAAGTTTTAATAAATTTCACTTTGCTTCATTAAACCTAAGAAAGCCTGTTTATGCTTATTTCTTGGTCTTATACTTGGAAAGTAGTGAACAAGGATTCACCAAGGAGGTGCTCAAAAAACAGTGTGTTACAAATTAAACCCTATCACAATAAGATCAGGTGAAGGCTAAAAGGGACCCCGTACACCTTTCTCATCTGGTCGTAACAATTTAAATCTGGGTTTTTTTAATGTAAGTGCCGCTCACAATCTGGGTAGGCGGTGGCGTAGTGGTATTATCACTGGACTAGTAACCCAGAGACCCAGGGTATTTCTCTGGGGACATCGGTTCGAATCCCACCACAGCAGAAGGTTGAATTTGAATTTAATTAATAAATCTGGAATTAAAAGCTGGTCTAATGATGGCCATGAAACCACTGTCGATTGTTGTAAAAACCCAACTGGTTCACTAATGTCCTTCAGGGAAGGAAAGCTGCTGTCCTTACCTGGTCTGGCCTACATGTGACTCCAGACCGACAGCAATGTGGTTGACTCTTACATGCCCTTTGAAATGGCCTAGCAAGCCACTCAGTTGTATCTACCACTACAACGTCAATAAAAAGGAATGAAACCGGACGGACCACCCAGCATCGACCTAGGCACCGGAAACGACAATGGCAAACCCAGCCCTGTCGACCCTGCAAAGTCCTCCTTACTAACATCTGGGGGCTTGTGCCAACGTTGGGAGAGCTGTCCCACAGACTAGTCAAACAACAGCCTGACATAGTCATACTCACGGAATCATATCTTACACACAACGTCCCAGACATGGCGGCACAGTGGCGCAGTGGTTAGCACCGCAGCCTCACAGCGCCAGGGACCCGGGTTCGATTCTGGGTACTGCCTGTGCGGAGTTTGCAAGTTCTCCCTGTGTTTGTGTGGGTTTCCTCCGGGTGCTCCGGTTTCCTCCCACATGCCAAAGACTTGCAAGTTGATAGGTTAATTGGCCATTATAAATTGCCCCTAGTATAGGTAGGTGGTAGGGAAATATATAGCGACAGGTGGGGATGTGGTAGGAATATAGGATTAGTGTAGGATTAGTATAAATGGGTGGTTGATGGTCGGCACAGACTCGGTGGGCCGAAGGGCCTGTTTCAGTGCTGTATCTCTAAAACTAAAAACACTGCCATCACCATCACCGGGTATGTCTTGTCCTACCGGCAGGACGGACCTACCAGAGGTGGTAGCACAGTGGTATACAGTAGGGAGGGAGTTGCCCTGAGGGTCCTCAACATCGACTCCATACCCCATAAAGTCTCATGGCATCAGGTCAAACTTCGGCAAGGTAACCTCCTACTGATTACCACCTACCGCCCTCCCTCAGCTGATGACTCGGTACTCCTCCATGTTGAACACCACTTGGAGGATGCACTGAGGGTGGCAAGGGCACAAAATGTACTCTGGGTGGGGGACTTCAATGTCCATCACCAAGAGTGGCTCGGTAGCACCACTACTGACCGAACTGGCCGAGTCCTAAAGGACATAGCTGCTAGACTGGGTCTGCGGCAGGTGGTGGGGGAACCAACACGAGGGAAAAACATACTTGACCTCGTCCTCGCCAATCTGCCTGCCGCAGATGCTTCTGTCCATGACTGTATTGGTAGGCATGACCACTGCACAGTCCTTGTGGAGACGATGACCCGCCTTCACATTGAGGATACCGTCCATCGTGTTGTGTGGCACTATCACCGTACTAAATGGGATAGATTTCGAACAGATCGAGCAATGCAAAACTGGGCATCCATGAGGCGCTGTGGGCCATCAGCAGCAGCAGAATTGTACTCAACCACAATCTGTAATCTCATGGCCCGGCATATCCCCCACTCTACCATTACCATCAAGCCAGGAGACCAACCCTGGTTCAATGAAGAGTGCAGGAGGGCATGCCAGGAGCAGCACCAGGCATACCTCAAAATGAGGTGTCAACCTGGTGAAGCTACAACACAGGACTATCTGCATGCCAAACTGCGTAAGCAGCATGCGATAGACAGAGCTAAGCAATTCCATAACCAACGGATCAGATCTAAGCTCTGCAGTCCTGCCACATTCAGCCGTGAATGGTGATGGACAATTAAACAACTAACTGAAGGAGGTGGCTCCACAAATATCCCCACGCTCAATGATGGGGGAGCCCAGCACATCAGTGCGAATGATAAGGCTGAAGCATTTGCAACAATCTTCAGCCAGAAGTGCCGAGTTGATGATCCATCTCGGCCTCCTCCTGAAGTCCCCAGCATCACAGATGCCAGACTTCAGCCAATTCGATTCACTCCGCGTGATATCAAGAAACGACTGAAGGCACTGGATACTGCAAAGGCTACGGGCCCTGATATTCCGGCAATAGTACTGAAGACCTGTGCTCCAAAACTTGCCGCGCCCCTAGCCAAGCAGTTCTAGTACAGCTACAACACTGGCATCTACCCTGCAATGTGGAAAATTGCCCAGGTATGTCCTGTACACAAAAAGCAGGACAAGTCCAACCAGGTCAATTACCGCCCCATCAGCCTACTCTCAATCATCAGTAAAGTGATGGAAGGTGTCATCAACAGTTCCATCAGGCGGCACTTGTTCAGCAATAACCTGCTCAGTGACGCTCAGTTTGGGTTCCACCAGGGCCACTCAGCTCCTGACCTCATTACAGCCTTGGTTCGAACATGGACAAACGAGCTGAACTCAAGAGGTGAGGTGAGAGTGACTGCCCTTGACATCAAGGCAGCATTTGACCAAGTATGGCATCAAGGAGCTCTAGCAAAACTGAGGTCAATGGGAATCAGGGGGAAATCACTCTGCTGGCTGGAGTCATACCTAGCGCAAAGGAAGATGGTTGTGGTTGTTGGAGGTCAATCATCTGAGCTCCAGGACATTACTGCAGGAGTTCCTCAAGGTGGTGTCCTAGGCCCAATCATTTTCAGCTGATTCATCAATGACCTTCCTTCAATCATAAGTTCAGAAGTGGGGATGTTCACTGATGATTGCACAATGTTCAGCACCATTCGTGACTCCTCAGATACTGAAGCAGTTCGTGTAGAAATGCAGCGAGACCTGAACAATATCCAGGCTTGGGCTGAGAAGTGGCAAGTAACATTCGTGCCACACAAGTGCCAGACAATGACCATCTCCAACAAGAGAGAATCTAACCATCTCCCCTTAGCATTCAACGGCATTACCATCGCTGAATCCCCCACTATCAACATCCTAGGGGTTACAATTGACCAGAAACTGAACTGGACTAGCCATATAAATACCGTGGCTACAAGAGCAGGTCAGAGGCTAGGAATCCTGAGGCAAGTAGCTCACCTCCTGACTCCCCAAAGCCTGTCCACCATCTACAAGGCACAAGTCAGGAGTGTGATGGAATACTCTCCACTTGCCTGGATGGGTGCAGCTCCAACAACACTCAAGAAGCTTGACACCATCCAGGATAATGCAGCCCGCTTGATTGGCACCCCATCTACAAACATTCACTCCCTCCACCACCGACGCATAGTGGCAGCAGTATGTACCATCTGCAAGATGCACTGCAGCAATGCACCAAGGCTCCTTAGACAGCACCTTCCAAACCCACGACCTCTACCAACAAGAAGGACAAGGGCAGCAAATACATGGGAACACCACCACCTGCAAGTTCCCCTCCAAGTCACACACCATCCTGATTTGGAACTATATCGCCGTTCCTTCACTGTCGCTGGGTCAAAATCCTGGAACTCCCTTCCTAACAGCACTGTGGGTGTACCTACCCCAAATGGACTGCAGCAATTCAAGAGGGCAGCTCACCACCACCTTCTCAAGGGCAATTAGAGATGGGAAATAAATGCTGGCCTGGCCAGTGATGCCCACATCCCATGAATGAATAAAAAATAAATTTAAAAACCTGTCCTGAACCAGGTCCTGTGCGTATGCAAATAGGGTCCTTCACGATTGTTTAAGGCTCCCTTTGCAAAATTAGAGTATGCATGACCACAGCATTTACTGTGCCTGCTACCGTCAGTTTACTCAGGAGGATAATTATAATTCAGCCTGTGAAATAAATAGTCACATCTGTGTCCCACTAAAGTTTGAAACCAGAACTTGTATTTGAATTCTTTCCCTAATACAGGGCTCCTTACAGAGCAAGGAAATCACATATTTTATCACTGTAGTATTGTTGTAAACATGCTGACATGTCAGGAGAAGTCGAATCATTCATGGGCCACTTTATCCAGCTGCAAATAGCCCAGAATTTGCTGGAACTGGGCCGCTCACTCTTCAACTTGAAAAGAGTTTGTGTCACCAATTGCCAGAAGAGCAAGGTCAACAGGGCACAGGGACCTTGATGAATAATCTAACTAAGAATCTATCTCCTGAACCAAAGTGATTTAAAAGGCTAGAGAAACATAGGAATGATGGCGAAGGAAGTAAGTGAATTAAGAGTCAAATTAGATACAGGAAGAGAAATAAACAGTAGGTAAGAGAGATTTGATTAAAAGAAAGAAATAAAATAGACAGCAAGAAAAGATATGAAAAATTTTTAAATGTACAATATTAAATGTTAAAATCCTCTGGGAACAATTTACTGGCTGCAGAAATAAAAGCATTTTCAATTTCAATTCTTCCCTTTTTGGGCTCAATCATTTGAGCGTGATTGCTGGAACATAAATCTGGTCATTAAAAACATCCTTACATCATTAAGTATCAGCCCTAACTTTCTTTGGTGAGTTTAATTTGTTTTAACAGCACAAACACAGCAATTTCTTCAAACTCATGAGAAGAGTAATAGTGAACTTCTATTTACATGAAGCCTATGATGGAAAGGCACAAACCGTCTAGCAACTTGAGGTGATTTGCAACTCATGCTGTATCTCTTCCTTGCCACAAATTGCTGAGTTATTTACACATCAGTAATAGCGTGTGCATTAAGCTCGTTGTTCTATTCCCAGCAAATGAAGTTAGTAGCATTCTTGTTTTCACATGGGATCAGCAGCAGCTTTTTTGAGTTTCACTACAGTCTCTGCTAATAAATAGCAAAATTCTTCAGAGACTCAGGGAGATATAGAGGAGCAAATCTGCAGGGAACTACGGAGTGGTGATATTGTGGAGGTGGAAGGAACAGTCATGTTTCTCCTGGCTCCTTATTAAATCAGCTGGTAGCTGACGGCTACTGTTTACCACCTCCCCCACCCCAGGCTCTTGTAATCGTCTTGGCTGGCATCTGAGTCGGCTGAGTTGGGTGTACCCCTAGAACTGGCAAGTTACCTCACTTGCCAGAAAGAAGCAAAGGAGGCTTTGCAAGTACAGCTAAACGCCATTCACTGTTGATTAGAATACGTTATATCCTTGTAATTTCTGGATCATTTGTAAAGGCATTATTGCAAAATTAGAACAATTCTTTGGACAGCTTAATTACTGGGAATAATATATTTGCTCTTCGTAGCAATTTCCTGGCCATTATTATCTTGATTTTAATTTAGTGTGTGGAATAGTTAAAGTCAATTGAAAACATTTCTGTTTGCAAAGCGAAAGCATACCATTTCTGACTTGCCTTTAGCTGTTTCATACATATAATTAAAGAAATGAAACATTAATCCAACAAGGAGCAAATTACTGTTAGAATCTGTACATTGCTTCCCAGAGTAGTACCTAGGAATTGGATCATGCTTCAATTGTGGGGTGATCCATTCCAGATCATGCTGCACACAGCTAATGAAGCTGGCAGCTGGACCATTGAAAATTGCTCCACTGGCCTCCTTTGCTTCTTTCTGGCAAGTGAGGTAACTTGCCAGTTCCAGGGGTGCACTCAAATCAGCCAACTCAGATGCCAGCCAAGGCGATTACAAGAGTCTGGGGTGTGGGAGGTGGGGGTCGGGGGGAGGTGGCAAACAGTCGCTGTGAGCTACCCCGATTTAATAAGGATCCAGGAGAAAAAGGATTGCTCCTTCTACCTCCACAATATCACCACTCCATACTTCTCTGCAGTTTTGCTCCTCTATCTCTCCCTCACTATTTGGAGGTCTATAGTTTACACCCAGTAGCATGATCATTCCCTTTTTGTTTCTGAACGATAACCAGATTGATTCTGTCCTTGCTTCCTCAAGGACATCCTCCCTTTCCCATACTACAATGTCTTCCCTAATCACTACTGCCAACCCACCTCCCTTTTTTCCTTCTCTATCTTTATCGATTGGGATAATGTTAGAGTAAAAGGAAAAGAGGGGGAGGAATTTCTGAAGTGTGTTCAGGAGAACTTCCTTGATCAGTATGTTCTCAGCCCAACTAGAAAGGAGGCATTGCTAGATCTGGTCCTGAGAAATGAGGTGGGCCAAGTGCTCCAAGTGTCTGTTGGGGAGCATTTGGGTAAGAGTGATCATCGAATCATAAGATTCAGACTAGTAATGCAGAAAAGCAAGCAACAAAATAAGGTAAGACATCTAGATTGGAAAAGGGCTAATTTCAATGCCATGAAAAGGAATCTAGCCAGGGTAAAATGGAACCAAAGACTGACAGGAAAAGCTGTAATGGAACAATGGGTTATCTTTAAGGAAGAGATGCTTCAGGTACAGGATAAGTACATTCATAATAGAGTGAGACATAGGGGAACCAAAAACAGGGCTCCTTGGATGATGAGGTAGATAGAAATTATGATGAAACAAAAAAGAGGGCTATGATGCATGGCAGGTGAATTCGTCAAGTGAGAACCAGGCCATAAAAAATAAGTTGAGAGGGGAGGTGAAGAGGAAAATAAGACTGGCAAAGACAGAACATGAGAATATAGTGGCAGACAACATAAAACGGAACCCAAAAATCTTTTACTGGCATGTAAATAGTAAGTGGGTAGTAAGAGGTGGAGTGAGGCCTGTTAGGGATAAAGAGGGTAATATATGCTTAGAGGCACAGGACAAGGATAGAATATTTAATGAGTACTTTGTATCTCTAAGAAACAGGAAACTGACAAAATATCTCTAGAAGTGGAGAGAGTACAGACAATGGATAGGGTAAAAATTGAGAGAGGGGAGATACTAAAAAGGCTGGCTATGCTTAGAGTAGATGAGTCACCTGGTCCAGATGGCTTGCATCCCAGGTTGCCAAAGGAATTGGGGGTGGAGATAGCAGAAGGGCTTGTCATAACTTTCCAATCTTCCCTACACGTGGAGGAGGTGCCAGAGGATTGGAGATTGGCAAATATAACACTCTTATTCAAGTAATGGTATAAGGACAGTCCTGGCAACTACAGGCCAATTAGTTTAACATCAGGGAAAAAAAATCAACAGACACGTGGAGAGGTTTGAGTTAATTAAAGAGAGTCAGCACAGATTTGTAAAGGGAGATCATACTTAACTAATTGAATTTTTTGATGAAGTAACAGAGAAGGTTAATGAAAGGGATGCAGTTGATGTTGTCTATATGGATTTTGGAAAGCGTTTGATAAAGTACCACGAAACAAAATTGAGGCTCATGAAATAGGAGGGTCATTGTCCAATTGGATAAAATATTGGCTTAAAGACAGAAAACAGCGAGTCATGGTAAGTGGTTGTTTTTCAGACTGGAGGATGTAAACAATGGTGTTCCTCAAGGGTCAGTGCTAGGACCACTGCTTTTTTGCTATTTCTAAATGACTTGGATCTTGCATCACACAGAAGAATTTCAAAATTTGCCAATGACACCAAACATGGAGGTGTGGCAAATAATGAGGATGATATGAACCACCTGCAACAGGATATAGATAGGCTAGCAGAATGGGCACAGATGACAGATGGAATTTAATACTGACAAGTGTGAGATAATGCATTTTGGCAGAAGGAATAGGGAGAGGCAATATATACTTAATGGCAGTTCTAAAGAGTCTGCAGGAGCAGAGGGACCTGGGGTGCATGTGCATCAATCTTTAAAGGTGGCAGGACATATTGAGTGAGTGGCTCGCAAAGCATATGGGATCTTGGGTTCATAAATAGAGGTATTGAGTACAACTGTTCGGAAGTTATGTTGAACCTGTATAAAGCTGTTAGGCCCCAACTGGAATATTGCGTCCAGTTCTGGTCACCACACTTTAGCAAAGATGTAAGGGTCCTTCAGCAGGAGCAGAGGAGAATTACCAGAATGGTTCAGGGATGGGGGAATTTAGTTACAAGGCTAGGTTAGAAAAGCTGTGGTTGTTCTTCTTAGAGCAAAGGAAATTGAGGGGAGATTTGACAGAGACATATAAGATTATGACAGGTTTAGATAATTGAGACAAGGAAAAACTGTTCCAATTATCTGATGGTACAAGGACTAGAGGACACAGATTAAAGGTTTTGGGCAAAAGATGCAGGCGGAATATGAGGAAGAACTTTTTTATTCAGCGGGTGGTAATGACCTAGAACTTGCGGCCCACAAGGGTGGTGGAAACAGAGACAATCAATGATTTCAAAAGGAAATTGGATGACCATTTGAAGGAAATAAACTTGCAGGGCTACAGGGATCGAGCAGGGATTGGGACTGACTGGACTGCTCTGCAGAGAGCCAGTATGGATTTGATGGGCTGAATAGCCTCCTTCTGTGCTGTAAATTTTTATATGACTCTCTCTAAGGTTTTTGACTTGGTTAACTGCTCCATCCTCTGCTGCCACATTTCTTCTGTGCTTTACTTCCACAGCACCACACTATATCATGGTTCCACCCTACTTGTTCCTATCCCCTGAAATGCCTTCCTTACCTTCCTTCATGGTTAGCTCTGAGGTGCCCCTGTAATTCTTCTGCTTACAGCCTCTCATTAGTATTTTCCACCTTAGGCCGAAATGGACAGTGCTCAATCCCAGTCTGGCCCTGAGATTAGCTTCAAACCCTATATCCTATCCACCACTTTTTTACACATTTCTCCATATTCACCACTACCACATTCATGCCTTCATCAACTCAAGAGTCAACTTCTCTAAAGTTCTACTCACCAGTCTGCAATTTATACACAATTCTGCTGGCCACACCCTATCCTGTCAAAAGTTGCATTTGGCAATTTTTTTGCAACATATACTGGCTCCATGCCCTTATTTATAAATTTCTTCATCGGATTACCTCACTCTTCAACAACTCACATTTCTATGGAACGCCTCATGTATACACAGACATCACACAGAAAACAATGAATACTGAAGAGAAGGGAAAAAGGAGGAAAAATTAGTGGAGGGACAGTCAACAACACAATTGAAGAAAAGGATTTTAAGGAGGCTACTTGAAAGTTAGGAATGAGGATGCAAAGTTGAAGTATGTAGGGAAAGAGTTCCAGACAGCAGGACATTGGTGAGCTGGGGTGATGCAGGACCACAAAGGGATTTAAAAATGTCAAGGATCCTGAATTAATGTTATCATATCAGCCAATTCTACGTGAATAACACTACAGACATGGGCATGCCACCAAAGCAAAATGATGAATTTAAAAATTACTTGTTTGCATGATTATACATGCAATGAGTCTATTATTAATTTCAGTTGCATGCTATCTGATCACTGCCTCTGCCATGTCCCTCATTTCCACTAGCCCTGTCCTAGCCCTGAACTTGCATTTTTCTCTAGTTTCTCGCCTATCTCCCCTCATGACCTCTCAAGGCTCATCGTGTCCATGAAATCCACTTCCTGTTCCCTTGGCCCTACTCTCACTAACTTGCTGATAAGACAATTTCCCTTCCTGGTCCCCATGTTAGCTGATATTGTGAGTGGCTCTCCCTCTTCAGATCTTGTCCCTCTCTCCTTTAAATCTGCCTTCATCACCCCTCTCCTCAAAACACCAACCCATGACTCCATTGTCCTTACAAACTACCGCCCCATCTCCAACATCCCTTTCCTCTCGAAAGTCCTTGAATGTGTTGTCGCCTCCAAAATCCATGCTCATTTCTCCTAGAACTCCATGTTTGAATCCCTCTAATCAGTTTTCCACCCCTGTCACATCAGCAAAACTGCTTTTAGCAAAGTCACAAATGATATCCTATGTGACTATGACAAAGGTGAACTATCCCTCCTCGTTCTTCTCAACCTGTCTGCAGCCTTTGACACAGTTAACCACACCATCCTCCTCCAACGACTCTCCACTGTCGTCCAGCTGGGTGCGACTGCTCTGGCCTGGTTCCATTCTTATCTATTTAATTGTAGCCGGAGTATCGCTTGCAATGGCTTCTCTTCCTGCTCCCACACCATTAACTCTGGTGTCCCACAAGGATCTATCCTTGGACCCCTCCTATTTCTCATTTACATGTTGCCCCTCAGCCGTATCATCCGAAAGCACATTAGTTTTCTTATACGCTGACAACACCCAGCTCTAAGTCACCACCACCTCTCTTGCCCCCTCCACTGTAGCTAAATTATCCGATTGCTTATCCGGCATCCAATACTGGAATTTCCTCCAATTAAATATTGAAAACATTGAAGCCATTGTTTTCAGTCCCCACTCCAAAATCCATTCCCTAGCTACCAACTCCATTCCTCTCCCTGCCAACATTCTGAGACTAAAGTAAACTCCCCACAACCTTGTTGTCATATTTGACCCTGAAATGAGCTTCCACCACAGATTCATGCCATCACTAAGACCACCTGTTTCCACCTCTGAAACATTGCCCCACTTCACCACTGCCTCAGCTCATCTGCTGCAAAAACCCTCATTCATACCTTTGTTATCTCTAGACTTGACTATTCCAATGCACTCCAGGCTGATCTCCCACATTCCGCCTTCTGTAAACTTGAAGTCCACCAAAACTCTGCTCTCCATGTCCTAACTCACACCAAATCCCATTCACCCATCATCCCTGTACTCACTGACCTAAATTGGCTTCTGCTCAAGTAATGTCTTGATTTTAAAATTCTCATTCTTGTTTTCAAATCCCTCCCTATCTCAGTAATCTCCTCAAGCCCCACAACCCTCCGAGATATCTGCACTCCTCTAATTCTGGTCCCTTGAGCACCCCGATTTTAATCACTTCAGCATTGTTGGCCGTGCCTTCAGTTGCCTAGGGCCCAAGCTCTGGAATTTCCTCCTTACACCTCCCCACCTCTCTACCTCGCTTTCCTCCTTTAAGATACCGCTTAAAACTAAGCTTTTGGTCATTTCACCTTTTATCTCCTTATGTGGATTGGTGTCATATTTTGTTTTATAATGCTTCTGTCAAGCACCTAGGGACATTTTATTCCATTCAAGGTACTATATAAATATACGTCGTTGTTGTTGAAATAAGCAGTAGATGAGACTGGAATTGTTCCAAAAATTTAATATTTTAGATCTTGGAAGCACTGCTTGTGATATTAATAGATAAAAGTTTAACATATCATTATAACTATTCTGTTCATAATTTCAAATAAGACATTACATTTTTTATTTTAAACAGGTCAATGTTTTCATTAAAGTAGCATACGCTTATGCCTTTCCATCCAAGTTTGAATTAGATTACGAACTACATGAATGAGTCGCTATTTTCCACCAAACTCTTTTAATTAGGCTTTGCTGTTAACTTGTTGAAGCAAATATATCTTCAACTCACATTATATAAAAAAGTTACTTTACTGTTTATTGAACAATCTTCACACATATATTTTGATGAATAACTGACAATGACAGCATGACAGTGTTAGGAATTGGAACATACTTTCACTTTTGCAGTCAACGTCTGCATCAAGTACTCACAGGTTATATATATTGTGACTCAGATACACTGTAAACTCCATCTGCTCTATCCTAATAATATGCTTTAACTCCAGCATTAGAAAAGCACTCCCTTCTGTACCAGTGTGACGTTTTCATTTCCTACATCTGCCATCCTTTATTATAAACCAGCCAAGAAGCCTCATCACCTTGACCAGGTATTACAGTTTTGTAAACAAAATGTGTTTATTATTTTGTCTTCTTCCTGTCTCTTCATCGACCTATATAAATCAGCACCCCCAGTTAAGTGGATTCCTAGGAATTTGCCAATACTGCAATAATAGCAACTCGGAGGTACTGATAGCATCCTAGGTAACTCCTTCTGATGCTCCTTATCTCTCTTGAGCACAAGTGATATCAGGAATTAGATGGATTTCACTCGCAATGGTGCATTAGTGACAGGACAGAGCTTTTACCACTAACTTAATACTTTTTCTGCGGATGAGTCTAATCATGTTTGCGTGAAAGGTTTAGAGCAGAAAAACCACTGGTCACTGGCACACCATCAGAAAAGGGACTTAAATTAGGTTGTGCTGCAGTTTAAAAAATGATGCAACTAATTAGAGGCAAATGCTTGTGAGAATTCTGGAAAAGTACTGAGAAAGGTTAAGTCAGTTTATGTGCCTGAAGGAGAAACAGCCTTGGGGGGAAGGAGGGTTGGTGGTGGCAGGGTGTGCGGCAGGAAGGACCAATAGCATAAAAGATTCTGACCCCCACACCCACACACCCCCACCACCAAAACCACCAAAATTTGTCCAGTACTCACGTTAGATTAGAAGAACTTTTCAGTGAAGCACTTAGTAAAATAAATCGCTGCCCCAGGAAAGTTGCAGTGAGTTCACCAAAATAGTTTTCTCGATGCATTATCTGCCTCAGGGATACCATTGTGCTGTTCATACCACCACTTACATTATGTGTTGTAATCTATAGCTGGGTTGATGATGACAATTAGATCATCCCAGAGAACAATGAGAATCCTGGTTTCTTTACTCCACCAACAAGCGTCTCCTTAAACCCCATTATATACGAACATAAGAACATACGAATTAGGAGCAGCAGTAGGCCACTCAACCCCTCGAGCCTGCTCCACCATTCAATGTTCATGGCTGAACTGATTATTCCACATTTCCACCTATCCCCGATAACCTTCCACCCCCTTGCTTATCAAGAATCTATCTACCGCTGCCTTAAAAATATTCAAAAACTCTGTGTCCACTGCCTTTTGAGAAAGAGAGTTCCAAAAATTCACGACCCTCCAATAGAAAAAATTTCTCCTCATCTCGGTCTTAAATGGGCGACCCCTTATTTTTAAACCGTGATCCCTAGTTTGAGATTCTCCCACAAGGGGAAACATCCTTTCCACATCCACCCTGTCAAGACCCCTCAGGATCTTATATGTTTCAATCAAGTCACCTCTTACTCTTCTAAATTCCAACGGCTACAAGCCTAGCCTGTCCAATCTTTCCTCATAAGACAGCCCACCCATTCCAGGTATTGACTCTATGCTTGAATCTGTTTAATCAGCTTTCCACTCCTACCACAGCACTGAAATGGCCTTAATCAAAGTCACAAAAGACATCCTCTGTGACTGTAGCCATGATGCACTAGCCCTCCTCATTGTTCTCGACCTCTTAACATATTCAGCTGCACTATCCTCCTCCAATACTGTTGTTGTCCTACTCAGTGTGACTGCCCTCACTTGGTTTCATGCTTGTCTATCCAATCAGAGCATCCAGAGCATATCCAGTGCCCCCACACCGCTACCTCTGGAATCACCTATGCAGCTATCCTTAGTCTCCCTCTCTTCCTTATCTACATACTGACTCTTGGTGACATCATCTATTGTCAGCTTTCACACGTTTGGTGATAACACCCAGCTATATATCTATTGCCTTTCTTGACCTCTCCACTGTGTTGTCATACTGATTGTCCAGCATCCATTCTGCCATAATTTCTTCCACTTAACCATTGTGAAGAACGAAGCCATCAGCATCAGCCCCTGCCAAAAACTCCATCACCTTGCCACTGATTTCATCCCAATCCCTAACTACTGACCCAAGCTGAAAAAGACTGTTTGAAACCTTGGTGTCCTATTCAACATCAGGCTGAACTTTCAATCCTCAATCCTCAGTACTTATACCCTGGCCTCATGTGCATCCTCCCTGGGCCTTTTCCCCACCATTGGAAGCCATGCATTCAGCTGCCGAGGCTCCACACGCTAGAAATCCCTCCCTGAATCCTTCCACCTCTTCTGTTTTAAGACTGTCTTTAAAATCCATCTCTTTCACCAAGCTATTAGTCACCCTTTTTAATATCTCCATTGGTCGGTACTCATTTTCCCATTATGCCTCTGTGAAGAACTTTAGGGCGTTTTTCTACATTGAAGGCATTATATAAATGCAATTTGTTGTTGTTGTCAACATAGCAGAGACATTTTGGCTATGCTCACCTGCCTCAGGGTGGGTGGTAATGGCAACCAGAGGGTTTTCCTGAACAGAATTTGGGGGCTTTTTTTGGATTGGAGAGGAACAGTAAGCCACACTATCCCACTTTTCCACATCAATACTGCATGAAAATTATCTAGCTCCTTAGCTTCTTCTTTGCTTTTTGATGAAGGACAGTTGAACATCTCTTCAACATCTCTTTGCCTGGAGTGGCCCCGAATATGAGAGAGGGGGCAGGGAAGCTCTTGGATTGCCTGCTACTGATGCAGCCAGTGCAGGAAGATGCAGGCGGACTGGTGCTGCACTCAGAGTCAAGGGCACAGGGAGACCACACTAGATTGGTGAGAAACGTTGCACTAAAAATACACTAAGCAAGATAAAGGGAGTACAGGGAAATAAAGAATGGGAGACAATGTAACTTTGTGTGTTGCACCTCAGCATGTTACTTCAGAAGGACTCGATGCCAGCATATTAACACCACAGCAGGAAAGGATGTCCAAATAAGGGTGCAAAGATCAAAATTTACCTTATGAGGAAAAATGAAATACAACAGATCATTTAAGGCTATTAAAAATATATATTTGGTCTGTTTCCTAGGAGATAATATGTCTGATTCAAGCATGGAAAGCAAATGAGTACTCTACAGTAACCAGTGTCAAATAATATTGGAATATCCTATTAGAAGGGGGGTCGGTTAGCTCAATTGGCTAGACGGCGAGTGTATCATACAGAAAGTTGTCAACAATGCGGGCTCAATCCCCGTACCGGCTGTGGTAGTTCATGGAGGCCTGCCACCTCGCCTTGCCCATGCTTAAGGAGTGGTGACCCTCAAGCTATACATCATCAACTGTCTCTCCAATGGGGAGAGATGCCTATGGTCCTTTGGGACTATGGCTAGAGGAATCCTATTAGAAGTGGTACCGACAAGTATCACAGAGACAAGGGCAGAACACAAGAGGGGCGTGAAATTCAACTTTGGCAGGGGCGCAGAACGGGTGGTAGCAGAGCTGCAGCCTAATCGACACTCAGCTACAATTTTCCTATGTGAGGTATGGAGATGGGGTGGTGGCGAGGGTGGGGGATGGGGAGGTGGTAGGGGAGGCATCCAGAGAGTTAAAGGGGTAGGAGGGAGAAAAGAAGATCAATTCAATGGAAGACTGAAACCTGATTTGCAGCTGGGTCTTTGACAAGCTTTAAGCAGTCTTGTTTCACTGCAAAGCCAAATACTCCTGGGGAATGAGCAGAGATAACTAATTTGAGTTCATTCAAATGTATACCTTTTTTCGCTTTGCCTGGTGTGTGTTTGAAGTTTGAAACAAAGTTCAAAATGGAGCAAGTTGTACAGCTGAGCTCTGACTGCTCAGCTCTAACCTCGCAGTGCAGGTTAATGGGGGTCATTGACTTTGCTTAGTTACTCAGAATAACTTCAATCACTGACACCTCTCCCTGTTGGTCAACAGGATGTATTGCTAAGAAGGTCATAGCTGCCATGTTCCCATGCAGCATGCACTCAAAAATACATTTTAGTAGGGTACCTAGAAGCAAGAGGATTGCCTGAATTTTCTTTCTCTAACCCAAGCACAATAATATCAACTATAATGTCCCTGCTGCTTTTATCTCCTGGTTGAGACTGCCTAGTTCAACATGGATCAAGGAGCATACTAGCCTAAATGATTAAGTATTAGGGCGGCATAGTGGCGCAGTGGTTAGCACCGCAGCCTCACAGCTCCAGGGACCCGGGTTCGATTCCGGGTACTGCCTGTGTGGAGTTTGCAAGTTCTCCCTGTGTCTGCGTGGGTTTTCTCCGGGTGCTCCGGTTTCCTCCCACAAGCCAAAAGACTTGCAGGTTGATAGGTAAATTGGCCATTATAAATTGTCACTAGTATAGGTAGGTGGTAGGGAAATGTAGGGACAGGTGGTGATGTTTGGTAGGAATATGCGATTAGTGTAGGATTAGTATAAATGGGTGGTTGATGTTCGGCACAGACTCAGTGGGCCGAAGGGCCTGTTTCAGTGCTGTATCTCTAATCTAATCTAATTACATCATCCAATGCACTGAACGACTGGAAAAAGCAGTGGTACAACATTACATGCTTACTTTATCAATATATTTTTGGTATTTCCAAATCCACCATCAATCTGCAAGCTTACAATTTCAGAAGCACATCAATTAAGAATATCAGCTTCAATAATGCAGTTATTTTTTGCACTAGCATTTAGCAGATTCCGCCCTTAAACGAAACAAATTAGCACCAATAGGCAGAGGTTTCTTCCCCCCCACCCCCAGTCTTTTTAAAGAACTCTGTTATTTTATTCGCAAACATTCTAAGAAATAGAATAAATTTACATGGCACTGTATCAGGTTTAAAGAGGGCAAAAGAAAGTGCAAACACATAATGGAAATTGGAAAAAAGAGTGTTAATTAGAAAATGACATTGGATATCCTTGAATTGGGCATTTGATTTTTTTTGTTAGCAAGAACATGGTACAGATTTTGTATTCCTGTCACCAAGAGCAACAGCGGGCGCGGAACATGGCGGCCGTCCTCCACGGGACCCGCGCAGCTACGACAATGCAATTACACGGCAGGCAACCATTTTACATATTCACGGCAGCCGAACCACCACCCCTTCTGCCACCCAATCAGATGGTGGGAGCGCCATTTTGCCAGCCCTGCAAGCAGTACACCGTAACGCAGAGTTCACCCCGTTCCCCCCCAAATACCTATCAGAGTGCAGAGTTCACCCCTTCCTCCCGCCCCACCCATCAGAGTGCACTGTTCACCTCTTCCCCACCTCGGTATTCCAGCTTTCCCTGGATGGAAAAGTGAGGGCGTGTGAGTGCCGATTGTCACGCCTTGGATCGGAAACTGAAGGTAATATCGCTGCGGTTTATATTTTAATTCATGCAAATATGTAATTTAAAAATGCTAACTCGGGTCTCGTTGCAGAGCGGTGGAGGGGCTGCCACAGAGCTTCCCCACCACTGGGTAGATCAGGCCTGGCAATCCCGGTGTCGGGTTCCATGGTGGCCACTGCTGCTCCGATTTTCCAGCCTCCCTCGTCACAGAACCCGAAGTCGGGCTGGGAACAAAATCCAGCCTTAAGTCTCACACGTATTGATGTACCTAGCTGTTTTAATCATTTACATTTGTGATTTTTATTCATAAACCACTCCAAAGTAATAGGGGGTTGGGGGGAGGGGGTGGTGTCACAGCAGGCTCAATGTTCATTTTTTGAAAACATATCTATAATACCAGTCCCTCTTGCCTGAATGAGTGAATACTGTTGTCTATTTTTTATTTTTCAGAACTAATTAAACCACAGAGTTCAGATATGGTCTCCTCTTAAAAGGCAGACAGAGCTGCAGTGCACATATCAATAGGTTATGCAGTACCAGAAGGCAGCATTTAAGCACTGGTATTTAATTCGTTGTGAAAAGTTAATAGACAACATGCTTCAACTTCTCCTCTCAGTGACCTGATGATCAGATTTAAATTATTTCCTTTGTAAGGGAGGCTGCAATGATATTCTCCAAATCTTCCTTGACAGCAAATGGGGCTTGCAGAATCTTATAATGGAAGTACAAAATAATGGCCCGGATTTTACGACTGTAATGACAACAAAACTGTCACACTTCGCGGTCTTTACAACTGTGAAACAAAGTATCTTCTGGCATCTGCACATATGCACTTCAATGCAGAATTCCAGAATTTGCTGTCTGTGATTCCCTGCTCCTTCAGAGCATGCACAGCTGAAGGCTCCACAGCCAGCAATCTTTATAAACCACTGAACTGACAAGAACATCCCCTTTTACAGTCACTATTAGAAACCTCTGAGAAAGTTACTCATTGTCATTAAGGTGTAATTGGATTTTTAAACCACATACTAAGTCATAACTGCAACCGAACAACCTCTCTGGCCCTGAAAAAATAATTTTATTTGTGTAGTATCAAATGTTTCCATATTTAATGGATAAAAATTCCAGAGTATTTTAATATAATAAAAAGTTTTTAAAAGTTTGTCATTTCAGTTTCTAATGTGTCTATCCCAATCATTTATTTCGCTCTCTAAAACTTATAAAAAGTGAAGCATAATCCGTTGTTGCGACCAGGTGAGAAATGTGTCTAGGGGTCTGTTACTATCTTCACCTGGTCTTATTGTAACATTCATTGTGTTTTGAGCTCCCCCTTTGTGAATTCTTGTTCTCAGCTTTCCAATTATAAGGCAAATAAATGAGCACAAACAGGCTTTCTTTGGTTTAGAGAAGAAAAAAATGAAATTTATTAAACTTACTTTAACTCTAATACAGTTCACGCCTACGGATATACGGCGTGCCTACGTTGTCATGCACATGCGATATACACATGCAGATAGGGACAGAAAAGAGAAGAAAAGATAAAGTGGGAGCAGGTTGAGGCAATATCTTGTTACTGTACTTCGAGCTCACAGTATAGTCCTTTTGAAAGTAGTCTTGCTTTCGTCGAGGCCCAGTGTTCCTCTTAAACCTTGTTCACATAGGAGACTTTTCTCTCGTTGAGTTTCATGTGTTTTCACAAAATTCTAATTCAGTTCCGTGGGAAGGAGATGGGAACAGGCAGACAGGAAAGGTTGTAATTCTTGCTTCAGTTTCAGGAGCACAAAGCGTTCTGAGTTCAAATTCTGTTTTTCCAGTTTAAAATTCTCCTAGTTGGCCAGCAGGTGTTCCCGTGACTGACTGGTTTGACCAGGTCTCTTCTGTGTATTGGGGCGGGGCCTGGTTCCTTTGTTTCAACACCGACTGATCCTAAGTAAATGTCCTTCCAGCCAGGGGCTTGCAATTTTAAGTTTTAATGTTCATGTGGCAAAATCATGTGTGCCTCAGTCCTTGCAGGTGGGGGGGTTTGCCTGACACAGTGTATTTTACTTCCTGGTTTGCTGTCTGTGAGAATTCTTTGATGTGATTGGCTGCTGATCTTGCTTGATGACATCACTTTTGTTGGATGTTTGGCACAATCCCTTGATTTGGCGTCAGATTCAAATTAACATTGGGAAAGATGAAATCTATGCACAGAGATTGCTAGATCTTTGTCAGTAGTTTCCTTCGAAGTCAGCAGTAGGTATCATCACTTCATTACTGACCACACAATCCAGACCTATGAAAAATCTGAGACAAATTAGGCAAGTGAAAGGGGTAAGTCACCAGCCTTTTTATTGTGTAAACTGAGGTTAAAACTCCAGATTCCTCTCTGGAAAACAAACATGCCATTCAGAAATTTTGCACAGCATTGACAATAACCATCAAGAAATTATCAAGCACCGATGATGTAGTATATGGTAAGAGTTAACCATATTGTAATACTGCCCTCCCTGTTGGGAGGAATGATGAATAATGGGGAGAGACAACATGACCAATTAATTACAGCCTTCGTGTGAGTTATTTCCAGTCCAAACACCACAGAAAGATGGTGACAAGGAAGGCATGGATTTTTCTTTTCCATCTCATTGCAATAATCAAGGACCAGAGAACAGTGTGACACTTTTTGGAACCCATGAAATTAAATTTGAGGATGTTTGAGCAATTTATAAAAATTGCACAGTGTGCACATGTTGTGATCCTGCACAGCTCAGTGAGTCAGGGTACGGTACGTCAGGTGGAGGCTATCGCATTTTCTTTTGCACCACAGGAGATATGAACTGTGAGCAGATGCGAATTTAGACTGGTGCATGTAGTTGCATGAAATGGCACAAAAAGCTTATTTGGGATCAGTGGGGGAATTCAACCCTGACAAAGAGGGTTGGAGTAATTATGAATGAACGCTTAACATTTGGATGAAAGCAAAAAACATAGGCGATGAGGATAACATTAATGTCTTCCTTCCAATTACGGGGCCAGATGCTTTTGATGTAATGTTTAACCAGTGTTGGTCGATAGATCCCAGTACTATGAGATACAACAAAATAAATGAGATTCCTAACTCCTATTATTGCACAGCTAAGAATAAAATCGCGCTAAAAGCTGCATTCTGTCAAAGGAAACAGTTGCCAAGTGAGTCTGTAGCAGATTACATACTTGAAACTCTCCTGTGACTGTATGGTGCGAACTTAGTAAACCTTCGAGACAACTTCATAGGAGGCTTGAAGAACAATAAAATCCAGGCCAAGCTTTTGAGTAAAGGAAATAAGCTGACGTGGAGGGAGGGCTGTAATAAGGCCATGGCCATGGAAATGGCAGAAAGAGATAGTTTTACAAATTGCAAGGGAGTTTTTTTTCCAAGACAGCAGGTGAGGCCCATTGGATTTCAGCGGGATGTAGGCCACAGAAACCAAGTTCACAGTCTCAGAGTCAGAAATTGTTACCATTACCATGGTAGCCACCAGCCACCTCAATGTTGCCATTCCCAGTCAAAGTACAATGCCTGTGGGAAAATCAGTCATATCCAGATGGCATGCAAAAGTAAAGGAAACAGTAATGCTCCAGGTCACAGTCAAGCTCCAGGTCGTAGTCAAGCATCAGGCCACGGTCAAGGACTAGCTCAGGGACAAGCATTGGTTTGTGGTCAATCACCAGGTCATGGTTGGGGTAGATCAAAAGCTTGTTCGGGAGCCTGAAGTCCTCGAATATGCATATGATAGATATGCAAACAGTGAGAACAAAAGTTGTACTCCATCAGAAATAACAAAAACACATGGAAGATGAAATTAATAGGACTGAGGATATAATTCCAGTGCCCACAGTAGAAGTGAAAGTAAAAAAATCACAATTTACTTTCATTGTTGATACAGTTACAGTAGTGTCTGTTATCTTGGAAGGACAGTACAAGAAATCTCTAAGTCACATTCCCTTACGCAAAACTCGTGTGATACTGACTAGTTATTTCAGTAACAGTTTCCCAGTGGTAGGTCAAATTTGTGTTTAGGGTGGAATATGATCATGCATCTTATTGCTTGTCATTAGCAACAGTTGGAAGGAACAAAGTCTCCCTGATGGGGTTAAGAAGATATAGTTAAACAGGGCTAAGTTATGTGCAGTAGGGATCAGGAAGAGTAAATTTGACATTGAGGAAGTGCTGAGAACACAAAGTAGTTTTTGAGCAAGGAGGATCAAATGATAAAATTAGGCATCACAAAGCTGGAGTCAAGATAAAGGACAACGTACAGCTGACATTTTGTAAGGTTAGGCCAGTGCGTTATGCACAATAGGAAGCAGTAAATGAAGAGTTAGATAGATTAGAAAGATCAGGAGCAATTAAGAAAGTGAACAACAGTAAATGGGCAGCACCCATAGTGGGTAGTTAAAAAAGCAGACGGGTCTATTTGTATTTGAGGAAATTACAAGCAAATGATAAATAAGGTGATTGAAAATTATACTTACCCATTGCCCACCAGTCAAGATTTGTTTTCTAATTTAGCCAATGGGACTGTGTTCAGTGAGGTAAATATGTCAAATGTATACATGCAATTACAATTAACTGGCAAGAGCAAGGATTTGTTTATCATTCATACACACAAAGGGTTGTACCAGTATGAAAGGTTATCATTTGGAGTGTCTACTGCTCCCACAGTGTTCCAGAGTGGTATGGATCAGGTACTAAGTGGGATGAAAGGACTGTGCTGCTTTTTAGATGACATTCTAATTAGTAGTAAGGCAGAAGAAGAGCACATTGTAAGGTTGAACAAAATGCTAGATCGACTTCAAGAGTATGGCATCAAAACAAAAAAAGTGTTGCTTCATAATGTCAAGAGTAACATACCTGGGTCACCAAATAGATGCTAAAGGTATCCACCCAACAGAGGAGAAGGTTGAGGGGATTTTGAAAGCAAGGAGACCAGAGAACAAAGAAGAACTTACATCATTCATAGGATTGTTGTGCATTATTCTAAATTCATCCCTACTTAGCTATCACATTTACTTCAGTGTATGAACTACTTAAAAATTGAATATAAATACTGTGGGCTATTGCCGGACCATGCTCGTCTCCCTCCTGATCACATAATCCCACCACCCAAGGTTTACCTGAGAACTGAAAGCCGAGTTACAGTCAACTGAAAGTCATCAGGCTCAGACCAGTGGGCTGCATTGGGCTTCCGCAACTTATGGTCTGAAGAGGCCTGAGGACTACTTTAGGAAGGTCCTTGGACCTGCCTATGGCTATTACCAGCAAACTGAAAGAGTGCCCTGCCTACATGTAGTCTAAGATATGTTATTGCAAAATATAACTGCTGAATACTAATTGATTGTGTCATTTTAGATAACTACCTATTCACATGAGGTTTCTATTTTTATTTAAGAAGAACAAAATCATTTGATGGTGATTATCAATGCATGCAGAGCATGAAATGTCATAAAATCTTCTTCCTGTAAATGTTAAAGAGGAATAACAAAGCATCTGACAGTAAACTATTGGGCTGGATTTTATAAGCTAACTGCCGAAAAAATGGCGGTGTGGCCCCCACGCTAAGCAGATATATTTAAAGATAGAATGAATTAAATTAAGTAAAAACATTTCTTTTGGCCCTCTCCCACCCCTGTCCTCCTCATCCAGCAGAGGTCGTCATGGTGCCTTGCTGCCGTCGGGAGGATCGGGCCGGGCCGGGCCCTGCCTGCGTCGATGTCCATGGGGCAGGCCTCATCCGGGGCCAACTTCATGCCCCCGCCCCCTCCCACCCCACCACGGATCCTGATGTCAAGGGCTCCTTAAAATCCAGTCCATTGTTTCTTTAATATGACCAATTATCCTTCTTTCAGACATCTGCCTTGTCCTTTGGGGAAAATTATGTCAAATTAGGAAGGTGCTAAACTCCTTTGTCTCGCCTAGGAATTCATCTGCAAATATTGTCATGTCACCAGAACTGACTATTCGACTATTAGGTTAAAGCTACATTGTTTTGGGCAATTCCTGCTTAATTTAAAATTCATACATAATTCATAGCAGGTTGGGTTGTTCATTTACTTAAACAGTTCAAATCATCAGCTCAATTGTCCTTTGTTTGGTGGTAAACCTTTTGGAAATTGGTTCGGAAAAGCTTTATTTTGAAACAATAATCTGCACAAATATAGAGAAAGGGTCAACCACCCAGCAACTTCTTGATCTGTGACCCACACCTATGATCATTGCTGAGCTTTCTCCTCAATGACCTTTCTTTTAAATGATACATCCATTTCTGTTATCCTATTGAATTCTTAAGTTTTTTTAAATCTTCCTAATCACTCCTGCAACACATATCTGTAAACTGCCTTGCCTTATCAGTGAGGCTCAATTTCTGGACTGAATTTATGCAAAGTTATTATAAAATTATAAAATGGTACAAAATAAAAACAAGTAATTTAGTCCTGCACTAGTATTTTTCTCCCAGGCTAATTCTGTTGTCCTCTTCGCTCCTCAAATCTTTATTTGGCCCCTTTTCCAAGAAACTAAATCCCCAATATTGACATGGGCAGGTTGCGTAGGTTGCGGGGGGTTTTAAGGGAGGATTTTCACAAGGAAAACTTGGATTTCTGGGTTTCCGCGCATGCTGTTGAGTTATAACACCACAGTTTGCAACTTTTCTCCTTGACAGGTTCCACACCCAGAAATCTGCCTGGCTTGGCTTCTAGTTGGCCAGGGCGCACTCCAGAGCAGGCCACAAGCCCATGATTTTTGGGAGTTAAAATTCAAGTCTATCTAGTTCCCTTTAAACAAGTTAAGGACTCTGTTTCAATAGGGACCATGGCAGAAAATTCCTGATTTTAACCACCCTGTGGGACAGAAATTGGCCACCATTATGCTTACTTTCCATGTGGAAAATGGGAACCAAAAACAAAATTTTTGCAGGGCTATGAGTTGAACTCCATGACACCTGAAAAACATGAGACCACCACGAATGATTTTCAGGCGACTGTGGCAGCCACCTAAAACAGGTGTTAGGCCCCTTGTCAACGCTGATTTTACTCTTGAAAATTGGGCTGTCCAGGCAGATCCCCTATTACCATTCCATCAATACACTTTGATACAACATTATTAGTAATACTGCAGTTTGTAACGCTTTCTTCATAGAGATTGGTAAATATTGAAATTCTGGATCTTCACAGCTTAATTCAAACCAAATAACAGAAAAATCCAATCATCAATAAGTTCTTCAATATGCTACTATACATTCACAATGTAATTTTCTTAGTCCTGAACAGAACTCTACTTCCTCTGACCCTTCTATATTTGTACTCTACTTGAGATTATTAGATTTTTTTTGGATTAGATTAGATTTAGAGATACAGCACTGAAACAGGCCCTTCGGCCCACCGAGTCTGTGCCGACCATCAACCACCCATTTATACTAATCCTACACTAATCCCATATTCCTACCACATCCCCACCTGTCCCGATATTTCCCTACCACCTACCTATACTAGGGGCAATTTACAATGGCCAATTTACCTATCAACCTGCAAGTCTTTTGGACTGTGGGAGGACCCGGAGAAAACCCACGCAGACACAGGGAGAACTTGCAAACTCCACACAGGCAGTACCCAGAACTGAACCCGGGTCGCTGGAGCTGTGAGGCGGCGGTGCTAACCACTGCGCCACTGTACCGCAGATGTTTAGAAAATTATGTAGGTACAGATTAACTATTTCTTCCAGTCAGGAAATCCAGATCAAGGGATCATAGTCTTAAAATTAGAGCCATTAAGAGGAAATGCAGTGAAAATCTGAAATTCTCTCCCCAAAAAGACTCTGGCTGCTGAGCCACTTGAAATTTTCAAGAATGAGATCCATAGTTTTTTTTATTTTTTAAGGGATATGGAGCAAAGGCAGGTAAATGTAGTTGAGGTGTAGATTAGCCATGACGTAGATTTCTGTTTCTATGTTCCGATGATTAACAGTAAAACGGAATTATAATTTTTTAAATGGTGGTTCAGTAAGGTGTAACTTGTAACCTGCACATTTCATTTTGTGGTTTCATGGAGAATTTTAAAGAAAGTCTGGAGATTTCCGCAAACTTTGCAATGCTACTACCACAGAGAGTTGAAAGTTCTTATTTTCTTAGCAACTGACACTTTTCAGACCCCTGGTGTTGCTGCTCAGCCAAGTTGTCAAAGTGCATTGCTCGGGTTACTGCTGCTTTGATTATGAATGAGTTTGTTATTTTCCATTGCCCAATTCCTCCCTCCCCAGTAGCAATAGGATAATTGAGAAGGTTTGAGGAATCACTGGATTCAATCAATATCCTAGGAATAGCAAAGCATTTCACAAAGGTCTTTCAGAATTATCCTTTCTGTTGTTATAAACCCTGAATTTTCAAAACATAATCCTTACAATGACTGCTCAGGAATGGAGAAATATAAGAAGGCTGGTTGATCAGAGTTTGTTGCAGAGATAATTGTTTTAAACCTATTGTTAGTTTCTTTTTTCATTTGGTAGATGATCATGGCAACAGGCTTAGAAATAACTCCTACAAAATCTACAAACTCTTGAAAAGGAATAGTAGCATTCCTGATCACATTTTTAGTGAGCGAACATAATTTGAAGATAAGACTTTGTTAAACTGGTTTGATCACCATGATGACTGATTAGTATTCTAGACCCCAAAAAGTAGACTTTTCTGTCATTCCCAATGGTTACCCCTCTTTCATCTGCTGGGGCCCTATTTGCAACTTGTTGCTATGGTGGTTTCTGATTTTAAATGCACTGAAAATATATGTGACTGATACATAGTTTGCTCAAAGTGATTCAAGCGCCTATCTCATATGACTAAGAATTCGAATACACTCCACCTATAAACACTGATTTATTTATGCATCCCTTGAGAGATGTGACTGAGAACAAGAAATCAATTCTGCCCATGCCCTGGCCAACATGCATCACTCAATCAACGCCTTTGAAAAAACAGATTATTTGGTCATTTATCTTATAAATATTTGTAACATTATGTGTAATTATCAGTATTCTCACCTCTGAGTTTGAAGGTTTTGGGTTCAACCCCCACTTCAGAGACCTGAGCACATACTGATACTTCTATCCAGAACTGAGGGAATATTACTACCTTCCGGATGAGATGGGATATGCACACATTGCTGTGCATAAGTTGGCTGTTGTGTTTGCCGACATGAAAGCAGTGACTGCACTTCAGAAAGCACTTGTGAAAAGTGTTTTGGGATGTCCTGAAATTGTGAATGGCAATATACAAATGCAAGTTCTCTTTCTTTCTTTCTTTCTAAAACTCACTGTGAACCAATAATGCATTGCACCATATTTTTAAATATGCAGTCCCAAGGAGTCCAACATTCAAACAGAGACCAGAAACCACAATCACCTATTTATATTTGCTATGCTGCTACTTCTGACAAAATCTTATCATTTAGAAGTAAGTTGAGAACTACAGTGGCTCAGGGGTCTTGTGTAAACAACAGTCTACAGAAACCACCAGCTTTAAACCAGAGTGCTATCATTACCACTGACATAAATCTAACAGTATAAAAGTGCCTTGAATAACAGCCATATCCCAGTACAGAATTGCCACTAATACTGGGCTTGATTTTTGCTGTGGAGACAGGAAACAGAAGTTAGGACTGTTTCTGGGTCCCAAACTCGCCCCCGGGAGGCAACAGTAATGGGCTGTGAGTTTCACGTGGGTGACGCCTTAAATACTATGGAGACAGGTTTGGCGGCAAATCAACACCCACGGGGGCAGGAACAGAAGTGGGACAACTCAAGTGCGGACCTGATTTAAACTGAGCATGGGAGCCATTACTGTAGATGCTGTTTCACTGCTGTTACTGCACAATGAAAAATCACAGAAGACTTGAATTCCGCAATGTCTCAGCAGAACCAGAGGCCTGGAAACCAGGGCAGGGCAGCCCCGTGATTTTCAGATACGAACCAGGAGGGGGGGGCGATCTTATTCCTGGAGAATGGCAGGAGGAAGCCACCCTCCCAGACCAAGCAGGCGTCAATGGACATCACTGCCACAGCGGAAAAAATGTGGTCAGAAGAACTTGGATCCAGTGTAGAAAAAGGGTCAATGACCTGACATGCTCTGGCAAGGTGAGTGCTACCCCGACCCTCAAGACAAGTGTCCGGGTATTCACCCTCCAGCAGACACACGAGCTGAGGAGCGTCAGGGCACATGCTGCTCCTGAACATAGAAGAGGTGCATGCAAAGGCCACTTGCTGTCCCCTCAGAATGGCTCAGAGCCACAGTGCTGCTGAGGACCTGTAACCACTGATACATGCACCTTCTAATGAATAGCAGCAGCTGCCATTGGCCATAGAGGGCAACAGTGCTCCACCTCACTCTCTTTTGAATTTGCAGGAGAAATGGGCACATAATATCCAAGAGTGGGGCCAAAGGGTGGAGGGGTCCCCAATCTTCAAATCATCACACCCATAGAGGAGGGAGTGATGGAAATAGCCAGGATCGCAGACCACGAGGAAATTGACATGGTGAGATGGGTACTCATGGTAGAGATGGTGATTGGAGAGGGAAAAGCATTCATTAAGGGGGTGCATTGCACTGCACCCTGTCCAACAGTATGCCAAACCTGAGTTATACTGGGAAGCCTTAGCACTGCAGAGGCTTCTGCTCTCCAAGGCTAGCTCTCAAGTTCTCTTCTTGTGTCTCCCATAGGTGCAGACGTTGACCCAAGGAGCTCTTCTCCCTCACCATTACTCGGCCAAGAGGACCAGAAAAGCACCAAAGAAGCACGGTCACGCCTTACAAGCGCACTGCCCACCAGCGCAGATACACTCACTTTGTTGAGTTCTCGCCTGTATAGAGATAGGGTGGCCCTGGGTGAGGACATGCCAGAGCAAGATGCAGCTGTGGGTAGTTGTGCACAGTTTCCCTCAGAGGATGGAGGACAGACACAGCCCTGCTCAGCTGAGCACAGATACAGGGCCTCAGGAATCACAGGAAAGGAGGCTCTACCCAGACCAGCAGCAGCAGAGTATGTCAGATTCCCCTGAGGCAGTGCAGGGTCATGAAAAGAAAATGGATGAGTCCATCCAGCTCATGTGCACCACCATGGCTTACGGCCTAGAGCGCACGAGCTCCTCCTTTGAAAGAGTGGCCATCCCCATGGGGAGCCATATGCAGCAGCGCTTGGGAGTGCATGTAGGAACTACGCACTGATGTACACAGGATGCATGTCACACCATGTAGCCTGGAAGGTCAGTAGTGCTGGTGGTGCAGAGATGTTTGGAAAGATGCTAGGTGTGTCTCAACTGGTGCTCCCCTACAATTATCTGAAACAGTGGCCAAGGGCTGAGACAGTCACCGAGGAGGATGAGGGTGCCGCCCCTCACTGGGTGCCATCATCATCTTAGGCCCTCCTTGGCAGAGGCTGCCTCTGCAATAATTTAGGTGCAGCAGCCTCTGGAGATGCCTCCATGGGCACCTCCATGACGAGGATCACAGCCACATGCATCTCAGCTGCAAGCAAAGACAAGTGAGCAAGCTGCCTCTGCCTTCTCCAAAGCCACAAGGGAAGCACCACATAGAATTGGCTGGATGTGGAGGCCACTGCCTTGCACAGAATACTGAATGGGTCACTGGTGTGTTTTCTTCATTTAACTGCACTGTTTTCATTTATGAGCACCATGTAAATAATGACACTTGAAGCCACATGTGAGACTCCATTTATTGATGGCGGGACAAGAAAAAAGGTATGAAGTGGTGAAGGAGATCAAGGGTTCCTCAATGGTGACAGCAAAACCTCTGGACAGATGTTCATCCTGCATTGGCACTAAGAGCTTGCATGTTCCAGTCTGCGTCTTCAATGGAAGTGTTAGCTCACAGTGAATTCCAAACCATGCCATTCATACTGGGTCAGAAGGGCTCAGCTGAAACGTTACTGAATCAGAAAATCTGATATTCATAGCATCCTGACGAGATCTTCATGCCCCCCACTGTGCCACCTCCCTGTGCAGCCAGAACACCTCAGTATTCCGTTTTTTACCCCTCCGCCTCCTCTTCCACATCGTCCTCCTCTTCTTCCTTCAATGAATTGTGTCCTTCCAGGGCCTCACTGTCCTCAAGGTCCAAATCTCTTTGGAGGGCCATGTTATGGAGAGCACAGCAGGCCACCACAATTAGCGAGACCCTTGCAGAAGTGCACTGCCACCCAACCAGTCCAGGCACCAGAACCACATCTTCAGAAGCCCAATGGCCTTCTCAATGGTGGTCCTCGTGAGCAGATGGCTTTGGTTGTATCACCTCTGTGCCTCTGTCTGGGTCTCTCATAGAATGTTGGGTAACCATCTCTTCAAGGGATATCCCTTGTCCCCTAGAATCCATTCGCATTTGGACGGTGGAGTGAAGTGCTGTGAGGGCCTGGACTGCCGGAAGATGAAGGTGTCATGGCAGCTGCCAGGAATATGAGTGCACACAAGAAAGAAGCTCTTGTTGTGGTCACAGACCAACTGAATATTGAGAGAGTGGCAGCCCCTCCTGTTGACGAATTTGATTGGGCAGTCGCTGGGTGCCTTGATGGCCACATGGGTACAATCAATAATACTCTACACCTGAGGCAATCCAACAATGCTGGCGAAACCCACTGCCCTCTGTGTCCACGCAGCCCCATCTGTCATGAACAAATGTACTACAGCTGTGGCAGATAGGCCATCAGTGACCTGCAAGATGCAATGGTGTGCTGCCGTTTGTGAGATGCCACCAAGGTCCACAGCTGATGCTTGGAAGGAACCAGAAGCGAAAAAGTTCAAGGCCACAGTAACTTTGACAGTTACTGGCAGGGCAGAACAATCAGTGCGGCGAGGTCTGAGGTCTTCCACAATGAGGTCAGAGATGTCGGTGATCATCTGCCCAGAGAGTCACAGTCTCCTGCGGCACTGGTTCTTGGTCATCTCCAGGTAGCTCCATCTTCGGCAGTAGATCCTATACTGAGGGTATGGCCTGCAAGTCCTTTCTGCCCCTTGTCCCTAACCCCTGTCTCCTGATGTCCAGGGCTCCTCCCTTCCTGTGAAGGGTTCGTTCCTCATCACCACTGAGCCCAAAGTCTGAGCTTCCTGCCCCCACTGTCAGCTGCTGCCTGCCTTGTGCTCAGGTGGCCCACCAATTGTGCTTGACAGCGTGCTCCCTGCTCATTTCTCTGTGATGCCAGCAGTGTGATGACACCCTGCACTGCCCGAACACTTACTGCCCACTCTCCCCACTGCCTGCACTGTGCTAATGGCATGTGTTTCCCAATATCCATGTCCCCCTCTGTGCTGTTCAGCCTTTTATGAGGCCCAGCTAAGTACCTGGAACAACCATGACTGGTTCCCCACAGGAAATTTAAGAATAACTTGACATTAGCAGAAAAGGCGTAGGAGTGGCTGTGAAATGCTTTAGGCATCATGTGGCCACAAAAGGCTCAATATAAATAGATGAAAGATCACAGACCTAAAACATTACTCTGCTTCTCTCTCCACAGATGCTGCCAGACCTGCTGAGTATTTCCAGCACTTTCTGTTTTTATTTCAGATTTCCAGCATCTGCAGTATTTTGCTTTCATTACTATTATAAATAGACATTCTTTCTTTTGAAAGTATCTTACATAAATGTGGAAATATTTCCAATCATTCGTAGGTTCACAAAAAACAACAGTGAGCAAGTACACATTCTACTACAGTCATGAGAACATAAGGATATAAGAAATAGAAGCAAGAGTAGGCTATTTGGCCCTTTGAGTCTGCTCTATCATTCAATATGAACACAGTTGATCTTAGACATCATCTCATATCAAATGAGTAAATTTAGTTTTTTGTTTAGACCAGGTTCTCTGAAAAACAAAATACTTGTCATTCTGATTTAATAAGATAATTGCATAATTACTTGAACACATTGGTCTAATGCAAGGTGGGGGTCACATGCAGCCCAGAAACCTTGGAAATCTGGCCCACAAACCTGGACAATTTAGTTCTATTTATATGCTTATTATATGTTTTCCTCCCATTTAAATTTCTTAGGCCTGGAGGACCCATGAAACAGCAAAAGGCTGTTTATGAAACTGTTGCCTCATTAGTGGATAAAAACAAATCAGAACACCAAGATCTATTAATGTCAGCAGCTTGAGATCCAAACAAATTAATGGAACTATTGATTTAAACTTTATATATAACTGCAAATTCCATTATATGCACCTAACAGCCCACAAAGACATAAAGCTTGCATACTCCTGTTCTAATGAATTAAATTAAGATCAAGACTTACTGTTACTTAAAGCAACAGTAATTTTACACACATTAGACTTGACCACAGCAAAGAAAGCAATTATTGAATAATAAATGTCTACATACAAGGATGAATGTCACTAGCAACTCCACGCAATGTTTAATTACATTGAAATCTTTCAAAATGAGTTTCCCGAACTAACAACTGCTGATAAAGATGTACAGAAAAACTGGTGGAGAAACTGCAATTTGATAAACCTGCTGGGTGTATCATACATTTTGAAATGCGACAGTAAATAACTTCACAGGCAATACGAAAGAGGAAGCTTCTTATATATTTTTAAGTTTGCATCCAGGTTAGAGAGCCCAGAAAATTCAGTTGAGCAGTATCTGCTCAGGGTAATGGGTCAGGTTGTATAAAATACAATAATAAATTGTAAAGTTCAATATTTTAATTTTGTACCCTCAGCTAGAAACCTCTGAAGGCCAAGAAATTGACTGCTAACATAGGGCTGGATTTTACAGGGTCCCGACGCTGGGAACGGTGGCGAAGGGGCATGAAGATCGCTACAGATGAGGCCCACCACCGATCCCAATGAGAGCAGGGCCCAGCCCGATCTCAACAGAGGTGGAGAGGCCTCATGGCGGCCCACCCGCAATTTCTATATGTAAATAAACTAACCCACCTGAATTAATTAAGGTCCCGTCGCCTCCTGATTTGCCGTACCAATCTTCATCCTGGCAGCCGGCACTGCCGCGCATTCAAATCCCTGTCCGGGGAAACGAGGCGCGACACCTGTGGGGAGGGGGGAGGAGGTACTTTTCTCAGTGCGGGGTTGGAGGGGGGGCAGCGGGGTCAAACTTACCTGATTGGTCGAAGGGGTGCTGGGAAGGGGTAAAAGACAAAGGTTCTGAACTCTGGGGTGGGGGAAAGGTAATATAATCAAGGCAAGTATTTCGGGGGGTAGCAAGTATTTCAGGGGGAGGAAGGGCAGGAAAGACATGTATTGATATTGGGGGGTGGGAGAGTGCCTGCAAAGATTTTTTGTTTATTTTTATTTACTTTAAATTACCGGTCTCTTTAAAAATTTCACTTGTCATTTAGGGCTGTAAGTCCTTTAAAAATGACACCGGAGCCTGCGCAGTGGCGCCGGACGCCGTTGCCAGGGATGGCTCGCTCGCCCCCTCCACATCATCGGCGGGGGGGCGGGGGGTGGCGGCCGCACTGGCCATGCTAATGGGCCACCACATTTGGAATCGCAGCAGCTCCACGATGTGTGCCTTGTTGTTGCGGGCCGCCATTTTTTCGCCCGCCGCCTATTTTGGTGGCAGGCTTTTAAAATTCAGCCCATAGTGTTACAACCAAGGCGGGAGGAGTGCACTGTTAATTCAGTCCCACTTTTCCACAGGTCACAGCATATCAATAAATTTTCCCACTTACTAAAACAGTCAATTAGATACTCTATTTGTCCCCAGAACAAAGCACCCCAACCAGGTTTCTTTAATGAACAACAAAAATTATCTGTTTGTTATAAAACGAAGTCTTAACCAATAATGAGGTAAATATATACACCAATCGAAATATTAAAGGCCCGTGTTATTAACCTAGCCCTCACGCACACACACATACATCCAAAAATCCAGTTAACTGGGAAAAAAATGATTTTTGTTTACAGCTGTTTCAAAGGAATAAAAGGAATTTAAAAAAACTTTTACTGAAAAGATATAGAAGGAAGTCCTTTGGCAAGGTGTACCATAGTCGAATAGTTGGATGCCATTCAGAGTTTTCCAGGCGAGGTTCATGAACAATCTGTTTGGGTAGGTGTTCAAAGAAATTCAGCTGCAGCGGGCGTCACATAGGTCTTCCATCAGGTGTGCAGCAACAGATGTGTCAGTTCTCTGTTACACATTCGATACAAAAGTCCTTTTAAAGATGCAAGATTTCTGCAAGCATTCAGGGTTTCTTAAAAATGCTGGAGGCAACAGTACAACTTCATACAAGCTTTTGCTTTTCCAAAGCAGGGATTCTTCAAATAGAGGCAATAGTTATCTGCTTTTCTTCTCATCCCCTGGCAGGTTCAATTGCAGATTCCAACTACCTGCTTTTAGTCCAAAACCACTGGCTTTTAACGTTCAAAATGAAACTAAAATTTTACAGAAACAAGTCACATAGCCACCATAAATCAGTCCTTTGTCACTTGCTTGTAAACATCTGTCCCTTTAGGTCAGAAAACAACCATCCTGTTGGGTTCTTTGTAAACAGGTGTTTTCCAGTAACTGTTTACCTTCCACTCTCAAGTCAAACTCATTCCCAAACCTTTTTTCTTTTTAAAAAAACAGAAATTTCATCAATCTCCAGATGATTCAATGGAACTGAAATCTTTTTCAGTTTTTTTTAAAAATATAGAATCCCAAGTTTTAATACAAAAAATGGAAATCCTCATAATCGTTAATCATAAAAACTTCCCCAAGTTTACTATCTCTCACTTTTTTAATACATTTCTCCACTGTCTTTTCCCATCTTTGCATTTGGCTTTTGCTTATTAAGCTTTTCTTTTTTCTTTGTTCCTCCATTTACTTTCAATACCTCCATTATAGCTCTATTTTGTTCTTCTCAATTTTCTGCCCTTCTCTGAAAAAAAATCTCATATAAAGTACAGTTCTACAGGACTTACAAGCCTCCAACATTTATCCCAGATAATCATAATTCATGTATGATCTCAAAGAAAGAATTTCAAGAGACCTTTTAACTGGAGGTCACTGCAGCCAAATCTAATCTCATCCTTATCTGATAGCCACAAATTCAGCAGGAGTCCTTGGGGTGATTTTGGGTGATGATGAAACTCTGCAGTTCTCTGGTCAGATCAATCATTTCAGGAGAGATGCATAATGGGCAGCAGAATCAATATTGCTCAGTTTACACTATCGTCCAAAGTCAAAATTACCTCCCTTTGATAGCAAAAGGAATACGAACATACATACGAATTAGGAGATGGAATAGGCCACTCGGCCCTTTGAGCCTGCTCGCCATTCAGTAAGTTCATGGCTGAACTCATGACTCCACATTTCCACCTATCCCCGATAACCTTCCACCCCCTTGCTTATCAAGAATCTATCTACCTCTGCCTTAAAACTATTCAAAGATTCTGCTTCCAACACCTTTTGAGGAAGAGAATTCCAAAGACTTATGACCCTCTCAGAGAAAGAAATTTCTCCTCATCTCTGTCTTAAATGGGTGACCCCTTATTTTTAAACAGTGAACCCTAGTTCGAAATTCTCCCATAAGGGAAACATCATTTCCACATCCACCCTGTCAAGACCCCTCAGGAACTTATATGTTTCAATCAAGTCGCCTCTTACTCTTCTAAATTCCAGTGGATACAAGCCTAGCCTGTCCAATCTTTCCTCATAAGACAACCCACCCATTCCAGTTATTAGTCTTGTAAACCTTCTCTGTATTGCCTCCAACACATTTACATCTTTCCTTAAACAAGGAGACCAGTACTGTACACAGTACGCAAGATCTGGTCTCACCAATGGCCTGTATAGCTGAAGCATAACATCCCTACTTTAGTATTCAATTCCCCTCGCGATAAACCATAACATTCCATTAGATTTCCTAATTACGTGCTGTACCTGCATACTAACCTTTTGTGATTCATGCACTAGGACACCCAGATCCCTCTGCAATCTCTCACCATTTAGGTAATGTGCTTCTTTTTTATTCTTCCTGCCAAAGTGGACAATTTCACACTTTCCCACATTATACTCCATTTGCCAGGTCTTTGCCCACTCACTTAACCTAACTATATCCCTTTGTAGCCTCCTTATGTCCTCTTCACAACTTACTTTCCTACCTATCTTTGTGTCATCAGCAAATCTAGCAACCATACCTTCAGTCCTTTCATTTAAGTCATTTATATAAACTCTAAAAATTGAGGCTCCAGCCCAGATCCCTGTGGCACACCACTCAGAACATTTTGCCACCCAGAAAATGAGCCATTTATGCCGACTCTCTGTTTCCTGTTAGCTAACTAATCTTCTATCCATGCCAATATGTTACCCCCTACACCATGAGCTTTTATTTTCTGCAATAACCTTTGATGTGGCAACTTATCAAATGCCTTCTGGAAATCTAAGTATGATACATCCACCAGTTCCCCTTTATCCACAGCACATAGAAATGTAGAAAATAGGAGCAGGAGTAGGCCATTCGGCCCTTTGGGCCTGCTCCACCATTCAAAAAAGATCCTGGCTGATCGTCTAATTCAGTACCCTGTTCCTGTTTTCTCCCCATATCCCTTGATCCCTTTGGCATTAAGAAATATCTCCTTCTTGAATATGTTTAATGACTTGGCCTCCACTCCCTTCTGCGGTAGAGAATTCCACAGGTTCCCCACCCTCTGAGTATAGAAATTTCTCCTTATCTCGGTTCTAAATGGCATATCCCGCATCCTGAGACTGTGACCCCTGGTTCTGGACTCCCCAGCCATCAGGAACACCCTCCCTGCATCTAGCCTGTCTAGTCCTGTTAGAATTTTATAGGTTTCTATGAGTTCCCCTCTTATTCTTCTAAACTCTAGTGAATATAGACCTAGTCGACCCAATCTCTCCTCATACGTCAATCCTGCCATCCCAGAAATCAGCCCAGTAAATCTTCTTTGCACTCCTTCCATGACAAAAACATCCTTCCTCAGATAAGGAGATCAAAACTGCACACAATACTCCAGATGTGGTCTCACCAAGGCCCCGTATAACTGCAGTAACTGCAGCACAAGTAACTATCTCAAAGAACTCCAATACATTAGTTAAACATGATTTCCCTTTCACAAAACCATGTTGAATCTGCCTGATTACCTTGAATCTTTCTAAATGCCCTGCTGTAACATCTTTAATAACAGTTTCTAACATTTCCCCTAAGACATGTTAAGCTAACTGGCCTGTAGGAATTTAGGAAGGACAAAAAGCAAAAGGCGGTGGAGTTGCATTGCTAGTTAAAGAGGAAATTAACGCAATAGTGAGGAAAGATATTAGCTCTGACGATCTGGAATCTGTATGGGTAGAGCTGAGAAACACTAAAGGGCAAAAAATACTGCAGTGGTGATGTTGGGAATGGCATTAAACAGGAAGTTAGAGATGCATGCGATAAAGGAACATCTGTAATTATGGATGACTTTAATCTGCATATAGATTGGGCAAATCAAATTCGTCACAATACCGTAGAGGAGGAACTCTTGGTGTGCATACAGGATGGTTTTCTGGACCAATACATTGAGGAACCAACTAGAGAACAGGCCATCCTAGACTGGGTTTTGTGTAATGAGAGAGGAATAATTGACAATCTAGTGGTGCAAGACCCCTTGGGGACGAGCGACCATAATATGATAGAATTCTTCATCAAGATAGTGTTTAATGTAGTTGATTCTGAGACTAGGGTCCTGAATATTAGTAAAGGAAACTACAAAGGTATGAGGCGCGAGTTGGCCATGGCGGATTGGGAAACATTACTTAAAGGGATGACGGTGGATAGGCAATGGCAAACATTTAAAGAGTGCATGGACGCACTGCAACAATAGTTTGGCGTAAAAGTAAAACGGGAAAGGTAGCCAAACCATGGCTTACAAGGGAAATTAGAGATAGCATTAGATCCAAGGAAGAGGCATATAAATTTGCCAGGAAAAACAACAGACCTGAGGATTGGGACCAGTTCAGAATTCAGCAAAGGAGGACCAAGGGATTGATTAAGAAGGGGAAAATAGAGTACGAGAGCAAGCTTACGGGGAACATAAAAACTGACTGTAAAAGTTTCTATCGGTATGTGAAGAGAAAAAGATTGGTGAAGACAAATGTAGGTCCCTTACAGTCAGAAACAGGGGAATTTATTATGGGGAATAAAGAAATGGCTGACCAACTAAACACATATTTTGGTTCTGTCTTCACAAAGGAGGACACAAATATCATACCAGAAATGTTGGGGAGCACAGGGCTTAGTGAGAGAGAGGAACTGAAGGAAATCAGTATGAGTAGAGAAATGGTGTTGGGGAAATTGATGGGATTGAAGGCCGACAAATCCCCAGGGCCTGATGGTATGCATCCCAGATTACTTAAGGAAGTGGCCCTAGAAATAGTGGATGCATTGGTGGTCATCTTCCAAGATCCTATAGACTCTGGAACAGTTCCTACAGATTGGAGGGTAGCTAATGTTACCCCACTATTTAAAAAGAGAGGTAGAGAAAAAGCAGGGAGTTATAGACCAGTCAGCCTGACGTCGGTAGTGGGGAAAATTCTAGACTCCACTATCAAAGATTTTATAGCAGAGCACTTAGAAAACAGGTAGAATCGGGCAGAGTCAGCATGGATTTACGGAAGGAAAATCATGCTTGACAAATCTACTGGAATTCTTCAAGGATGTAACTAGTAGAGTTGATGAGGGTGAGCCAGTGGATGTGGTTTATTTGGACTTTCAAAAGGCTTTCGACAAAATCCCACATAAGAGATTAGCATGTAAAATTAAAACGCATGGGATTGGGGGTAGTGTATTGCGATGGATAGAAAATTGGTTGGCAGACAGGAAACAAAGAGTAGGGATAAATGGGTCTTTTTCCGAATGGCAGGCAGTGACTAGTGGGGTACTGCAGAGATCGGTGCTAGGCCCCCAGCTATTCACAATATACATTAATAATTTAGATGAGGGAATGAAATATAATACTGAGTAGCGCAGTGGTAAGCACTGCAGCCTCACAGCTCCAGTGACCTGAATTCGGTTCTGCGTACTGCCTATGTGGAGTCTGCAAGTTCTCCCTGTGACCGCGTGGGTTTCTGCTGGGTGCTCTGGTTTCCTCCCACCGCCAAAGACTTGCAGGTTGATAGGTAAATTGGCCATTGTAAATTGCCTCCAGTGTAGGTAGGTGGAAGGAGAATTGAGGGAAGGTGGGGATGTGGTAGGGAATATGGGATTACTGTAGGATTAGTATAAATGGGTGGTTGATGGTTGGCACAGACTTGGTGGGCCGAAGGGCCTGTTTCAGTGCTGTATCTCTCTATGACTCTAATATCTCCAAATTTGCAGATGACACAAAATTGGGTAGGAGGGTGAGTTGTGAGCAGGATGCAGAGAGGCTTCAGGGTGATTAGGAGAAGTTGAGTAGGTGGGCAAATGTATGGCCGATGCAGTATAATGTGGAAAAATGTGGAAAAATGTGAGGTTATCCACTTTGGTAGCAAAAACAGGAAGGCAGATTATTATCTGAACGGCTATAAACTGAGAGAGGGGTATATGCAGCGAGACCTGGGTGTTCTCGTACACCAGTCGCTGAAGGTAAGCATGCAGGTGCAACAGGTGGCAAATAAGGCAAATGGTATGTTGGCCTTCATAGCGAGTGGATTCGAGTACAGGAGCAGGGATATCTTGCTGCAATTATACAGGGCCTTGGTGAGGCCACACCTGCAATATTGTGTGCAGTTTTGGTCTCCTTATCTGGAGAAGGATGTTCTTGCTATGCAGGGAGTGCAGCGAAGGTTTACCAGACTGATTCCTGGGATGGTGGGACTGACGTATGAGGAGAGATTGAGTTGGTTAGGATTATATTCGCTGGCGTTCAGAAGAGTGAGGGGGGATCTCATAGAAACCTTTAAAATTCTAACAGGACTTGACAGGGTAGATGCAGGAAGGACGTTCCCGATGGTGGGGGAGTCCAGAACCAGGGGTTATAGTCTAAGGATACGGAGTAAACCTTACAGGACTGAGATGAGGAGAAATTTCTTCACCCAGAGAGTGGTGAGCCTGTGGAATTTGCTACCACAGAAAGCAGTTGAGGCCAAAACATTGTATGTTTTCAAGAAGGAGCTAGATATAGCTCTTGGGTCCCAAGGGATCAACGGGTATGTGGGCGAAAGCAGAAACAGGCTACTGAGTTGATCAGCCATGATCATAATGAATGGTGGAGCAGGCCGAATGGCCTACTCCTGCTCCTATTTTCTATGTTTCAATGTTTCTATGTAGTTTCCTGCTTTCTATCTCCCACCCTTTTTGAATAAAGGAGTTACATTCGCTATTTTCCAATCTAACGGAACCTTCCCCGAATCTAGGGAATTTTGGAAAATTAAACCTATCGCATCAACTATTTCACAAGCCACTTCTTTTAACACCCTAGGATGAAGAACCCAGGGACTTGTCAGCCCTCAGCTCCAATAATTTGTTCAGAACCACTTCCCTGGTGACTAATTTTCTTCAGTTCCTCCCTCCTTTCCTTTTCCTGACTTACAGCTAATACTGGGATGTTATTTGTATCCTCAATAGTGAAGACCAATGCAAAATATCTGTTCAATTCATCTGTCATCTCCTTATTATCCATTATTAATTCCGCAGACTCACTTTCTATAGGACCAACATTCACTTTAACTCTTTTCTTTTTTAAATATCTATAGAAACTCTTACTATCTGTCTTTATATTTCTAGCTAGCTTTCTCTCGTACTCTAATTTTACCTTCCATATCAATCTTTTAGTCATTCTTTGCTGCTTTTTATATTCTGTCCAATCATCTGACCTGCCTCCCATATTTGCGCAATTATAGGCTTTTTGTTTAAGTTTGATACTATCTTCAACTGTTTTAGTTAACCACAGATGGCGGGTCCCACCCTTGGAATATTTCTTTCTTGTTGGAATGTATCTATTTTGTGTATTCTGAAATATCCCTTAAATGTCTAACACTGCATCTCTATTGACCTATCCCTTAACCTGATTTGCCAGTTCACTTTAGCTAGCTCTGCTTTCACGCCCTCATAATTGCCCTTACTTACATTTAAAATACTAGTCTTGGACCCACTCTTCTCTCCCTCAAACTGAAGGTAAAATTCAATCATATTATAATCGCTGCTACCTCGGGGCACCTTAACTGTGAGGTCATTAATTAATCCTATCTCATTGCACAATACCAGGTCTAGTATAGCCTGCTCTCTGGTTGGCTCTAGAACATATTGTTCCAAGAAATTATCCCAAAAACATTCTATGTACTCCTCATCTCGGCTACCTCTGCCCATCTGATTTTTCCAGTCTATATGTAGGTTAAAATCCCCCATAATTATCGCTGTACCTTTCTGACAAGCTGCCATTATTTCTTCCTTTATACTCTGTCCTACAGTGTGTTTTATGTTAGGTAGCCTGTAGATTTTTTTTACCACCCTTGCTCACAGGCACTGATGCCCAATTGTAACACTCCAACTTGCTCACAGGCACTGAGTCTAATCGTAACACCCCAACTGTTCGCTATCTGATATCTGCTGGCACAACACAAGAAGATTCACACTTGGAATCCTCTGGTCTTCGTACTACACCTATATCCACTCGGGGACCTGTACCTACCTTTCTCTACCTTTTTTAATGATTTTATTTCTTCCAAGCTATCATTTATTTCACTTCAGGGAAAGAACATATAACAGGTTACAGGAAGATGGTAGATATTTTTGGTATTGAAAACTGTCCTCCTTAGGAACCAAACCATATTTGCAAAATCTAACAGACATAAGTTCCCGAGGATAGCATTTCTCAAAGCTGTAAAAGGCTATTTTTTATTTGTTCTTGAGATGTGTAATTAAAAGTTACATGGAGTTGCAAGTGACATACAACATGGTAACATTTCATCATTCAGTGATTGAGTACCTTTTGTGGCCAAGTCTAAGGTGCAAGTCTAATGCTACTCCCATCGTGCCAATCACAGATAAGGTCATCTCTGATCACCTCCTTCTATCACTCTCTACCCACATCCCCCTTCAAAGTCCCAACCCTACCTTCTATGCTCGCCCTGGAAAAAACCATCCCCCAATACACATCCAACTGCACTTTCAAAATCCCATCTGTCTAGCCTTCGTCCCTCCATTTACCACAACATTTCTACTGCTACTGATTTGCTCAACCGCGCCCACACCTCCATCTTTGATGTAATAGTCCCCACTAAAACCATTCCTGTGACGGAAATCACACCTGCCAAATGGAAACATATTAATTTTGTCATATGAGACACTACTTGAACCATTTTTACTGGACATTGCACATAATTTGTTTAAAAAAAACCAACAGAGCTAACCAGCTGAAAACATGGTTGCACATTTGCATTGAGAAACAGCTGAATAGAGAGACAATGGGAGTGCTCACTGATTCAATTAACAAGATTGTTCTGGGCAATAGTGATGATCCACATCTTGTCTGTGTAAGAGCCAGAACTCCACTCCCCACCAAGTGTGTCTAGAAAGCTTTGAAGTCCAGCATCCCCCCACCCCCACCCAAAGAAGCTGCTGTTTCAAACAAATAGGTCACATGACTTACCTGCTGCCCAGACTAGGGGCTTTTTTGAATCGTGCCACACAGAAAGAGATCAGACTGCAAACTTAAACACTTTTCTCTCGGTCTCTCTCTCCAGCAAAGCACCAGGAAAATCACGGTAGTAGTTTCTACGCTTCAAGATGACAGACAAAGCATATCTTCTGTCTTCTGGTAACAGAGAAGCAAGTTTGAAATTGCACACTGGGCCCCCAGCGCGAAGTCCAAGACCTCAACTTCAACTAAGGACTTTACATCAAAAACAAAAGACAGTAATTAAATTCCATTTATTGCCAACCCTACTTCAACCCCACCTCCCTCCCAATTCTTTCTTCCCCTTGGTATTTATTTGTGTGTGTGTTTATCTCGTATGCATGCTAGCATGGTTGCATCGCATATTTTAGTAATTTTAAATGAGTTAGAGTAATAAGGCTAATAAATTTACATCTTTCTTGTTTAAACCTAAGAAAACCTGTCTGATTGGTTCATTTGCAATTACAATTAGAGAGCAATGAGCAAAGACACATTGAGGGGGTAAGCTAAAATCACAGTGTTTTTAAAAGATAAACCCTCTTACAGCCAAACCAAGAAAGGGGCAAGAAGGGAGCCTAAGACCCCTTCCTCATGCGGTCGTAACAATTACTCTCTCTCACCTTGGCTATTCCCCCATGTACAGCCCTCATCTCTGCTCCCTTAAGTCCAAGGGATGCAGGCTTAAACAGAGATGGTGGAGAGCCGGTTTAGCCATTCACCGCCAGATCTGGCTGAACCATATAAAGCTTTATCGGGTCCTGTTCTTGTCCGCCAAAACTGCTCATTATTGCAGGATCATCCTGGAATGCAAAGATAATCCCTAGCTTCCTTTTTCTATTGCAAATCATCGTCTTAAACCCATCTCATCTGTCTCCTCCACCCTCACCTCCAACAACAAGTACGATGAGCTCATGGATGTTTTTGTCATGAAGAGTGAGACCATCTGGTCAGCTGTCTCTGCCACGTCCCTCCCTATCCTTAGCCCACTGGGTCATATTTCCTATACAGTTCCCCACTGCCCTAGCCCTAAGCTCACACCATTATCTAGTTTCTCTCCTATCTCCCTCATGCTCTCTCCAAGCTCATCTTGTCCATGAGACCCACCCCCTCCTCCTCGACCCTATTCCCACTAAACTCCTGACCACCTAAATTCCCCTGTTGTTCCCCATGTTAGCTGATATTGTTAATGGTTCTCTCTCTTCAGGTACTGTCCCTCTCTCCTTCAATTCTGCTGTCATGGCCCCCTCCTCAAAAAAAACCCTTAACTCCGTTTTCCTTACAGGCTACCACCCCATCAACAACCTCCCTTTCCTCTCTAATCCCTTGAATGTGTTGTGCCCACCTTTCCAGGAGGTGCTGTATCTCTAAACTAAACTAAACTAAACTAAACTAAACTCTATGTTAGAATCCCTCCAAAGAGATTTCTGCCGCGCCATAGTGCCAAAACAGCTTTTATCAAAATCATAAATGATATCCTTTGTGACTGTGGCAAAGGCAAACTATCCTTCCTCATCTTTGTCAACGTATCTGCAGCTTTTGACATGGTCGACCACTTCATCGTCCTCTAACACCTCTCCACTGTCATCCAGCCGGGTGGAACTGTGCTCGTCTGGTTCCATTTTTATCTAACTGTAGATGAGAATCACCGGCAATGGCTTCTCTTCCTGTTCCTGCACTGTTACCTCTGGTATCCCCCAAGGATCTATCCTTGGCACATCCTATTTCTCGGCCACATGCTGTTTTTCGGCGACATCATCCGAAAACACAGCATGGCTTTTCGCATGTACGCTGACGACGTCCAGCTCTACCTCACGGCCATCTCACTCGACACTTCCACTGTCTCTAAATTATCAGACTAATTGCCTGACAAAGTAGAGGTTTCCTCCAATTACATATTGGGAAGATCAAAACCATTGCCTTCACTAAAATTCCATTCCCTAGCTACCAACTCCATTCCTTTCTCTGGAAACTGTTTGAGGTTGAATCAGACTGTTTGGAACCTTGGTATCACATTTGACCTGGGATGAGCTTCTGACAACCTGTCCACACTATCACTAAGGCCACCTACTTTCACCACTCTAACATCGCCTGACTCTGTCCCTGCCTCAGCCCAGCTGCTGCTGAAACCCTCTAGACTTGACTATTCCAACACACTCCTGGCCAGCCTCCCACTTTCTTCCCTCTGTAAACTTGAGCTCATGCAAAACTCTGCTGCTCATGTCCTTACGCACACCAAGTCACATTCACTCATCATCCTTGTGCTTGCTTGGTCTTAAGGGCCTCAATTGGCCTGAGGCAGGCGCGCCGTTAGTCACCTCCCCCACCACTCATAAAATTGCAGCCTGCACAGTAAGGTGACGGGAATGGCACCCCCCGCCTCCCACCCAATTTTACACCCCCCACCCCCACCTCCAGCCTGCTCCCACAGTGGGGGTGGAGGGGAGGGGGGGGGAGGGGGTGCGGCATAAAATTTCAGCCAATATCTCCTTTTGAGACTTGATTTCAAATTTTCTTTATAACACATCTGTGAAGCATCTTGGGATATTTTATGATATTAAAGGCACTATATAAATTCCAAATTTTGCCGTGTGTAAAGTTATGTTTGTTTTAATTAACAGTAAATCTTGATCTTAAACTAAGATCAGGCGTGTCTAAGTTTTATGTCTCCAAAAATAAAACGCAGCATAACCTCAATTACTTGTTGCCAAAAGCAAGCGTACTCCTGCTTCCAAAATTAAAAAGTTCATCTATTCAGCATACTCCAGTATACCCCCCATTCCACCCTTGGATAGAAGTCTGAAGAAGACAATACAGAGGACAATAAGCAAGACTGGAGGTGGAGGAAGGCATTGAAACTAAGTTTTTTAAGGATGAGGTGATGATGACAGTTTTGAAAAGATGTGAAGAACACTGACTGAGCAGAGAGATTCAATATCGATAAGCACTGGGCCGGTGGAAGATAGCTGAGTAATCAGAAGCTGAGTCAATAGGAGGTCAATAAAGCAAGTTATGAATCTCATGAAAGACACATGTCTGGTAAAGACCAACAAGAAAGGAGAGAAGGAAGGCTGCAATGATTTTGTTCTCATGGAATGGCAATAAATGCAAAGTTACTAACGTTAATATTATCCCAACAAGAGTTATAAACAAAAATACCCACAGTTGCTTTTCACAGAAATTAATATATAGTCCATAGAAAGGTTTCACCTGCGCAGGTAAATATGGGTGGACAAGTGGTGTTTTAACTGATACAATTAATGGAAAGCTCTATGAGACTCAACCTTACTAAGAGAATGAAAATTTTTAAAGGTACGAACAGCCTACACGACCAATTCTTTTCAGCATTTCCACATTACTCGCAGATGGCTGCTTGAGACTTATTTCACATGTTTTTAAGTGTTGCTGTTCTCATTCACTTGCGACTGTGAAACTAACTTATCTCCTCCCTCCCTGCAGGAAATCTCCTTCGACACAGGAATTGTTAAACTGCTGTGAAAGTCTAATAAAGGGCAGCTTTTCAGAGTGAAAAACGGAGCACTTATCTGTCCTGAAGGACATGAGATGATTTCCCAATATCAGACCTTTGTTCTACCTTTTTAGACTTTGACCATTTAAGCAATAAGCAGAAGAAAATTTTAATATGCTTAGAGAACATTGACTGATGTTAATCCCAGCTTCCCACCCCCAATACACAAACATATATGAATGAATATTTATAAGTTTTATACCTGTGTCCTGATTTGCCTTACTGCCCTGTATTTTAAATGCTTTCAGCCAAAGACTGTTTAATCAGGCAGAAATAAGTTACAGTTGTGAGATTTTTCCCCCCAATAATCTTGCACACTGTTCGTACAGGGCAATAAGGTTATTTCACTATAACTGAGTTCTGAATGTATATATAAGTGATATATGAAAAATAAAGAGAATACAGCCTTCAGATTCCCTGCATTTAACCATAACTGCTCGAAGTGCCGCTTACTCTATTTCACAGGAACAAATAAAGAAAGAACGGTTTCCTTCAGCCTTTTTCATTTATTCATATATCTGGAATGCGAAAGCTACTTGACATGGTCATTTTTATAGCAGATTCACACACTTCTTTTTACTGGCAACTGAGAATGCATTATAAATGTATGTTAACCATACCACAACAGCATTCATATACACCAACATTGCTTCATTGAGAGAAAAAGCTCATCATGAAAATTCTCAAAAGAGTTTCCTTTCAAGCCATTACCTGTTAACAAAATTATAATGTGCCACTAACAGACTAGGTATGCTTAATGTAAGTGAATAGATTTGGAAACTCATGTATGCAGATGGGCATATAAAATGAAAATCCTGAATTTCATGAGACTAGTGGCAAAAGCATGGAAATGAAAATGTATGTAACATGCACATGAAAAACATTCCAAGTTAATGCAAGCAAATCACTCTTACCATTTACATCTAGTACAATGCATTTTTAAATGTCCTCATTAATATACTTTTCTAAACATTTGGCATAATTTATTGTCAATATTTTTTTAAAAAACAGAAAAACAGTCTTGATCAGGCAATCCTTTAATACCAAACATTTGGCTGAAATCCTTTTCAGGAAATGTGCTTTCTTCAAATGCCTTTATCAGCTAATGGTTCAGGCACTATCAGTGTTGTTTAAATCTCTGTTTCTGGGAACTGCTGCAGAGTACTATTTTCATCTGCAGAGGCAGTGGTTGACGTCTTGCATAGGTTTACCCAATGCCCAGTATACAAAGCAGATTGCTGAAACCCAGCTTCAATATATATGTTAGTTACTACATATGCTACAATATGGATAAAAGGAAAACACATTCTACGTGATTAAAATGCTAGCTACAGAGGAAAATGAACATAAGAGCATAAGAAAATGAGTAAAATGAAGCACAAGAAATATTCATTATGGTAAAATTGCTAGATCCAGAAGAATGTCCAATTTGCCATTGATATTACCCTGCAGTACTAGTCCCAAGGTAGTACAGCAGACACTTCACTGTGCTCAAAGTATGTTGACTTAAGTAATGCCTTCAGGCTAACAAAAGCTATCCACTATGTGTTGATAACTGAAATTACTACAGTTGTGAAGGATAGAAAATCAATATAACTGGCATACAGAAAGGTATTTTGTAGTTTTCATTACTACTACCCAACAATTCCAGTTATTATGTGATTTGTACTATAAACATTATTTCCTTACATGTGGTATTTAAAGCTTTTTTTTTAAGTTATTTTTTCTGGTATTCTTTGACTGTGTCTATCAAATGAATGCAATGCTACAAATGCAGGCCTGTTTTAAAAGTGATACAATAACTTTCCTGAATTGTTTTCAGTTGTAAGTGAAAGCTTGGGAATTTTGTTTAGCGCTGGAATGCTTACACATAAACCAGATGGGGTGATGATAAATGACCACCAATACCCCAGAAATTCTAAGCCCCAAAACTCACAGATCTGCTTTAATTACTCAAGAATTGTCACTTTCACTAACCAGAAATTATGCCTTTTTAACAACTATGAACTATTTCAATGGTTTCTAAAGATTTAGCATCCAGGAAGAAAAACTGCTTATACAGAACATATACTGAAGCTTGTAGCAGTAAATCTCTGCAATGTGCATCACTGCTGCAAATACTTTCTACAAAAACTATGGCGTGTAACATGTCAAGACAAATATTACAGCCAATAAAACATATATCATTAGTGAACACTATACATGGAGAAACTTCATTGTCCATGACCTGCAATTAGTATTGTCAATTTTTCTTGATCCACAGGACCATGGATATAAATAAAATTTATATAAAAAAAGATATAAAAAAAAGATATCGCACTTGACTGCATTACTGGCTAATTATATATTTATTAAGCCTCTAAACTGACACTGTAATTTCTGCAGATTTAGGAAAACTCTGCAACATACTTTAAAAAGTGAATTTGTATTTTTGTCTGATACTATTTCGATTTTGCTAAATAAAAATACTATTTCTATAATCAATATTTCAAATCGATATAACACGGGACCCGAAGACCGAATGGAACATATCAGAAAAGACTCTGCTTAAAGCGATTACCACTACGCAGGGAAAATAAAGATTTTTTTAAAAATCATAAATACATACTAGCATAATATACTTTTAACGATACATTCTCGTTTATCGAATTCAACTTAATATTTCGCTTGTTGCGTCTAACTGTCGCTAAGTAAAATCGAACTGGTTATCAGAATGTGTGCATCTCTGAAAGTATAAATAACATATCCCAGGTAAATATTTGAGATACACAATATACTCAATAAAACAAAACATGCACGTGTTTCATTTAGAATACACGACTTCGAAGATTGAATAATCATTTGTGCTGGAAACAATGAGATTTGGCTGCTTGGTGTCTCTCAAACTCGCTGAAATCACCCAAATAGTTTGTTTTGCAAAATACGATTCTTTGTGTTCTTTTTTAAAGCACAATCATCATAGCCTAGTTCACTTAAATAAAAGTAACATATTTACTTAAAAACAAATCAAGTAGCATTTGCATCCAAACAATTTAAATGTTGCCAACATATTAATTATGGATGAACGTTTTCTGTCTTTTAAAATGTCTCAAAAATCGCTTACCTAACTGACAGGAGACGTCGAGGAGGGACAGCAGCAGACTCCAGAAAATATAACACGTCCTGAGTGCTTTTAGTGCCATTGCCAATAACATCGATTTTTGTTTTCTACGGGACGATTTGCACACAAAGTTTTTTTTTGTTTATTTTTTTGAAGGGGGAGAAAGGACGTTGGGCGGTGTGATAGTGCCTCTGCTTATTGCGGAGTTTTCTGGTAGCAGCGCATGGCCGGCTCCAGCGCTCTGGTTGCGCTGCAATGCTTGTGGGATCCCGGGCGCCGGTGGAAACAGGAGCTGGAGCGCGAGCGGCCAATGGACAAGGAGCAGCCGCGCGCCCTTCACCACTCCGGGCTCTGCGCGCGGGGGAAGCGGGAGGGGGCACGCGCGCGCACGTGCACGGGGCTCAAGTTCGAGCGGGCGCGCCCACGAGGCAGAGGAGCGCGCAGACGAGATGGGCGCGCGACCCAGTTGGGCTTCTCCCTCCACTCGCTGCGGGTGAGAAGTTTCATCTTCTGTGTTGCCTCCTGATAGGGGTTATATTGACAGAAACTTTTTTTTTTCCTTGCAGATTTCTGATTAAGAACTTTTGCTTTTATTTAAAATGTATTTTCTCTTTTATGTTTTGGATTCAGTTGGTGCTGTCCAACTTGATTTGTCTTGGTTAGTGCTCGTTCAGATTTTTAGCGGTGGGTGTTTGGATTATCATCAGGTTCAAACTCAGTCTCTTTCTGAAAATTGTTCTCGGTTTCTGCAAAGCATCGTTTCCTGATGAAGAGCAAAGCGCCACAGTTTGGACACTGGGAACGTAAATACATTGAATATATACGGAGGAGGTTTTTGGCACCCGCGAGCATGGATAACTCCGGACGTGTTAAGTGATTTCATTTGGAGGAAACAATTGCTCTTTTCTCACTAGCCAGAAGTAAATGCATTCAAAAAGAATGTATTTATTATTTAGCCACACAGTGATTGGAGCCACTTTGAGTGAGACTGTCAAGTTTTGGTTTAAAAATGTGACTTGTTTTGATGTGTCTCGTTCAGAAAAAAAAAACAGTTCACTGCAAGTTTGCAATCGAGCTCTTTCTGAGCTTTAATCTGACTCTCACATGAGGTTCTCACGAATCCTTTGTCTCTAAATTGAGGTCATCAACTTCCACTGTGCTTTCTGTCCTGTCCCCTGCCATGCTCCCACTTCCTTTAACTTCCTCCCAACTTCACCCCCACACTTCTGCAGCTTTCCTCCATCTCTATCCCAATCCTTATCAGATTTATTTACTCTATGAAGTCGACCACCTGGTCCTTAGACTAACATCCAGCCCAGCTTCTGATCACCCAATTTCGCTTATCAGCCCCTTATCCTCACAAACTATGGCCCCATCTCTAATCTCTTCTTTCTGTTTAAAATCCTTTAATATCTCTTTGCCATCCAGCACTCAGGTGATCCTTGTTCGAGTATAGTTAAGCCATTTCCCACCATCCCAAAGCACCAAGACTGTTCAAAATTGTAAATGAAGTCCTCATGTGCTACAATCATGACTCACTGTCCCGTGGTGTTTAAAAAGGGTGAAAGGAATTACAGATCAGCCAGCCTAACCTTGGTGGGCAAATTATTGAAAGAAATTCTGAGAGACAGTATGAATCGTCATTTAGAAAGGCACAGATTAATCAAGGACAGGCAGCATTGATTTGTTAAGGGAAGGTTATATCTAACTAACTTGATTGAACTTTTTTTTAAGGAGGTAACAAGGAGGGTCGATGATGGTAGCACATTTGTTGTAGTTTACACGGATTTTAGCAAAGTTTTTGACAAGGTCCCACATGGCAGACTGATCAAAAAATTAAAAGCTCATGGGATCCAAGGGAAAATGGCACGTTGGATCCAAAATTGGCACAGTGACAGGAAGCAAAGGGTTACTGGTCGATGTTTTTTTTTCTAACTGGAAGGGTGTTTCCAGTGGGATTCTGCAGGGCTCAGTACTAAGTACCTTGCTGTTCGTTGTATATGTCAATAATTTAGACTTAAATGTTGGAGGTATGTTTAAGAGGGTTGCAGACAATATGAAACTTGGCCATGTAGTTGATAGTAAGAAAGAAAGCTGTAGATATCAATGGAATGGCTAAGTGGGAAGAAAAATGGCAAATGGAATTCAATTCGGAAAAGTGTGTGGTGATGCATTTGGGGAGGACAAACAAGGCAAGGGAGTACACAATAAATGGTAGGATACTGAGAAATGTTGAGGAACACAGGGATTTTGGAGTGCATGCCCACAGATCCCTGAAGGTAGCAAGGCAGGTAGATAAGGTGATCAAGAAAGCATATGGGATACTTTCCTTAATTGGCCAAGGCATAGAGAACAAGAGCAAGGAGGTTATGCTAGAACTGTATAAAATACTAGTTAGACCACAGCTAGACTACTGCGTATAGTTCTGGTCACTGCACATCTCAGGAAAGATGTGATCGCATTCGAGGGTACAGAGGAGATTTACAAGGATATTGCTAAAAATGGAGAATTTTAGCTATGAGGAAAGATTGAACAGGCTGGAGTTGTTTTCTTTGTAACAGAGATGGCTGAGGAGAGATTTAATTGAGATGAGAAAATTATGAGAGGCTTAGAGTGGATAGGAAGGACCTATTTTTGTTAGCAGAGAGGTCGACAACCAGGGGCACAGATTTAAATTAATTAGTAGAAGGAGTAGAGGGGACTTGAGATTTTTTTCACCCAGAGGATGGTGGGGGTCTGAAACAAACTGCCTGAAAGGGTGGTAGAAGCAGAAACTGTCAACGTATTTAAAAAATATTTGGATATGCACTTGAAGTAATGTAAATTACAAGGCTAAGGATCAAGCAATGGAAAATGTGATTAGGCCAGATAGCTCTTTTTTGGCCTGCACAGACAGGACGGGCTGAATGGCCTTCTTCAGTACCATAAATTGTCTATGTATCTTTGTCCCCCTTCATCCCACTAACGCTTGTATACCACTTTACTCTCTCCTGGATTCCCACTTTCATGCCAATGTTCCCTTGTAAGTGTTCCTACATGTTACAATCAGTCAAATGCCTTCTATTCCCAACTAAATCCATTCTTGGTGCCCTCCAATTCATTATCTCCATGCCAGCCAAGCTGTTCCAGTACATCTACAACACTGGCATCAACCCGGCAATGTGGAAAATTGCCCAGGTATGTCCTGTACACAAAAAACAAGACAAATCCAAGCCTGCCGATTACTACCTTATCAGATGACTCTCAATCATCAGCAAAGTGATGGAAGGGGTCGTCAACAATGTTATCAAGTGGCACTGGCTCAGCAATAACCTGCTCACCAGTTCAATGCCATTACCATCGCTGAGTCCCCCACTATCAACATCCTGGGGGTTACCATTGAACAAAAACTAAACTGGAGTAGCCATATAAATACTGTGGCTACAAGAGTAGGTCAGAGTCTGGGAATTCTGCAGCAAGTAACTCACCTCCTGACTGCCCAATGCCTGTCGACCATCTACAAGGCACAAGTCAGGAGTGTGATGGAATACTCTGCACTTGCTTGGATGGGTGCAGCTCCAACAATACTCAAGAAGCTTGATACAATCCAGGACAAAGCAGCTCACTTGATTAGCACCCCATCCACCACCTTCAACATTCACTCCCTTCACCAATGACGCACAGTGGCAGCAGTGTGTACCATCTACGAGATGCACTGAAGCAATTCACCAAGGCTCCTTCGAAAGCACCTTCCAAACCCACCACCTCTACCACCTAGAAGGACAAGGCAGCAGATGCATGGGAACACCACCACCTGCAAGTTCCCCTCCAAGCCCACACAGCATCCTGACTTGGAACTACATCCCAGTTCCTTCACTGGCGCTGGGTCAAAATCTTGAAACTCCCTTAGTACCTACACCCCAAGGACTGCAGCGGTTCAAGAAGGCAGCTCACCATCACCTTCTCAAGGGCAATTAGGGATGGGCAATAAATGCTGGTCTAACCAGTAATGCCTACATCCCCCGAACGAATAAAAAAAAACTTTCAAGATCATTCACAAGCATACTGTTACGCCAATGTGTTTTGTTGAATAATAATTTTCTTTGGTCCACTGACTGGAGATCTGAATTTATATTTTTTTTGACGAAATTTAAAATGAACATTTAAAAACAGATGATTGCTGGCTGTTTAAGATGATCACTTAATTACCTAGTTTGCAATACTGTATTCTACATTGCAAAGGACTATAAGGAGGGAGACAAAATGGCTGCATTTGCCAGCAAGAACCAAGACCCAGGAAGTTTAAAGGAACTGCTTATTCTATTCAGCAAGCAGAGAAATACTGCTAACTGCTATGTTTGAATCACTGAATGACAGTCATGTGACAAGCCCTGCCCCATCTGTGGTTTTAAGCTGGTGTTTTCTCTGCAGCAAAGGGAGAAGCAACTGGACTCTGACATGTGCAGAGCCTGGGTGGGGGTCTCTCTCTCCATTCCAGCTTGGAAGCTTTCAAATCCTGCTTGTTGAGTGACCACCTTTGCATATTTCAGCTACAATCAGAAACCCCACTGGAGCAAATCATCCACATCGCTGTCTCCAAGAGACTCGCATAACCAGTCATCTATCTCTTCAACTAAAAAGCCTCAGGACCACTGAATTCAGCTAGAAGCCAGGCGAACCACTAAACTCCATGGACTGTATACTTTTTTTATCGACTCCAACTCAACCAATCTATTCTCCCCACTCTGTAACCTATTTGTGTGTGTGTAAACCTCCAGTGTGTGTGTGAGTGAAAGTTGGTGCATTGTTTATTATTTTAATAGTTTGGTTTATGTGCAATAAAGTTAACCTCTTTCTTTATTAATTCAAGAAAACCTGTCCAATTTCTTGTTATGATCATAGCAAGTAAGGAATCAAGCACCTACTGAATTGGCCAATACATCCACTTTCATAAAGAATGTTGTGGTCAAACAAGGAGAGGGAAAACAGGGAAGCCCTTCGACCCCTTCTCACTTGACCGAACAGAAATTTGGGGGCTCATGTATAGGATCAAACCCAAAGACAAACGGGAAATTGGAAGCGGGAAACGAAACTGATCCCTAGCAATAATTTAAAAACTTTAATACAGGTTTTCTTGTGGTTTTCAGTGCTCGAGTACTAAAATGTCCACATTCGAGGCCAATACCTTCCTAGAACAGAGTGAAGTAACTTGGACCAGGTTAAAAGCCCTATCTGTTGAAGAGTTGAGGAATGTAGCTGGGCAGGTAATCATTATTTTCTGTCTAAAAGCTAGGAAGCCTGAAATCCTAAAATGTGTGGTCAACCATTTTAAAATTGACACTGAAGAACCGGAGGCATAGAATATGAATCAGACAGAGTAACATTAGTTAAGGTACAGGAGAACACAGGAAACTAGAATTAGAATTCCAGAAGGAGAAAGAATAGAGAGAGTTTCAGGAAAGGGAGAAAGAAAGCATTTTCCAGAGAGAGAGACAGAGGAAAGAGAATTCCAGGAAAGGGAAGAAGAAAGGGAGGAAAGAGAAAAAGAGAGGGAGGAAAGGGAAAAACAAAGGGCTTTCGAAAGGAAGTTAAGGCAGCTCAAACTAAATACGGGAAGACCCAATACAATCAGTAAAGGCACCGCTAGTGAGGGAGTCACCCCGAGCTCAGAACCATGTCCTGAGCTCTTAAAGTCCTCCCAGTTGAAGCCAAAGTTCAATGAGGGGGATGTGGAAACATTTTTCATCACTCTTGAAAAGCTTGCAAACAGCTGAAGTGGCCATCAGAGAGCTGGACACTGTTATTGCAAAGCAAACTAACAGGAAAAGCCCACAAGGTTTATTCACTGTTGCCTGATGAGAGATCATCAGACTATGAGATGACAAAAAATGCTATCCTGAGTCCATACGAGCTAATACCGGAGGCGTATTGCTGTTCCAAACTCTCCAAAAGCAGCTGGAACAAACTAACATTGAGTTCAAAAGGGTTCAGCTACTCACTTTCGACCGATGGATATGGACACTTAAGATAGCGTGCACCGATGAAAACCTAAGAGAGATGATCCTCCTCGAGGAGTTCACAAACTCGCATTTCCTTTCCAAAAGAAACCACGTGGAGGAACAAAAGGTTCCAAAAGCCAGGCAGGCAGCAATCCTGGCTGATGATTATACACTTATTCACAAGCCCTTTCCCCGAGCGAAACCCTTCCCTAGTCACCTCTAAAAACTTGAAAAGGATAGAAGGTGGAAGGCTGATGGGAGCGTGAACAGCCATGAGTGAAAAGGGAGAGCTGGAAACACAGGGGGCCCTCCTCAGGCCAAAAAGGAAGGTGCTGAGAACAGGAGTGACCTCCGAAAGCCTGTATGTTTCCATTGTAACAAGGCAGGTCACCTTTGAGCTGACTGCTGGAAGTTACGGGGAAAACCCATAATTTTAGGGTGCACCAGAACAGTGCAGGAAAAGGGGCTCTGATGGAAAGCATAGCTGACCAGGCTGTGGCTTTAACTGCGGTAGTAAAACCCAGTAAACCTACCGCTGAGAGTGCGGAAAAACTGAACAAAATCCCTGAGAGTTGCCAGGATTTTGTGTCCAGAAAAAAGTGACCCCATCCCCCTCGAATGAGGCAAGCAAGCCCATAGCCAAACTTCAGGATACAGGGGCTAACCCAATCCCTTCTTCCGGGGAAAGGCATGATCTTACATTCAGAGGGTGCAATGAATGCTGGAGTGCTAGTAAATGGCATCGGTGGAAAGTATATGCCTATACCTTTATACAGGGAGTACAACCTTGTTTCAGGACCGGTAACCATGGGGATTGTCTCTAGTTTACCCGTGGACAGGGTCGACCTGCTCCTGGGTATTGATCTGGCAGGGGTGGGGGGAGGTGACAGAAAGGTGGTAGCTTCCCCACTGGTTTTAGAAAGACCGTAAAAAGGCCAGGGAGACAGAGCAGTTACAGGATAAAGTCCCCTAGCATTTTTCATGACTGTGTGGTGGCCCGGTCCATGGGCAAACAAGCTCCGTCAGAGGAGGCTGAAATGGCACAGCAGACAGATGACTCTACTGTCTGGTTATCTGAAACCTTCTTTGGGAAGTTAGAGGACCCAGAGGATGGGTTAAACAGGCCTTCCTTGGTCAAGGCTCAGCAAGCCGACCCAGGATTAAAAATGTTAGCACGGACTGCCCAAACTGAAGCTGAAGCAGTGAGAGGTCCAGAGTGCTACTATTTAAAGGATGAGGTGTTGATGAGGAAGTGGAGACCTATGGACAGATCTAGCGGTTCAAAATTGAGCATCTGTGAAGTGCTGTGAGCATTAACAACAACAAAAATGCATATGACCACAGTCTGTAACCTTACAGTGAAGGAAATCCCTCACTTCTGCAGCACTGTCGATTCAGGGGGATAACTGTGATTCAGTGGAGATATAGATTGACATGCCAGGAGCAGCACCAGGCATACCTTAGATGAAGGACCAACCTAATGAAAATATTACACAGTGTTATTTGCATGCTGCACACCAAAAGCAGAAAGCTATTAACAAAGTTTAGTGGTTTCACAACTAACAGATCAAAGCAAAACCCTATCACATTCAGTCAAGAATGGAGGTGGAAAACCAGGTAGGTAATTGGAGGAGGAGGCTCCATGAACATGCCCATTTCCAACCAAAATGGAGCTCAGCATGTGACTGGAAGAGCAAAGGATGAAGTTTTTGCAAGTGTCTTCAGCGAAAGATATGGAGCGGGAAACCTTTCTTGACTTCCTCCCAAAGTCTCCACACTCACTAATGCCAGTGTTCAATTTAGTTCACCCTGTTAGTGTTTAATAAGTTCTGTTAATGGATGTTAAATACCTATAGTTGAAGGTAATAGGGTGAACAAGTGTTGGGTGTTGATTAGTTAATTGTACTCAAATGTACATATAATGCAGAAACACATGCTCACCGACAGCAGGCCTTATTAGCACTGAGGCTTGGACTGACAAGTGGCAGATAAAACTGGTATGACATAACAACCGAGTAATGACCATTTCAAAAAAGAGAAAGCCCAATCATCTCTCCTTGACTCCTTGATCTACAAGGGTACCACCATCACTGAGATCCCCCACCATCAGCATCACCACTGTACAGAAGCTGTATGGAAACAACCAGAACCGGGAGCGGATAAATCCAGCGCGGGCTCGGGGCCTTCACTTACCTTCAGGAGCAGAGAGCAGTTGGACCTCTTCCAGCGTGACGGAGTTTTGAAAAAAAGAAAAAAAAAAGCCAACAGTGACGTCACAGGAAAGCTGGAAGGTGATTGGTTGGTGAGTAACTGCTGTTAGGGAATAGCTCTAAATAGCTGGCTTAGCAACTAAGGTAAGAAAGGTCTACAGTTTTTTTTCGTATACAGTAAGTAATGTTTTTTAGGGAGTTCTGTACTGTAGTAACGAGGACCAGGGAAGAAGGACCCCAGAGTAATTGATATTATTTGATATTAAGATCTTCGAAAAGGTTTAATTTAAAGGGTTAAGTCATGGCAGGAGAGCTCAAAGCCATGGGGTGCTCCTCGTGCTCTATGTGGGAAGCCAAGAACAATTCCAGTGCCCAGGATCAGCATGTGTGCAGGAAGTGTCTCCAGCTGCAGCTCCTGGAAGCCTGGGTTTCGGAGCTGGAGCAGCAGTTGGGGACACTATGGAGCATCCACGCGGTGGAGAGTATCATGGATAGCACATATAGAGAGGTGGTCACACCGCAGGCTCAGACTCCACAGGCAGGAAGGGAATGGGTGACCACCAGGCAGAGCAAGAGGACTAGGCATGCAGTGCAGGAATCTCCTGTGGCTATTCCCCTGCAAAACAGATATACTGCTTTGGATACGGTTGGGGGGAATGGCCTCTCAGGGGAAAGCAGCAACAGCCCAATTAGTTGCACCGTGGTTGGCTCTGCTGCACAGAGGAGGAGTAAAAAGTGTGGGAATGCAATAGTTATAGGGGATTCAATTGTAAGGGGAATAGATAGGCATTTCTGTGGCCGCAAAAGAGACTCCAGGATGGTATGTTGCCTCCCTGGTGCTAGGGTCAAGGATGTCTCAGAGCGGTTACAGGAAATTCTGAAGGGGGCGGGTGAACAGCCAGTGGTCATGGTACACCTTGGTACAAACGACGTAGGGAAAAAAAAGAATGAGGTCCTAAAAGCAGAATATAGGGAGTTAGGAAGTAAGTTGAAAAGTAGGACCTCAAAGGTAGTGATCTCAGGATTACTACCAGTGCCACGTGCTAGTCAGAGTAGAAATGGTGTGAGGGGGAGGGTTTTAGATTACTGGGACATTGGGACGGGTTCTGGGGGATGTGGGACCAGTACAAACTGGACAGGTTATACCTGGGCAGGACCAGGACTGATGTCCTGGGGGAGTATTTGCTAGAGTGGTTGGGGAGGGTTTAAACTAAAAAGGCAGTGGGATAGGATCCTTTGCAAGGAGCCAGAGGAAGGGGGTTCAAAGACAGGAACAAAAGATGGTAAGAGGAATAAGAAAAGTGATAGGCAGAGAAATCAAGAGCCAGAATCAAACAGGGCCACAGTGAAAAATAATGGGAAGGGGACAAGTAATGTGAAAAAGACAAGCTTTAAGGCTTTGTGTCTTAACGCGCGGAGCATTCGCAATAAAATGAATGAATTAATCGCGCAAATAAATGTAAACGGATATGATATAGTCGGGATTACGGAGACATGGCTGCAAGGTGACCAGGGGTGTTCAGTATTTTGGAAGGACAGAAAAAAAGCAAAAGGCGGTGGAGTTGCATTGCTGGTTAAAGAGGAAATTAACGCAATAGTGAGGAAAGATATTTGCTCTGACGATGTGGAATCTGTATGGATAGAGCTGAGAAACACTAGGGGGCAAAAAACATTAGTGGGGGCTGTATATAGACCCCCAAACTGTACTGGTGATGTTGGGAATGGCATTAAACAGGAAATTAGAGAAGCATGCGATAAAGGAACATCTGTAATTATGGGTGTCTTTAATCTGCATATAGATTGGGCAAATCAAATTAGTCACAATACCGTAGAGGAAGAATTCTTGGAATATATACGGGATGGCTTTCTGGACCAATACGTTGAGGAACCAACTGGAGAACAGGCCATCCTAGACTGGGTATTGTGTAATGAGAGAGGAATAATTGACAATCTAGTTATGCGAGACCCCTTGGGGATGAGCGACCATAATATGATAGAATTCTTTATCAAGATAGAGAGTGACGTAGTTGATTCTGAGACTAGGGTCCTGAATCTTAGTAAAGGAAACTCCGAAGGTATGAGGCGCGAGTTGGCTATGATGAATTGAGAAACGTTACTTAAAGGGATGACGGTGGAAAGGCAATGGTAAACATTCAAAGAGCGCATGGATGAACTGCAACAATTGTTTATTCCTGTCTGGCGCAAAAGTAAAACAGGAAAGGTAGCCAAACCATGGCTTACAAGGAAATTAGAGATAGCATTAGATCCAAGGCAGAGGCATATAAATTCGCCAGAAAAAACAACAGACCTGAGGATTGGGAGCAGTTTAGAATTCAGCAAAGGAACACCAAGGGATTGATTACGAAGGGGAAAATAGAGTACAAGAGCAAGCTTGCAAGGAACTTAAAAACTGACTGTTAAAGTTTCTATAGGTATGTGAAGAGAAAAAGATTAGTGAAGACAAATGTAGAATTAGAATTAGAACATTACAGCGCAGTACAGGCCCTTCGGCCCTCGATGTTGCGCCGACCTGTAAAACCATCTGACCGACACTATTCCATTTTCATCCATATGTCTATCCAATGACCACTTAAATGCCCTTAAAGTTGGCGAGTCTACTACTGTTGCAGGCAGGGCGTTCCACGCCCCTACTACTCTCTGAGTAAAGAAACTACCTCTAACATCTGTCCTATATCTATCACCCCTCAACTTAAAGCTATGTCCCCTCGTGTTTGCCATCACCATCCGAGGAAAAAGACTCTCACTATCCACCCTATCTAACCCACTGATTATCTTATATGTCTCTATTAAGTCACCTCTCCTCCTCCTTCTCTCCAACGAAAACAACCTCAAGTCCCTCAGCCTTTCCTCGTAAGACCTTCCCTCCATACCAGGCAACATCCTAGTAAATCTCCTCTGCACCCTTTCCAAAGCTTCCACATCCTTCCTATAATACGGTGACCAGAACTGCACGCAATACTCCAGGTGCGACCTCACCAGAGTTTTGTCCAGCTGCAGCATGACCTCGTGGCTCCGAAACTCGATCCCCCTACTAATAAAAGCTAACACACCATATGCCTTCTTAACAGCCCTATTAACCTGGGTAGCAACTTTCAGGGATTTATGTACCTGGACACCATGTTCATCCACACTACCAAGAATCTTCCCATTAGCCCAGTACGCTGCATTCCTGTTACTCCTTCCAAAGTGAATCACCTCACACTTTTCCGCATTAAACTCCATTTGCCATCTCTCAGCCCAGCTCTGCAGCCTATCTATGTCCCTCTGTACCCTACAACATCCTTCGGCACTATCCACAACTCCACCGACCTTAGTGTCATCCGCAAATTTACTAACCCACCCTTCTACACCCTCATCCAGGTCATTTATAAAAATGACAAACAGCAGTGGCCCCAAAACAGATCCTTGCGGTACACCACTAGAAACTAAACTCCAGGATGAAGATTTGCCATCAACCACCACCCTCTGTCTTCTTTCAGCTAGCCAATTTCTGATCCAAAGCTCTAAATCACCTTCAACCCCAGACTTCCGTATTTTCTGCAATAGCCTACCGTGGGGAACCTTATCAAATGTAGGTCCCTTACAGTCAGAAACAGGGGAATTTATTATGGGGAATAAAGAAATAGCCAACCAACTAAATACATACTTTGGTTCTGTCTTCACAAAGAAGGACTCAAATATCATACCAGAAATGTTGGGGAACACAGGGTTTAGTGAGAGAGAGAGGAACTGAAGGAAATCAGTATGAGTAAAGAAATGGTGTTGGGGAAATTGATGGCATTGAAGGCCAATAAATCCCCAGGGCCTGATGGTCTGCATCCCAGATTACTTAAGGAAGTGGCCCCAGAAATAGTGGATGCATTGGTGGTCATCTTCCAAGATTCTATAGGCTCTGGAACAATTCCTACAGATTGGAGGGTAGCTAATGTAACCCAATATTTAAAAAGGGAGGTAGAGTGAAAGCAGGGAGTTATAGACCAGTCAACCTGACGTCAGTAGTGAGGAAAATTCTAAAGTCCATTATCAAACATTTTATAGCAGAGCACTTGGAGAACAGTGGTAGAATCATGTCGGGTTCGGGTCGGGTAGCAGGCCTTTAACTTAAACTTCTCAAATGATATATGCATGTAAATTCAAGGTCAGTTATTTTTTTGTGCAAGTACTTGTTCCAAGTATATCATCATATATCTGCACATTCAAGTCAGCTTGTCAATTGTGGGGAGGGGGGAGTGGAGGGAGAATAAATCTGGCAGCTCCGTTGTGAAGCTGAGCCAGTCAGGTCAATTAAAGGGAAGAGAGGGAGGCATCAATTAATGTTCCTCCTGGTCCCACAAAAATCACTTAAAAATCTATGTTCCCTATTTTAGGAACACTCTCCAATGATCCTTTTAAAAGCAGCAGATTAAGTCACTCTACATTCAGTACCACTGAGTAGAGTGCCCACAGTGCACACTATGCCCACTGGTAGTTAAAAATTTAATTGGGGTACTACTCATTGTTCAGAATGCTGGACCTTGTAACATTATTATTTTTTAACAACAGTGATTTTTAATGTGGTTTAAGATGGAGCCGGAGAAGTCAGGTGACCTCACATCAACTCTGCTAAAGACAAGACAGAAATCTTGGTTACCATGACAACAAAGATCCCGTATCAAAGACCTTTTTTGAAAATCAGAGACTGCAGAGGTATGACAACTGAAAAACAATAGGTTTCACCCTCCCAGACTTTCAAATCATAAACAGGGAGTCAGTGACTCTGAAAATGTAAATAAATGGCAGCTACTTGAATCTGAAAACATGGAAAACCCAGTTGGCTCTGCTGTCACCAGACTTGTGGACTTTGCATATTGGAAAAAGACAGTTGGCTATTGACTTTTGATTCGTGATAAATTCAACAGATTTTCAGAAGGCAGTGAAGGCTGTAAGGAAGAAAACACAGTGATGGCAGCCTCAGAGAGGAGAGAGAGAGGGAACACCTGCTCTCAGAGAAGACTGATACAGTGAAAGGCTATGAAGACTTGAACCTGTTTTGAAAGTTGAGGTTTGTGGAGAAGTAAAAGACCTACAGGATCATCAGAGATCTCCTTATTCACAAATGTCCAGGTTGAAAGTGCTTGGAAAGGTGAACGAAGACGACATTGACTTTAAGAAAGATCTGGGAGATCCAACCCATTGCAATTGGGAAAAGTTTGGGACTTTTAACCATAACGATTTCGCCATCAAGGAGAACTGCAACGTATAAGTGTGGTGTGAGGTTTTCAAGTATTTTAATAAGTAAAAGAAAATACCTTTCTTCGTAATTTGGGGTATCAGCTACTTAAAGTATTATTTAGATAATGGGGATTTCTTTTAGTTTAGTTGATATAATAAAAGCCTTAAAGCGTGACATCTTGTCGTGTACTTCTTGAAATTGGTCTGAGGAGTTCATATCTCATGTTTTAACGTTAACGGTCTCGCTGAAGTCATAACAATATCATAAGACTTTGATTTGTATTCTATAATAAGGTTCCTGCCTGTTTATAGGTGGTAAGTTCTGTGGTCTGATTTTCAGCATGTTGTTGTCTCATTCCTGTCCAAAAACAGGGCTGAAAATCAGTGCCAATGCAAGTAAATGGCTACCTTGGTAAAGTTCTTCATGATGAAAAACGTCTTCTTTCTTTGAGTGACTGTCTAAGTAGTTGCCCTGTTCATTAGGGATTCAGCATTTATCTGTTCAGTGGCATCATCCTACGCATCTTTGATTGCCCCTTAAATCCAAACACAATAATGATCTTTTGCTGCACATCTCTCAGCATTACCTGTGGGTCACTCTCATTAAAGGGAGCAGCCCTAACCAAGCACACTTCTAAATTCTGCAGCTAATTTTTTTGGAACAATTTTACACTGGTCACTTCTCCTTTAAGGCACAGCAGCAGTGCTTTAAACTTGCTCCTGTACCAGATATCCCCCTTCACAGCACCTAATCTAAACAGGGAACACATGCATTGTATTTAAATGAGCAAATCTACCACAATCATGGGAACACAAAATTTAGCTATATGTCTTTTCTTCCATCAACATTTTGATCCAATTGCCTTCTAAGTTTGTATTCAGCTGAAACCCAGAGTGTGAAATTTGGCTCGGTAACACCACTGGTGCTGGTGCAATGGAAGAGCAAAACTGAGAAAATCTTGATCAGAGTAATTATAGCCAGCTCTGGTGTGGCCCATGCAATGCGCCCTGACTGTAAGGGCACTAGTGCGGGCGTGCCGTGCATGAACATGGGTTCAGCTGCATGCGGGACCCCCACTAGTGTTAAAAAGGGCTAACCATGAAACCTTCAGGTGAAATGCTTTGACTTTCCTTTGCTGGTGCAAAGTTAATGGAAGTGCTCTGTGAAGTGTTATTGAAGTAGTTTTGCAAACTTTTTGGATTTACATGGGAGTGGTGCTGTATCTTGACAAGGAGGTCAGAGGAAGTTGGAAGGTCTGTCAGGAGAAAGCCTACTTCAGTAATGGAGGCTATAGTTGCAGTACCTCTTGGATTGCAGCATGGAAATGGAGCATAGTCAGCAGAGAAGGGAAGCTGTGTTCAGAGGGAGGAGGAGGAGGGCTCTCAATAGAAGGCCCTACCCACCAAGGCTCTTTAGAGAGTATTTCTCCTACCTCCATTCTTAATTAGGAGCAGTGGCTGTGGTCCCTACATTTCAGCATGGAGGTGGTGACTGAACAGTGCCACCTCCTACAACCCAACTTGCAGTCACACAGCAGGACAAGGACAATGCTGCCAGTGACCATCAAGATTACAGCAATCCTAAATTTCTACACCAGTGGATCCTTCCAGGCAGGATCATTAGCTGCATCAGGGAGGTGACAGAGGCTCTGTATAGAAGAAGAAGGGACTTCATTGTATTTTCACTAACCAGAGAGAAGCAGGAGGAGAAGCATGTGACTTTGCCAGGCGAGCGGGATTCCCAATTGTGCAGGATGCAATTAACTGCATGTACATGGTTCTGCTGGTCCCACATGTTAACGGGGAGATGTAACACAACACTATGGCTACCACACCATTAATATGAAGTTGGTGTGCAACCCACACCCAGAAGATTCTGTTGGTGAATGCCCACATTCATCCTGCATCAGTCAGCTATACCCACCACAAAAAAACAGAGGCTGTTTGCTGGGTAACAAGGGATAGCCGCTTTAGAACTGGCTTATGACGCCCCTCTACCACCCTACCACACATGGATAGTGCACCTACAATGGGAGCCAGAGAGCCACCAGGAACATCGTGGAGCAGACCTTCAGCATCCTGAAACAATGTGTCCACTGCCTAGACCGCTCATAGGGAGCCTTCCAGTGCTCATCGGAGCATGTCACCAAGTTGTGGTGGCCTGCTGTGTCCCCCACAACCTTGCTATCATGAGGGTGCAGCCTTTGTCACCAGTCCTTTGGAGGCCACCTTGGGAGGAAGAGGAGGAGCAAAATGAGAACAAGATGAGGAAACAAGGAGGAATCAGGACCCTCTCACTTTAGATGGGCTGTCCATGAGCTGACACACTGATTCAGGTTCCCCTGGGATCCCATCCCCATAGCACAGTTGCTCCATAATTCCCCACCTTTCAATCCATTTGCTACATACCATCACTGCATCCTCTGAGCCAAAATCCTGAAAATTAAAACTCACGAACAAAAACCATTCCTTAACAACTTTATCCAACAACACTTCCAATAATACAAACAAACCTGAACTATTCACCCTTGTATATTCCTTTAGAGTGTGTCTTGCAGGTGCCTTTGGCTATCATATTGTTCCTATGCAGTGCTACACTAGTGGTTGCAGCACGGCTAGTGGAAAGCTGCTGATTTTCACTGGGGCTGACTGCAGATGGCTTTGCAGGGTGCTTTCGAGCAATTCTGGGCCTTGTAGGCCCAGATACATGTCGCACCACCTCGGCATGGATGGCAGCAGTCTGGAGTGGATGACTGAAAGCAAATAACAAGGGCATTGGCAGAGTGGCAGTGGTTGGAACATGAATGCTGTAATCCTAAGAGAGGAGAGCAGGTTTGTGCACCAACAAGCCACTGCCACTCTCCCAGGGTGGTGCCTCAGCAATCCTAGTAATATGTTTCCTGGCCTGCTGTGAGACCCTGCATGCCCCTTTGAGTACTGGCATCCGCAGCCATGATAGCAGCAGTCTGAGTTTGCATGGCACCAGACTGGGCTTGCATGGCAACAAGCATGGATATCATGACCTTAGTTTGATCTTCCACTGCAGCACTGAAATGTTAGGTGACTTCTGCCTGTGCTGCAATGGAAACTGAGACATCAACCATCAGACACTATATTACGGCTGTGTCCTCAAGTGCTGTCATGGAGTTGGCCACCACTTCCATGCTGGAAAGGATGGGCTCCAAGCTCTGCCCAAAGCCCAGAGCCAAGTTGGAGCCAGACTCTTCCATGCTCCTTGATATTGACAAGATGCTCTGTATCTAGTCTGCCAATGTACAAAGCATCTTGGTGTGCATGCACATCAGCTGCTGATGGTGTGACCAAGGACCTCTTACTTTCCACCCCATCCCCTTCCCTCACCCCAGCCTTCCCTGTCTGCATTTCTGCTATCAGCTAACCAAGACCTGCCACCTGCCCAGCCAGTCAGCCTCATCATGAAGGGTGAGAGCAATAGCAGATCTTTGATTAAGAAACACCATAACTCGATGGAAGTCCTCATCTGAGTCCAATGCAGCAGAACACGTCTGTGACCTCACTCTCCAGTGAGGTGGCACGCGAACTATCCTTTCTCCCTGGAATGGCTGCAGCCCACTCTTGCCTGCTGATTCCCCATGTGCTGATCCCGACTCTATACTATCCTTTAAGCTACATGCAATGCCAGCATCTGAGGTGGTGGCTGTGAGTCTCAGATGGAGTGGGAAGGAAATCACGCTGCACAGCAAGTGTATTAATTAGCATTAACTTAAACCAAATTACTTGCACTGGTCTTAATCAATCACAAAGAACCTATAATCAACATATACAACTGTAGAATTAGTGAGGGACAGCATGCATGAAACCTTGTATAAATCTAACTGTCAGATTGAAACATTTGGTGGTATGAAGGTCGCATCAATCTGGCGACTGAATAGACCGGTTATGCTAAAGTTGGAGAAATCTGTTAATGAATGGTACCAATTAACATAAACAGAAAACCCAATGATAGCTCATTATCAGTTTCTTTACTTTGACTTGACCTTTTCTGTGTACTTCAGGCACAGATGACAGCATGGTACCCAACTGAAATAAAAGTTTGGATATTCGCCTTCTCTGGTGAAAGTTTTAAATGACCAAGGTTATAAGGTTATCACATAACACAAAGCTTTTTAATTAGTTAAGCTACTGCTCTGTTTGACAAGGTTATGCTTATCTGAATGTACTTGGATTGAAATAATTTTGTTATTTCTCCTTAGCAGTTAGAAAATAAAACAATACTTTATTTGATTCTGACAGACTAATGTTGAGCTTCAGTTAAGATACAATGCAAGTGATGAAGAAATACTTGTACAATTAATGCTCTCACCATTATTTAAGGATTAAATAAGTTATGCGGGGATTACAGGAATTTTTGAATACAAAGTTTTCATAATCGCTCTTTGCATAATTATAATAGGTTACCTGTATAATCATGATTATTCCGAAACAAAACATACAGTGCATTATTGAGCCAAATTTTGCAGTCAAAATATCAGTGAGGCTAATGGGACTCATTATTTATGCATAAATGGTACAGCAACTTTAAGTGAGGGGCAGATGCACAGTTAAATGCCACTATTCAAAAGTTGCTATCGAGTTATGCCACTCCACCATCAGCTTCGCATAAGTGCCATTTCACTCTGTTGGAGAGTAGCTGTAGCTAGTTAATTAGGTAGCTAGCTTAAACTGGTTTCTGAGCTCTAGCAAAGCTCCAGCAAGCTGACACATCATTGTTTTCAGCTAGTATAAAATCAGGGGACTCTCAGTGCTGTTTGTCTGCACTAAGTGCTGCTGGAGGGCACAAAGTGTGAAGAAGGGAGTTTGGTAAGTCAGGGAGTTCGGTAAAGAAGGGAACTATAAATTCATGAAGAAAAAATAAATGTAATTAAATTAATGAAATAAAAATGGCAGGACAAGTGATTTGTCATGACTGCAGTATGTGGGAGCTCTTGGATGACATGGCAATCCATGGCAACCACGTCTGTAGTAAGTGACTGTGTCTTGAGGAGCTGCGTCTCAGAGTCATTGAGCTGGAGGCTGAGCTGCAGACACTGCGATGCATCTGGGAGGGGGAAAGTTACCTGGACACTTTGTTGCAGAAGTCAGTCACACCCCTGAGGATAGGGTCATTTGTTTGGTCAGTGGTCAGGGACAGGAGGGTGTGACTGCGAGTCAGGCAGGTCAGGAGATCAAGAAGGTGGGAGTGGAGGAGTCTTAGCCCTTGCAATTGAGCAACAAGTTCGAGATTCTTGCAGCTTGTATGGATAAGAGTGAAGGCTGTACTGTGGATGAGCAGACTGACCATGGCACCATGGTACAGGAAGTCGTTCAAGTGGGGGGAGCAAAAAGGAAAGTAGTGGTATTGTGTGGGGGATTGACACTGTCCTCTGCAGCAATGAACGACAGTCCAGAAGGCTGTGTTGCCTGCCCGGTGCCAGGGACTGGGCACCGGACATTGGCTCAGGGCTGGAGAGGAACTTACAGTGGGAGGGGGAGGATCCAGTTGTCATGGTCCATGTAAGTACCAACGACATAGGCAGGATAAGGAACAAGGTTCTACATGGTCAGTATGAGGAGCTAGGCACCAAATTAAGAAGCAGAACCTCAAAGGTAATAACCTCTGGATTATTACCTGAGCCACATGCAAATTGGAGTAGGGAAACTAAGATTAGAGAAATGAATGCATGGCTCAAAGACTGGTGCAGTAAAAGTGGGTTTCAGTTCATGGGGCAGTGGCACCAGTACTGGGAAAAGTAGAGGCTGTACTGTTGGGACGATCCACACCTGAACCAGTGTTCTAGTAAGTCGCATAACTAGGGAAGTAGTGAGGGTTTCATACTAAATAGTGGGGGCAAGGGATCAAATTTGGGAAGATTTGGTAAATCAAAGAGTAGAGACAAGACAAGAGAGGATGGTATTAATATGGGAAAAGATAAACAGACCATGACAGGAAGGGACAGTGATTACAAATCTAAGAGTAAATCAGCAGACAAGGCTAGAGGTTACAAAAATAATAAAGGGGCAAAACTAAAGGTTCTGTATCTGATTGCATGCAGCATTCAAAACAAAACAGATGATTTGATCGCGCAAATAGAAATAAATAAGTACAATCTGATAGCCATTATAGAGTCATGGCTGCAGGATGGCATAGATTGTGACCTCAACATTGAAGGGTATATGACATTTAGGAAGGACAGAAAGCTAGGAAAAGGTGGAGGAGTGGCTCTGTTAATTAATAATGGTATTAGCACAATAGAGAGGGGTGACCTAAGTTCAGGAAACCAGGATGTAGAAGCAGTTTGGGTCCAGATGAGAAATGATAAAGGCAAAAAGTCACTTGTGGGAGTGGTGTACAGGCCCCTTTACAGTAGCCCCATGGTAGAATGGGGGATTTTAATCTACATATACATTGGAAAAATCAGATGGACAAAGGTAGCTTAGATGAGGAGTTCACAGTTTTTGTGGTAGTTTCATAGAACAGCACATTCTGGAGCCAACCAGAGTGCAGGCTAAACTAGACCTGGTATCGTGCAACGAGATAGGATTAATTAATGACTTCATAGTGAAGGCACCCCTAGGCAGCAGCGATCAAAATATGATTGAATTTTATATTCAGTTTGCGGGAGAGAAGAGTGGGTCTAAGACTAGTGTTTTAGACTTAAATAAGGGCAATTATGAAAGCATGAAAGCAGAGCTAGCAAATGTGAACTGGCAAAGTAGGTTAAGGAATAGGTCACTAGAGATGCAGTGGTAGACATTTAAGGGGATATTTCAGAATACACAGAATAGATACATTCCAACGAGTAAGAAAAATTCCAAGGGGAGGACCCACCATCCCTGGTTAACTAAAAAGGTTCAAGATAGCATCAAACTGAAAGAAAAAGCCTATAATTGTGCAAAGATGGGTGGCAGGTCAGAAGACTGGACAGAATATAAAAAACAGCAAAGAACGACTAAAAGATTAATAAGGAGGGAAAAATTAAAAATTAAAGCTGGTGAGAAATATAAAGACAGATAGCAAGAGTTTCTATAGATATTTTTAAAAGAAAAGAGTTAACAAAGTGAGTGTTGGTCTGATAGAAAGTGAGTCTTGGGAATTAATAAGGGAAAATAAGGAGATGGCATATGAATTGAGCAGGTATTTTGCATTGGTCTTCACCATAGAGGATACAAGTATCATCCCAGAAATAGCTGTAAATCAGGAAATGGAAGGGAGGGAGGAACTCAAGAAAATTACAATCACCAGGGAAGTGGTACTAAAGGAGTTGTTGGAGCTGCGGGCTGACAAGTCTCCAGGTCCTGATGGACTACATCCCAGGGTCTTAAAAGTAGTGACTAGTGAGATAGTTGATGTGTTGGTTCTAATTTTCCAAAATTCCCTAGATTTGGGGAAGGTTCTATTAGATTGGAAAATAGCCAATGTAACTCCTTTATACTAAAAGGAAGGGAGATAGAAAGCAGGAAACTACAGGCCAGTTAGCTTAACATCTGTCATAGAAAAAATGTTAGAAGCAATTATTAAAGATGTTATAGCAGGGCACTTAGAAAAAGCCAAGGTAATCAGGCAGATCAACATGGTTTTGTGAAAGGGAAATCATATTTAACCAATTTCTTGGAGTTCTTTGAAGAAGTAACATGCGCTGTGCATAAAAAGGAACTGGTGAATGTACTGTACTTAGGTTTCCAGAAGGCATTTGATAAGGTGCCACATCAAAGGTTATTGTGGAAAATAAAAGCTCATGGTGTAGGGGGTAACATTTTGGCATGGATAGAAGATTGGCTAGCTAACAGGAAACAGAGAATAGGCAATCATTTTCTGGTTGTTAAGATGTAACGAATGGTGTGCCACAGGAATCTATGCTGGGGCCTCAACTTTTTACAATTGATATAAATGACTTGGATGAAGGGACCGAAGGTATGGTTGCTAAATTTGCTGATGACACAAAGGTATGTAGGGAAGTAAGTTGTGAAGAGGACATAAGGAGGCTACAAAGGGACATAGATAGGTTAAGCGACTGGGCAAAGATCTGGCAAATGGAGTGTGGGAAAATGTGAAATTGCCCATTTTGGCAGGAAGAATATAAAAGAAGCATATTATCTAAATGGTGAGAAACTGAAGAGCTCTGAGATGCAGAGGGTTCTGGGTGTCCCAGTGCATGAATTGCAAAAGGTTAGTATGCAGGTACAGAAATTAATCAGGAAAACTAATAGAATGTTATCATTTATTGCGAGGGGAATTGAATACAAAAGAAGGGAGGTTATGCTTCTGCTATGCAGGGCATTGGTGAGACTACATCTGTATTACCGTGTACAGTACTGGTCTCCTTATTTAAGGAAGGATGGAAATGCATTGGAAACAGTTCAGATAAGGTTTACTAGACTAATACCTGGAATGGGCAGGTTGTCTTATGAGGAAAGGTTGGACAGGCTAGGCTTATATCTGCTGGAATTTAGGAGAGTAAGAGGTGACTTGATTGAAACATATAAGATGCTGAGGGGTCTTGGCAGCGTAGATGTGGAAAAGATGTTTCCCCTTGTGAGAGAATCTAGAATTAGGGGTCACAGTTTAAAAACAGGGTTCACCCATTTAAGACAGAGATGATGAGAAATGTTTTCTCTCAGAAGGTCGTAAGTCTTTGGAACTCTCTTCTTCAAAAGGCGGTGGAAGCAGAGTCTTTGAATATTTTGAAGGCAGAGGTAGATAGATTCTTGATAAGCAAGGGGTTGAAAGGTTATTGGGGGTAGGCGGGAATATGGAATTGAGGTTACAGTCAGATCAGCCATGACCTTATTGAACGGCAAACAGACTCGAGGGGCCAAGTGGCCTACTCCTGCTCCTAATTCGTATGTTCGTGTGTCTGCATCACCATTGAAATGCATTGAATGTTATCAAGTTGCTGTATTTGCATAGTAGATACAAACTAATTTTGCCACAGCAAGTTAAGTCTTGTCATTAAAAGCACTATGCTCTTTTAACAATATGATAGCTGTTAATTACTATCAACCAACCCTTCTGGCACTAAAAATTACCTATTACAAGTGTGGATTCTCATTCCTTCAGTTATTAATTGTTGTTGAAGATATTTTAAATATCAAATTTTTTTTTGCTTTTCCTTTCTGTCTCTTTTTCTCTCTCTTAACCCAATCTTTCTTTTCCTCTCTTTAGCTCTCTTTCTGTACTTGATTTGCTGTTGCATTTACCCACTCTAATTCACCATTCTTCTCAGTTCTTCCTTCATTTTTTCTCTACCCTTCAATCTGATTGGTCAAGGAGATACACAGTTGGTATTATTGTTCACTCAGGACCTCGATGCTCTGCTACCCTCACTGCACCATTATCAGCTTGTACTATCAACAAATTGTGAAGCAAAGTATTTTAAAATCTAATATAAAAGCAAAATGCTATGGATGCTGGAAATCTGAAATAAAAACAAGACATGCTGGAAATACTCAGCAGGTCTGGCAGCATCTGTGGAGAGAGAAGCAAAGTTAATGCTTCAGGTCAGTGACCCTTCTTCAGAACTTTAAAATCTAAATGTGCATGAACAAGCCTACCTCATGGCATATGCTGTTAGATGCCCCGCTACAGCTTAATCTGGGCCATTGTGTAATTAGGTATTGTCATAAGATACTTATATTCATGCAGTTCAATACTTAAACCAATCTGTTTTTCCAGTCACAGCATTTTATTTTAAATTGAATTTCACCATATTTATTAGAATATAAGTGGGTAAGATTCTTCCTTCCATTATTCTGAGTCGAATGATAAATAAGTTTGCACCAAGGGTAAAGGCTAAATGTGCATAGACAGCTAATCAGAAAATCACAAAGGCATTATCTACAATTTTGAGGTAAACCATCAATCGTGTGCAAGGTCAATTAGGGATGGGCAATAAATGCTGACTTAGCTAGCAACGCTCACATCCCACAAAAGAACGAATAAAATAAAGGTCCCAAATGTGACAGAGTCTCAGAAAATTTCAGTCCAAATTCCGATGTATATAATTTTAAAATGCCAAAAACCTTTAAATGGGTTAATAATTTCATTAGAAAAGTACGCACAGAGCTTACTGCAAACAAATCAATCCAGTGAAAAATTTTAACTATGCCAGAACAAATCATCGTTTGGTTCTACAGAGCTTGAGTGTTGCTGAAAACAGAGACATTTTGTCAAAGCTTTTCATCTTGCACTCATCAGGACAATTAATAAGAATACCAATGTAAGGGAAAGCAACAAATTTATACTGTATGAGAAGAGAGTGCTGATTGGTTGGCAAGTGGACTCTGATTGGTAGAGGCAATGCCATGGAGAATGCACCAGTTTATGGTGACTGACAGTTAACTGCCAAACTTTGTTCTTACAGTTCCATGTGCTATAAGATTGGCCTTATCGGCAACGTCGTAAATAGGGCCCAAGCCATTTGCTCACCATGCATACTTAATGCTGAAATCAGGTGAAACAAAGACATCCTGTGTGACAATGGCTACCCTGATCAGATCATTTCTCGCTGAATATCGTGCAAACTTATGAACGGGCCTAAGGCCATCTTTTGTGGCCCTGAAAAGTGCCCAGTCTACCTCAGATTACTCTGGAAGGGTAATGTATCCCAAAAATTTGAGCAACAGGTGTAGCTAACTGTTTCATGCTGCTACTCTGCAGTAGCAACGTTGTGGTGTTCACCACTAACAGGATGCTCCCGTCAAGCCAAAAAGACGTTCTGCCTATTACACAAATGAGTAATGTGATATATGAATTTCAATGCTGGTGTGATGCTATGTATGTAGGCCATATATCCCAAAGACTGCAGGATCGTATCAAACAACAAGTGCCTTCCAAGGTTCGCTACAGGCAAGGTACAGACCATACCCAAACAGCCCATTCTTGCAAAACTCAAAACACAGTGTGCAACATCAGATGTGATTCTGCGATTGGACAACATTTGCCTAATAATCCTCAATGTGCTACCAATTACACTGACAACCAATTTTAGATATTCAATCAGGCTTGTAGGGTGGCTCATTTGCACGTACGAGAAGCTACATATATTAATAATCAGGACTCTGTTTTTTGCAGAAAGAACATGTACACACATTGTGCCTGTTTCAGCTAAGCAAAATAAGGTTCATTCCTCAGGTAATGCCCTGACCAATCAGAGTCAAGTTGCCTGGTTTAAATTTCAAACCAAGCCTGGCAGTTAACTGTCAGTCACCATAAACTGGTGCAACGCCTCTATCAATCCACTTGCCAACAAATCATCACTCTCTTGATATACAGTATAAATTTGTTATTTGTTGCTTTCCCTTACATTGGCATTCTTGCGAATTGTTCTGATGAGTGCAAGAGCGAAAAGCTTTGACAAAATGTCTCTGTTTTCAGCAATACGCCGGAACACTTAACATCTATCTGTATAATGGACCTTCATTGTAACATTTCACTTGTAACCAAATTTCCCTAGGTTCTCCTTCAAAGAAATAAGGATTGAAATTTTGAATTTCAGTGAAAAATTTACTCTAATTTTAAGAAGTACATTTATGTGCACCTGATTATGAATATCATCCACCTGGATAATTCCCAGAGTGCCTAATTGTAAAAGGAAGTCTTCTAAAGATTGATTAAGTTATTCTGTTGATAAATAAGTGCTAATGACATTGTACAAAAATCGTTTGGTTGTAAAAAGAATTCCATATACAAATGTCAAAGACCACTACCAAAGTTTGGTTTAAAAAAAAGCATTAACAAAGTATTTTTTGAGCTATAAAGTCATTATCAATGGGGATATAATATAACATCCAGAAATATAACAAGAATGGAAAGTCTCACACTTCACGTGTTACACTTCCTGTGTCCCACAGCAGGTATTATCTTCAGTATCACAGCTGACCTACAAAGTCTGCAAAATACTTGCACCTGATTGGCTGAAACTTTTACATTCATAAATGTGAACAGGTCGCAACTGAACAGGTAAGTGCCAATCGGAAATCAAAGCCATCAATCACCAAGTTCAATAAACACAACTACAATATATGGTTGTTGAGTAGCAGCTATTAATGAAAACAAAATATTGCAGATGCTGGAAATCTGAAATAAAAACAAAGTGCTGGAAATACTCAGCAGGTCAGGCAGCATCTGTGGAGAGAGAAGCAGAGTTAAAGTTTCAGGTCTGTGACCTTTCATCAGCTACTAATGAAAGAAACAATAGCCTGAACCAATCAAATTGCTCTAAACCTTTTGACAATTCATTTGGCTATCAGCTGAATGCTTCCAACTGGGAAAACAGGGATTGTAACAATAATGAAGACATAAGAAATTACATGTTTTGCAAGAAAATTATTAAACATATCCAAACAAATAATTTCTGTATTTGAAATGGCAGTAACATTTTGCATTTGAAACCTCTGAATATGTGAAAAGCCTAAGCCTTGAGTGCATATAGATCATGAGATCCGGCACTGTTAGCTGAGATGGCTAAAGCTAGCAAGCTGTATCTTGCAGTTTGAAAGTAACAGCTATGTTTACAAATTCTAGAAATTGTTTTGATTGATAGGAAACTGACTATTTACGGAGTGTGCCAGGACTTGCTATTTTTAAGTGAACCCTGCAATTGGAATTAGTGAGAACAAAATCCTCTGGGGAAATCACTTTTAGAGCAATGAAAGAAACCAGATTTGATTTTATATTAAACATCAAATACAAGGTCAAATACAAATCATTCAACTTGATCTTGGGAAAAAATAATTTTGGTCACTTTATTGGTTACATCTTCGACCTCGGCACCGGAAACAATAACAGAAAATCCTGCCCTGTTGATGCGGCAAAGTCCTCCTTACTAACGTTTGGGGGCTAGAGCCAAAATTGGGATAACTGTTCCACAGACTAGTCAAGAGACATAATAAGACAAGTGAAATACTGCAAATGCTGGAAATTTGAAATAAAACCAGAAAGTGCTGGAAATACTCAGCAGTTCAGGCAACATCTGTGGATAGAGAAGTAGAGTTAACGTTTCAGGTCTGTAACCTATTCTGATGAAAGGTTCCAGATCTGAAATGTTAACTCTGCTTCTCTCTCCACAGATGCTGCCTGACCTGTTGAGTTTCTAGTCAAGCAATGGCCTGACATAGTCATACTCACGGAATCGTACCTTGCAATGTCCCAAACACCACCATCACCTCCCACTGGCAGGACAGACCCACCAGAGGTGGCAGCACAGTGGTATACAGTCGAGAGGGAGTTTCCCTGGGAGTCCTCAATATTGACTCTGGACCCCATGAAGTCTCATGGCATCAGGTCAAACATGGGCAAGGAAACCGCCTGCTGATTACTACCTATTGCCACCACTTCCCGCCCCCCTCCCATCAGCTGATGGGTGCATCAGTGCTTCTCCATGTTGAATACCAGTTGGAAGAAACACTGAAGATAGCAAGGGCACAAAATGTACCCTGGGTGGGGGACTTCAATGTCCATCACCAAGAGTGGCTTGGTAGCACCACTGCTAACCAAGCTGGCCAAGTCCTAAAGGACATAACTGTTAGACTGGGTCTGTGGCAGGTGGTGAGGGAACCAACAAGAGGGAGAAACCTACTTGACCTGGTCCTCACTAATCTACCTGTCACAGATGCATCTTTCCATGACAGTATTGGTCGGTGTGACCACCGCACAGTCCTTTTGGAGACGAAGTCCCGTCTTCACACTTAAGGATACTGTTACAACCGAGGCAGGAGGAGTGCACAGTTTTTCTGGTTCCACTTCTCCACAGGTCACAACATATATTTACATTTTTACCCAGTTACTGATACAGTCAATCATAGACTCTATTTTTATCCCAGAATAAAATACACCAACCAGATTTCTTTAAGAAACAACAAAATTATCAGTTTATTACAAAACAAGACATAACCAGTCATGAACCAAAGCATTAACACACAGATTGATATATGAAGTTTCCCGTTTTACTTCAGCCCCTCACACACACACACACACACACACATACACCAGTTAACCGGAAAAGAAAGAGATTTTCTCAGCTCTATTACAAAAAAAAAACAGACAAAAAGAATAGTTTGGCCAAATACTAGCTCATTCTTGAAGAAAAAAAGGAAGATATGGAAAGATGTCAGATGTCCTTTGTTTTGGTTTGGCATCCCAAATACGCGTAGACGGCTGTCACTGGATCTTCCTAGAACAGTTCTTTACAGGTGACATTGAAGATCAGTTTGGGCAGACTTTCCAGGAGAAATGTGGCCATAGGGGTTTCAGGCAGGCCTTGCAGGAGAATTCAGGCAGGCCTTGCAGGAGAAATGCAGCATCAATTTCTCTATTTCTTACTCTCGCTTCTAAGAGCTTCTCAAAGAGCTGGTTAACTCCTCTTCAAAACATTGTCCATACCCCAACTGCCTGTCCAAAGCAAAACCAAAAAAAATCTCAGGAGTCAAGCCTACTGACCCCTGTAAATCTTGACCTGCCACTTCTTTGTAAACATCTTTCACCAGGTCAAAAAGTCCCCGCTTTGTACTTATCTGAAAACAGGTGTCTTCCAGTAACTATTGTTTACAAACCAAGTCCAAAAACCTTCGGATTACCTCTTTAAAAAAAGACACAAATTCCAGCAACTATGGAATCCCTTTTTTCAGTTTAAAAACACAAATCCACAAAATTTTACAAAAAAAGGAAGCACTCGTAACACCTCCACCCTTGGAGGAATGAAACACCATTTTTAAATGTCTTTCATAACAAAGTGTAAAAAAAAAGGTGAACATTTTTGAAACACATTTACACATTCATACTCATTCACTCTTTACCTGTAGTTAATACAGTTCTGCTTTGCACCATCTTTGCAGCCAGATAACTCAAAGCAAAGTTAGGTTCTAGATAAAACATCTGCAGTTACATTATATCTTCCCGCAATGTGGATAATCTTTAAGTGATAAGGTTGCAACAATGAACTTCATTGGAATAGTCTGGTATTCTGTTTTTTTAATTTTTCCACAAAGGCTAGGAGGTTATGATCAGTATATACCAGTGTCTTTCAGTAGTCGTGGCGGACATAGACTTCAAAATGCTTAAGGGATAGTAATAAACCTGGGGTTTCTTTTTCCACTATTGAATGTCTTTTCTAGACCTGATTCATCGTCTTGTAACAGGACAACACTGACCCCCAGGTCACTAGCATCAATCGCTACCTTGAAGGGCTTAGTGAAATTTGGAGCAGCCAAGACCGGTTCATTAATCAAAATGGTTTTCAGCCTCTCAAAAGATGCTTGGCACTCCACTGATCACACTATCTTGGTTTTCTTTTTCTGTAGCAAATCTGTCAGTGGAGCAGCTATAGTACTAAAATTTGGTACAAGCTTGCAGCAGAAACCACACATCACAAAAAACTCATGATTTCTTGCTCAGTCTTAGGTGTAGGGAACTCCACCAATTTGTTGTACTTTCACTGTTCTTGGCAACACTTGTCCTTGCCCTACTCTATGCCTGAAGTTGGTTACTCTTACTTTTGCAAATTCACTTTTGGCAAGGTTTTTACTAAATCAGCTGATTGTAATTTTCTAAACAGAGCTTCTAGTTGTTCTAAGTGGTCCTTCCAAGTGTCACTGTATACCAGGACATCATCACGGTAAACCACACAGTTAGGAACACCACCTACCACTTGGTTCATTAGTCTCTGAAAGGTTGTTTGGGAATTTTCTGACTCCAATGGCATCACTCGGCATTGGAAAAGATCATCTAGTGTGACAAAAGCCGGTATTTCTTGAGCTTGGGGTGTTAAAGGAACCACTTAACAAATCTATTTTTGTAAGAAACATGGCATTGCCCACTCTATCAATACAGGCTTCCAAGTTAGGTATTGGGTAGGAGTCTGCCTTTGTTCCTGCATTCACCTTTCTGAAGTCTTTGCAGAATCTAGTTGAACTATCAGGTTTAGGCAATAAGACTATTGGGGAACTCCAGCTGCTTTGACTGGGTTCAATTAGGTGGTTTTCCAACATGTATTGGATTTCTGCTTTTACCTGGGCCTGTTTCTCTGGACTTAGGTGGTAAGGATGCTGTTTTATAGGAAAGGATTCCCCTACATCCACATCATGTATTGCTAAGGTTGTACATCCTGGCTTGTCCCTACAGACTCTTTTAAATGTTGTGGGTAGCCTGGTTAAGTCTTCATGTTGTTCTGCATCTAAGTACAAAAGCATGTTGTCCAATTTTCCTAAACATTCTGTGTTCGCTAACCGGATAGTAAGAGGTTCAATCTGAGAATTGTTTCGGCCTCCTTCTGCCTCATCCTCACTATTCTTTTCCTTCTCAACAGTCCCCATTACCTGCCATACCTGTACTGGCTTATCCTCCTCCCTGCAATAATATTACTTCAAAATATTGATATGACACAATCGATTCTTCTTCCAGTGATCAGGGGTGTCAATCAAGTAATTTACCTTACCCACTCTTTGGATCACTTGATATGGACCACTGAACTGTGCTTTTAATGGTTCACTCTGTAAAGGTAACAATACTAATACTTCATACCCTGGTTGAAAATTTCGGGTCTTTGCATTCTTGTCTGCCCATTTCTTCATATTAGCTTGGGATGCTTTTAGGTGTTCCTGAGCCACATTGCAAGATTTTGCGAACCTTTCCTGGAACACAGATACATAGTCTAGTATCAAAGATTCATTCCTTTGTTCCAAGAACCTGTCTTTGATGAGATTTAGAGGACCTTTTATTTCATGTCCGTAAACCAAATCGAAAGGACTAAAACCTGTAGACTCATTCAGTGAATCTCTAGTGGCAAATAAAAGAAAGTCTATTCCTTTATCCCAATCCTGCAGATATTCATGACAGTATGCTCCAATCATTGTTTTGAGAGTTTGATGGCACCTCTCTAAAGCTGCCTGTGTCTGTGGGTGATATGCTGAAGATTTTAACAGTTTAATATTCAAACTACCTATGACTTCTTGAAATATTTCAGATATTAAATTAGAACCTTGATCCGATTGAGCTTCAAGTGGTAATCCATATCTTGCAAAGAATTGGGTTAACTTCTCTCTTACTACTTAAGCAGTAATTGTCCTCAAAGGAATGGCCTCTGGAAATCGAGTAACCATATCCAGGGTAGTCAGTATATATTGATGTCTTGCTGTTGTTTTTGGCAAGGGTCCTACACAGTCTACCAATACCCTACTAAATGGTTCCTCAATATCTGGTATGGGATTTTATGGTAGGTTGTGGTTTTCCCACCATTTGGCATGTATGGCATGTCCTACAAAACTGCTTCATGTCCTTTGTAAGGCCTGGCTAGTAATTATGTTGACTGAGACGTGATTTGGTCTTCTGAACCCTGATATGTCCTGCTAGATATCATGTTACCTTAATAATTCCTGGCAATATTTAGGTGGTACCACTATCTGTCAAACAAATGTCCAGTCTTCGTCTGCAGGTCTATGAACCCCGTCTTCAGAACCACATCTTATACATAATAGCCTTCTGGAACTCCTTTCACTTCAGCTTTTGTCAGAGCCGACTGTGCTATTCTATGTAACTCTGGATCGGCTTGCTGTGCTACGATTATAGAAGATTTGTTAAACATCTCATTTGGATTATCTAAATCCCCAAGGAAAGTTTCAGATACTTGGCTATCTGTTCGTGGTGCCAATTTTACCTCCGACATGGAACTTGCTTAGCCATTACTCGGATTACTACACATGCAGGAAATATTCCTGGAACTTGTTCCTGTAATTATTCCGTTTCTTTAACTTCACTTGGTTTCTCTGTGACTACGGGAGAAACTGATACTCAAGCTCCAACCAAATCATTTCCTAGGAGCAGGTTAAATCCCTCTACTGGCAAAGTATGGACAACTCCTACAGTTACCATCCCAGATATTAGGTCACACGCTAGGTGCACTCTATGTAAAGGTACGGGTATATACTCCCTGCCAATGCCATTAACTAAAACTTTAACATTCAGTGTGTTCTCTGGTGGAAACTTTATACCATTCCCCAGCAAAAGAGTTTGGGTTGCTCCTGTGTCCCTTAGTATAAGGATAGGTTTGCCTGCCTCACTTGAGGGATATGTAGTTACTTTTCCTTTTGACAAGAATTCATTATAACTTTCAGGTATCTTATTCTTAACAACGGCACTCAGTTTAGTTTTTAATGTCTGGTTTTACAGCTGCCATTAAAGCTACAGCCTGGTCTGCTGTAGTCTCAGTCATAGCCTCTCTCTCTCTTTTATCTTTGTGTACCCCAACAAGTCCTATGGGTTTACCTTGCAATTTCCAGCATTCTGAACGAAGATGACCCGTCTTGTGGCACTGATAACACTTTGGCTTGCGGACCTCACTTCTACCCTCAGCACCTTCCTTTCTGGCCTAAGGAAGGGATCCTAGGGCATTCCCAACTGTTCCTTCTTGTCCCCAGCTACTTGCCTTCATTCACTCTCCTATTTCCTATCCTTCTCGGGTTTATGGGGGTGACGGATAAAAAGTTTTGGCTTATTCACAAGCTCAAAATCATTAGCAATTTCCACTGCTTGCCTGGCTTTTAAAGCATTCAGGTTATCTACATGAGTTTTCACTATTGGAGGGATTGAATTTTTAAACTCTTCCAAAAGAATCAATTCTCAAAAGTTCTCATACATGGCTTCCAGTGTTAATGCCCATATCCAATGATCAAAATTAATTTGTTTTACCCTCTCAAATTCGACATATGTCTGCCCAGCCAATCTCCGTAACTTCTGATGGTAAGCTACAGGGACTAACACATATGAAGCGAGAATAGCCTTTTTTGCCATCTCATAATCTGCAGAAGTCTCTTCAGGAAGCATGGCATTAACTTCATGAGCTCTGCCCCATCAACCTGGTTTGCATAAGCAGTGACCAGCTTTCCTTTGGCCATTTCATTGGTTTGGCTATTTTTTCAAAAGAAATGAAAAATGCCTGTCCATTGCCTTTCCTCAAACTTAGGAAGAGCTTGTATAAATTTAAATAGCTTTTCGCTGGATCCTGGGTTGGATTTGGATCCTTCCTGATAAAAATTTTCCCTGAATTCAAGACCATTCCTTTGTCTTAATTCCATCTCTTTTAATTTGAATTCCCTTTCTTCTCTATCACTTTCTTTCTGAAGTGCTCTCTCTTTTTCCAATTCAAGTTTTCTTAGTTCTTTTTCAGCTGCAAGTTTTCTTAATTGTATTTCTTTTTCTTTCTCCTGTTGAAGACTAAGAGTTTCCATTTCTAACCAAGCCTTAGCCCATTCCACTGCATCACCCTCTGACTTATTATCTTCTTGTTCTTCTGCTTCTTCTTCCAAATTTAAATGGGTTATTACGTCAATTATCTCTGCCTTTTTAGCACCTGTTTTCAATTCTAACCCCAATTTTGCTGCCATGTCTATCAATTTAATCTTGGTAAAAGTTTTCAAGTCACTGAGGGACACATTCTCCTTTCCCAGAAAATCTCCTGCCACTGCTAATGCCATTCCGATGATATAGCCTTTACCCTATTATACAAGAAACTTGGGTCTTTAAATTTTCTTTCAAATTATTACGCCCCTTATAATTAACTTAATTAGCATTGGATTTGAATCCCGCAAGAGCCCCCAATTAATATGTTATGACCAAGGCAGGAGTAATGCACTGTTAATTCAGTCCCACTACTCCACAGATCACAGCATATTAGTAAAGTTTATCACCTACTGGAAATTGGCCAAATTAAACACTTTATTTATCCCCCAGAATAAAGCATGCCAAACCAGGTTTTTTTAAACAGCAACAAAATTAACTATTGATTAATAAACCAAGTTTTAAACAATAATGAGATAAATCTATATGTATGAAAATATTTTATAACTCCTTAATCTTCCTAACCCTTATGCATACACAGAGAGTCAAAAACCAACAGTTAACCGGTTTTAAAATGATGTTTTAAATTAGAGCTGTTTCTTAGGAATAATAAAATAATCAATTGTCACAGTCTGATGGGATATTTCTGGATTGGTGAGGCTTTTCCCAGAATCGTATAGTCGGATACCACTCAATGTCTCTCCAGGTGAGATTGATAAACTGTCTGTGATAGGTAGGCATTCAAGGCAATTTGTCACAGCAGGCATCACACAGATTTTCAATAAAAGATTGGAGCAACAGATCTACTTAAATTTTAAAGTATTAGTCTAACATTAGAAACTTTCCTGAGATTTCAGGAACTTCCAAAAGCACTAAAGGCAACAGGACTCACTCTTGAAGCAAAGATTTTCCAGAGAATGGAGACAATCGGACTTTTTGCTACCTTTAACAATGCAGGCTTCCTCTCAGGCTTTCTCCACAGAGAGCAGCAACTCCTCTTTCTCTGCGTCTTTTCCTCTCCAGGGGTCTTTTTCCTCTCTTCAGGGTTTTTTTTTCTCTTTCCAGGCAGAGCACAGCCCCAACTCAAATGTAAAATTCCTTTTTTTTTACAACAGAGACAAGCATTCCTTCCAGGGAGAGTTATTTCTCTGGTCTCCAAACCCATGTCTCCAACAGCAACTGGCTTTTAACTACTTACAGCTCCCTGATCACTTTTATACACTACAGGACTGAAACTGAAAGCTTTCAACAGTGAAGTCACAAGATAATCGTAAATCTTTATGTTGCTTGGATATGAGTTTTACAGCCTGCAATTCAAATACCAAGTCAACATTCAGTCACTGTTCACAGAAAGTAATTTTTCTCAGTCTTAAAGGCACACAGACCTCTTAATTTTTTTTAAAAACCAAAACTCTCATGATACGGGGCTAAGCGATCCCACAACCAACAGATCAGATCTAAGCTCTTCAGTCCTGCCACATCCATCCATGATTGATGGTGGACAAATAAACAACTTGCAGGAGGAGGAGGCTCCACAAATATCCCCCATCCTCAATGATAGGGTAGCCCAGCTCATCAGTGCAAAAGACAAGGTTAAAGCATTTGCATCAATCTTCAGCCAGAAGTGCCAAGTGGATGACCCATCTCAGCCTCCTCCTGAGGTCTACAGCATCACAGATGTCAGCCTTCAGCCAATCTGGTGTACTCCACGTGATAGCAAGAAACGGCTGAAGGCACTGGATACTACAAAAGCTTTCGGCCCTGACAACATTACAGCAAGAGTACTGAAGACCCGTGCTCCAGGACTAGCCAAGCCCCTAACCAAGCTGTTTCAGTACAATTACAACACTGGCATCTACCTGGCAATGTGGAAAATTGTCCAGAAATGTCCTGTGCATAAAAAAGCAGGACAAATCCAGTCCGGACAATTACTGCCCTGTCAGTCTACTGCCAATCATCAGCAAAGTGATCGAAGGAGTCATCAACGGTGCTATCAAGCAGCACTTTCCCGGCAATAACCTGCTCACTGAAGCTCAGGTCGGGTTCTGCCTGGGTCACTCTGCTCCTGACCTCATTACAGCCTTGGTCCAAACATGAACAAAAGAGCTGAACTCCAGAGGTGAGGTGAGAGTGACTATCCTTGACATCAGGGCAGCATTTGACCGAGTATGGCATCAAGGAGCCCTTTCAGAGCTGGAGTCCGTGAGAATCAGGGGGAAAACTCTCTGGTGGTTGGAGTCATACCTGGCAGAAAGGAAAATGGTTGTGGTTGTTGGAGGTCAATCATCTCAGTCCCAGGATATCATTGCAGGAGGTTTTCAGGGTAGTATCCGAGTCCCAACCATCTTCAGCTGCTTCATCAATGACCTTCCCTCCATCATAAGGTCAGAAGTGGGGATGTTCGCTGATGATTGGACAATGGTCAGCACCATTCATGACTCCTTAGATACTGAAGCAGTCTGTGTCCAGATGCAGCAAGACCTGGACAACATCCAGGCTTGGGCTGATAGGTGTCAAGTAACATTGGTGCCACACAAGTGTTAGGTAATGACTATCTCAAACAAGAGAGAATCTAACCCTCTCCCCTTGATGTTCAATGGCATTGCCATCGCTGAATCCCCCACAATCAACATCCTGGGGGTTACCATTGACCAGAAACTGAGTTGGACCAACCATATAAATGCTGTGGCTACAAGAGCATGTCAGAGACTGGGAATTCTGCGCTGAGTAACTCATCTCCAGTCTCCCCAATACATGTCCACCATCTACAAGGCACAAGTCAGGAGCATGATGGAATAATTTCCACTTCCCTGGGTGGGTGCAGCTCCAAAAAGACTCAGGAAGCTCGGCACCATCCAGGACAAAGCAGCCCGCTTCATCGGCACCCCATCCACTATCTTCAACATTCACTCCCTTCACCGCTGACGCACAGTGGCAGTAATGTGTACCATCTACAAGATGCACTGCTGAAACTCAACAAGGCTCCTTCGACAGCACCTTCCAAACCCGCGACCTTTACTACCTAGAAGGACAAGGGCAGCAGATGCATGGGAACACCACCACCTGCAAATTCCCCTCCAAGCCTCACACCATCCTGACTTGGAACTATATAGTTGTTCCTTCACTGTCACTGGGTCAAAATCCTGGAACTCCCTTCCAAACAGCACTGTTGGTGTACCTACACCTCAATGACTGCAACAGTTCTGAAAGGCAGCTCACCACCACCCTCTCAAGGGCAATTAAGGATGGACAATAAATGCTGGCCAAGCCAACGACACCAACTTTTCATGAAAAAGTAAAAAAAATGTTGGACACCCTTGCCGTAAATGATTCCATATGACCACTTTTTGAAGAAGTCATGGAGTTTTCATGTAATTTCTTGTAAAATTGACTAACTGGACAAAAAAAAATACAAGGAGAAAGTAGATTATGAGAATAACCTAGCAAGAAATATAAAAACAGACAGTAAGAGCTTCTACAAGTACATAAGAAGGAAGAGAGATAAAGTAAATGTTGGTCCCTTAGAGGATGAGACTGGGGGATTAATAATGGGAAACAAAGAATTGGCAGAGACTTTGAATAGGTATTGTGTGTATGTCTTCACGGTAGAAGACTCTAAAAGCATCACAACAATAGAAAATCAGAGGGAAAAGAGAGGAAGCAACTTAAAACAATCATTACCACTAGAGAAAATGTACTCAGCAAACTAATGGGACTAAAGGTTGACAAGTCCTCTGAGTCTGATGGCCTCCAAGCGAGGGTCTTAAAATAAGTGGCTGCAGAGGTAGTGAATGCATTAGTTGTAAACGATCAAAATTCCCTCGATTCTGGACAGGTCCCAGCAGATTGGAAAAATGTAAATGTAACACTCCTATCAAGAAAGAAGGGAGACAGAAAACAGGAACCTATAGGCCAGTCGGCCTAACATTTGTCATTGGGAAAATGCTGGAATCTATCATTAGGAATTAGTAGCAGGACATTTAAAAAATCCTAATACAATCAAGCAGAGTCAACATGGTTTTATGAAAGGAAAATAAATACATTTGTTAGAATGCGTTGAGGATGTAAACAGCAGGGTGGATAATGAGGAACCAGTAGATGTATTGGATTTGGATTTCCAAGAGGCATCCGAGAAGGTCCCACTTAAAAGATTACTGCTTGATATAAGAACTCATGGTGTTGGGGGTAATATATTATGGATAGAGGATTGGCTAACTAACAGAAAACAGAGAATCAGAATAAATGAAAGCAAAATAAAAGCAAAATACTGCAGATGCTGGAAATCTGAAATAAAAGCAGAAAGTGCTGGAAATACTCAGCTGGTCAGTCAGCATCTGTGGTGAGAGAAGCAGAGTTAACATTTCAGGTCTGTGACCTTTCATCAGGGTAAACGGTTCATTTTCAGGTTAGCAAACTGAAACTAGTAGGGGGCCACAGTGATTAGTGTTGGGTCTCAACTATTTACAATCTATATTCATGATTTTGATGAAAGAACTGAGTCTATTGTAGCCAAATATGCTGACAATACAAAGATAGGTGGGAAAGAAAGGTGTAAATCTCTGGAGTTTAGAAGGATGATTTAGAAGGAAGGTAGACACTGAAAGGTTGGTTCCTCTGGCTCGGAAATCTGGAACATGGGGGCACAGTCACAGGATAAAGGGCTAATCATTTCGGACTGAGATGAGGAGAAATTTCTTTAGTCAAAAGCTTGTAAATCTTTGGAATTCTGTACCCCACAGGGTTGTGGATGCTCCATCGTTAATTATATTTAAGGCTGAGATCGACAGATTTTTGTTCTCTCAGGGAATCAAGGGATATGGGGAGCGGGCAGGAAAGTGGAGTTGAGGCCAAGGATCCAGCCATGATTGAATTGAATGGCGGAGCAGGCTCAAGGGGCCATGTAGTATACTCCTGCTCCTATTTCTAATGTTCTGATGTTCTTATGTGAGGAGGACACATAAAGTCTGAAAAGGGAGATAGATAGGTAAAGTGAGTGCACAAAAAATTGACAGATGGATTATAATGTGGGAAAATGTGAGGTTATTTGCTTTGGCAGGAAGAATAGAAAAGTGGAATATTATTTGAATGGTGAGAGACTACAGAATACTATGGTACAGAGGGATCTGGATGTCCTTGTTAATTGTGTATCAATTGTTTAATTATATGCAGGCGGAGGGTGTTAATTGGGGTCTTACTTGAGCACTTATAAGGAGACAGTTACTGAGACTGGTGGAGGATTTGAGTGAGGAGCTACTTGTTTGTAATCCTTTTTACTCTGTACAGTAAATGTGAAACTGACTAAAGATAGGCTCCAGCATCATCCTTCCACAACAAGTTTTCTGGAATTTAACAGTCCTTGCACGCGAAATACAAAAAGTTAGCATGCATATACAGCAAGTAATTAGGAAGGCAAATGGAATGTTGGCTTTTATTGCTAGGGGATGGAGTATAAAAGTACGGAAGTCTTGCTGTATAGGGCATTGGTGAGACTGCACCTAGAGTACTGCATACGGTTTTGGTCTCCTTATTTAAGGAAGGTAATATTTGCAATGGAGGCAATTTAAGGAAAGTTCACTAAATTGATTCCTATGATGAAGGGGTCAAATGAGGAAGGATTGAGCATGTTGGGCCTATATTCATGAAGTTTAGAAGAATGACCAGTGGTGTTATTGACAAATGTAAGATTTTGAGAGGGCTTGACAGGGTTGATGTGAGAGGATGTTTCCCCTCGTGGGGAAATCTAGAACTAGGAGGCATAGTTTCAGAATAAGGGGCTGCCCATTTAAGATAGAGATGAGGAGGAGTTTCTTCTCTCAGAGGGTTGTGAATCTTTGGGATTCTCTAACACAGAGAGCTGTGGAGGCTGAGTCATTGAATATATTCAAGGCTGAGGTAGATTTTTGAACTATAGCCGAGTCAAGGGTTTGAGGAAACAGACAGGAAAGTGGAGTTGAGGTCAAGATCAGATTAGCCATGATCCTATTGAATGGCAGAGCAGGCTCAACAGGCTGTATGGTCTACTTCTGCTCCTAGATTTTATGTTCTTATGTTCTGACCACACTGCTGTTTGTGACATTGTTAAGAACAACCTGGCTACGCATTTGCCTGTAAAATAACGCTGACCACTTAAGATAAAACATTGTCTGTGAATGACTCGTGGATTCCTATGATTTTACTGATAGTCAATTTGATGTAACATTGTTTTGTAACAACAGAGGTGAGATACCCAGGTATTTGACAATATATTATCAGGGCCACTGAATTATGGTGACTGCACAAGTCAAATTACATTTTTAATCTATGGCATTTTGAGCTTTATACCTGTATATGAGCATCAAATTCCACAATTGTTTATTTTCTTTCTTTCGCATTCTTTTCTCTCTTTTCCTCACATCCTTCCTGAAAAAAAATGTTTCAGGTCTTTCATTACAGGGTACTCTGAGCTCTTTATCGACAAAGCATGCACTGCAGTTGCAGCCTAGCCCCATGGTGGCCTCTCAGTCTTATGGTCATTATATGATCCAGTTTGCTTTAAATCAGGAAGCCACACCTGACTTTTAACATAATATGTAATGCAGCAAGTGGTCACAATACTCTGCCTGCAGTACACACATGGTTCAGGGTCTCCATTCTATCAAATTACTTGTCAGATTTATAAATGAACAAACAGATAAATGAAACAAAAGCAAATTCTCTGGATGCCAGACATTTGAAATAATACCAGAAAATGTTGGAAATACCCAGCAGGTCAGACAGCATCTGTGAGGAGAGAAACAGAGTTAACATTTCATGTCTTTCATCAGAACATCAGAACATGTTAGAACTGAACCACTTTTAAACAATTACAGAGCCTGGGAAAATGGTGGGTGGTGGGGCAGGAGTAGAACAAAAGGTAAACATCTGTAATAGGGTGGAGGGCAGTAGCGATTAAATGACAAAAGTGATGATGGTGGCAGGCAGAATGCAGTAATAATGAGACAGGTATAGAAATAAAAGATGGATCCAGAGGAGGTGTAAATGGCTACAGGAGACTAGCAGTGGAGGAGGGATGCATGGAAAATCTGACAAAGAGAAAACTTCCATGGCCCACGAATGTAGCTAAGGAAAAGGTAAATGGACAGTATTAAATACAAAATGTAATTTACAGTAATTAGAGATTTCACATTGAAATCAACAGAGATGCTTCCCCTGTCCTAATGCTCACCATAAACCTAACATTTGAAACATATTTTATGTGGCTGTTTGTTAACACAGAGGTTTTGACTTGTCCATCTCTGATGACTTCAACAAGAGAAAAATGCTGTGGATGCTGGAAATCTGAAATAAAAACACAAATTGTTTGAAATTTTCAGCAGGTCAATGACCTTTCATCACATTAACTCTGTTTCCCTTTCCACAGATGCCCCCAGAATATTACCAGCAATTTTGTTTTCATTTCTAATGACTTCAGACTGACTGTTGACAGGAAGTTATTCTTAGATGTACCATTCAAAACTTTTGAAGATAAACTGCAACAAAGATTATTCAAAAATTGATCTTCCATAACCATATAATGTGCTGGATTTTAAACTCCCAATGCACTGCGGGAGCAGGGTCAGGTTGGGGGGGATGGGGGTGGTGAGGTGTGAGATGGTGCAGTCCAGTAGCGCACGGGGAGCCGAGAAGTAAGTGCAGCATGTCTGTCAGTGGTTTTTTAACCCAGCCACTGCATTACCATAATATTTCAGTCTTTCCCAACTAATCAGCTTGAATAGGTGTGATGATGACTTGCATGAGTTGATTTCAATTTCAGTAGTTAAAGAGGCACTACTAACATGAAATTTGATATATTCTGGAGTCGTGAATGGAACACAACACATTGACAGAATGGAGTGCACACGTTGAAAAGCTTCACCTCATTTTAGTGATGCCTCCCTGGATGTGATGCTGTGGGCTATAAGGAGGTGCAGGGAGATACTCTTTCCTACTGATGAGAGGAGGAAGCATGCCAGTGAAATCAAGAAGACATGACTGGAGGTAGCGGAGGAGATCAGCAGCAGGAGTGCTCATCAATTCAGTGCCACACCTAAGCAGGACTGGGAAGGTGAGACATTCAACTACATCCTGTTGTGTGTATTACCCCAACTCCTTCACTCTGCCTTCTCTAGCCTACTCCAGCACATCATTTCTCATACCAACTTACCTTCCAGGTATGCTCATCCCACCATACAGTTCCTCTGTCAATTCAGCATTGACATCCTCCTTCATCTTAAGCCGATGTCATGCCTTTCCCTCCAAGTGACCCTCAACAAATGCTCTCGATCCATCCATTCAACATTACTCTCACTCATAGATCCCTTCTTTCCCTCCGAGCAGGAGAAGACAGCACAGAACAAGAGGGAAAGACAGAGAGATGTACATGGACCTCCAGCTATCTTTTAATTGACAGCTGCAGAGGAGGAGACACTGGCCATCAGCAGTCTTGGTGTGCCTGACTGTCGGACCTGGAGAGATATGGGCCTCTTAATTCCCTGGTGACAGATTTAAATATCAGACAGCAACATGGCATACAACATTCACTCATGTTCACTTAGTCAGCAGCAAATGAAATATGATCATGTGCATAATGATCACTTAAAATATCCTTACCTTGACAGTTCTCATTCATGTCTTTAATCTTCCACAACTCCTTCAAGGATCCCGTAGAAGGTGGTCCAGAAGAATGGTGATGATTTCTCAGACCAGGTCACTCACTGGATACCCTAAGCTCCACTCATCTGGGCACAGAAGCTGAACCTCGCGAGCCATCAATGAATAGGATAGCTCTGGAGCAGCAGCAAAGAATGTGTGATGTACTTGCCAGTGTTTTACCGACACTGCACACTGCAGAGAGATTGGGGGAGTCTGTCTTAAACATGAGTGTCATGAAAAGAGTGGACACCAGTATGGAGCATCAAACATGCCAATCAAGCGAGTGCATGCAGGCCCTTGCCTATGGCTTGCACACTATGAATGCCACCTTAAATAGAATGAATGATACCCTAGCCTTGACCATTCATCCCTCCACTGATCTACCGCAAAATGCCGTCAAGCTCAATGTTAGCAGCAAAGAGTGGGTAGGCCATGAGATGGTATAATGGTGAAAGGGGATATGGAAGTGGAGACTTGGCTCAAAGCACATCCACTTCCCACCCATTGCTCCCCTGCCCCACCCCCAGTCAGTTCACACGGACCTGAAACATTAACTCTGTTTTCCTCTCCACAAATTTAAATATCAGACAGCCTGACCTGCTGAGTATTTCCAGCATTTTGTGTTTTTGCCCCATATGCTGTCTTGTCTTCCACTGGCTGAGTCTGCCTCTGCACAGGTGCAGATGGAGTAGTCTTTGCTGGGGTCCTCACCAGCTCCAAATCCAGTAAGGTTGGGGGTGGGTGGGGTGGAGGTAAAGAAGTGGCTTTTGTATGTGACTGTCAAATGGGTGGACTGGTGGAACCTAAGTGAACCTCACCATAATAAGGGCATTCTGGACAGCAGTGTGCGCCACTGCTGGTGCATTAGCGCACCATGTTCCACCTCCTCCTTCTCCTCAGAATTGTTTGAAGAGGCTCTGTGCTCTGTGCCTTGTTCTTTTTGAAGGTTCAAACCTCACTGCTATGCAATGTTATGCAGAGTGCAGCACAGCACGGCCATTCTGGAGACCCTGATTGCTGCACACTGTAAGGTACCTCCAGATCTGTCCAGACACCTGATGGTCACCTTCATAATGCCAATTGTTTGCTGAATGACACATCTGGTTATCATATCGCTTTCATTATATTGCTGTTGGACCTCATTGGTTGGGTTCTTCATGGATGTAACAGCCACATTTTAAGTGGGTACCCTGGGACGAAAGTATAATGACAGTTGCCTGAGAATGTTGTGCACACCTGCATAAATGCCTTTTTGTGTTTGCACACCAGCTGCACATTGATGGAGTGGCAGCCCTAGCGGTTCATGCACACTCCTAGATGATCTGGAGGTGCCTTAGTTGCCACATGCGTGCAGTTGACAATGCTCCTTACCTGCTGGAAGCCAGCTAGAGCCACAAACATGAGTGTCTACTCGTTCTGACTGGCATCATTCGTGGCAAAGTTGACATAATTGCCGGTACTGGAAAAAAAAACATCAGTTACCTGTCTTCTGCATTTGTGGACCTCTGACTGCAAAATCCTGCAAATGACTCTGGCAGAGAGCCCTGGACAGATCAAAAGGCAAAGAGATTAAGGGCATTAATAACTTTGGCTCACTGGTAATGCATAACCAGCAGATCCACTTGGCAGCAGGTCTTGTTCGAGCAGGCTACAAATGTCTGCCACCACCTGATGTGAGACCCTGAGACACTGGTGTTTTGGCATTTGAACATCCTCACCCTGTGTTTCAGGCAGGGCCTTCTGTGAGCTGTACCTCTCTGCTCATCCCCTCTCTCCTGTGGAGTGACAGGTCCTTGAACAGCAGGCTGTTACTGCACTTGCTCCTGCTGCTGCTGTTCCTGCTGGTGCTGTTCCTGTTGCTGCTGGTGCTGTTGATGCTGCTTGTCATCTTGGTCATCTGAAGTCCAAATTAAAACAGCATAAGTGCCACCCATGCTGATCTGATAGATCAGAACTCCACAGTGGAGATCAGACATACAAACCTCCAAAGTTATGGAAGTGACCTTTAAATTGTGAAAATCACCTCTCAACACAAATACTGTGAACAGAGCCTTTCAAACAATCAGGCAAGAAAGCAGCTACTGGGTTTCAGTAATTATTATCATCTCTTCAGCCCCCTCAATTGCTGCAGTGTTCTCAGCTTGCTTTCACTGGTGAGTTCTAGGCAGCCCGGAAAATCGGTGGACAGGGTTCGGTCTAACTACTGTTTGCTGTGCGCAGCCGGCTTGTTCCACTGCACGGCTTAAGATTAAGATTGACACATGGCTGCTCATGCGTGCATCTTAAAGGGGAAATTGCTTGTGCCCGGCCTGTTTGTTCCCTGCATGGCACATTTCCAATTGCTGCGCAGGCCATGTACCTGTGCAGCTTAGACAGAACTTAAATTTTAAAAGTCATGTTATTATCATTGCAATGGAGCAATCAACATATTGAAGTTGACAACCACCTCTCCTGCATGCAGCTTCATGTGCTGCAATTAAATGTGGAAGTCGCATCCGGGTTGGAGGCGGCATCCCGACACACTATGAATTTCTGCACTTTTAACACCCACCCGGAGCCAAACCCATGCACTCCGGCAAGTTAGAATTCAGCCCAAGGTGATAAGCCAGTCACAGGATGAAAATGATGTTTTACCCATGTAAATACAGCTGCCAGTCAAACATGAACGAGCAAAGACCATTTAACATGTAGATACAGAGGATCAGAAAAACAAGTGGTACAAAGGAAAACCACAAATAAAAGACCTCCAAAAGTGGAACAGGCCACCACCCAAACCAGTGGCAAGAGGAGGCTACCTTCTGAGACAGACTACAACAGCTCCTCTTCACTGGACAGGGAAATGCTGGAACGACGGCCCCTTCAAAAGAGGTGGCAGAACTCCAAAGAGCTGGAAGATAAAGCATCCCAGCCCCCGGTCACTGAAAGCAAAGACACGTCTGGCGCACCTCAGCTCCGGGAAGCCGGGAGCAGTGATGCTTTCGAGGAGGAACAGAGGGAAACAGCAGAGGACAACCCAATCCTTGCTGCCTACAAGAGCTCCCCACCCCCCCGATGTCACTCCAGCGGAACAAAACCTGCATGAAAAACCAGGAGGGGTTTCTGAGCCTAACTAACGTGAAACAGCATGCGCACACTATGGGGATGCAGGAACATCCCGAAGGACTGGGACTAGCAAGGACAAACGGTATGGGAAGCAACATCCAACTTTAAAAAAAAAAATGGGTGTAAGGATTGCTTCCATTAATGTGCGTAGCATTAAGTCCACTACACGATGTGTTTCAACCTTGGATTACCTCGCCAAGGTCAAAGCCGACCTACTGTTTCTGCAGGAGTGTAGAATACCACACCTCAGCACCTACAGGCAGTGGTCACAATGGTGGTCCCACGGGCTATTGATTTGGTCAGGGGGTAATGATTGCCATTTCTCCGGCCTGGGTATTCTGTTGCAGGGAGGTAACTTCACCATCTCCGAAGTTAAGGAGGTGGTGGGCAATCGCCTCCTCGTAGCAGACGTAATGTACAACAACGCTCTGCTCCGGTTGATCAACGTGTACGCCCCGGTACAACGCAACGAGCGGCTGACCGTCCTCCAGCAGCTCCCACTGCTGCTGGCGACGTCCAGGCCGGTCATCCTAGGCGGTGACTTCAACTGCATCATCGATGCGGCTAGACGATCCGGCAGAGATGACAGCAAACTGGACGCTACGTCCAGATTCCTAATAGAAACAGTTAAAGATGCTAAACTGCATGACGTCTTCAGCAAACCTGCAGACGGAGCGCAGCGCAGATACACATGGTCAAGATTGGACGGGTCTGCCCGTTCCAGGATTGACTTCCGGTTTGCGTCCCGTGCTGTCACGGTTGGATCCACCGACATCAAGCCAGTGTTCTTCTCCGACCACTGCCTCTTACTGGCCGACTGTCACTTACAGGACGACCAGCGGGTTGGCAGAGGGACGTGGAAGCTCAATGCTACACTGCTGACCCCAGAGAGCGTTGAGGAACTCAAAAGGGATTACAAAGGTTGGAGGACTGTGAAACCCCTCTTTGAGTCTCCAGTTCACTGGTGGGAAGCGATCAAGGAGAACATCAGGAGGTTCTTCATCCACAAAGGTGTTCAGAGGGCGAGAGAGAGACAGAGGGAAATGTCCCGACTCCAGAAAAGTATGCAAAATCTGCTCCGGCTGCAGTCGATGGGGGTTGAGGTCAAGGAGGACTTCCAAAAGGTGAAGAGCCAGCAGGACTCGCTCTTTGCCACGGAGGCCTCCAAGATCATCTTCCGGTCCAGAGTCCGCTCCATCGAGCAGGATGAGACGTGCTCGCGTTACTTCTTCCAAAAGGTACACAGAGAGAGCTCTGTTATCAGCAGCCTGAAGGAAGAAGATGGCTTGGTGACATCTTCGCAGTCCGACATACTAAGGATCAGCAAATCCTTTTATGCTGGGCTGTATGACGCAAAGCCCACAGACAGCAGAGCCTCCCGGTCCTTCCTGTCATCTATCACAGAGGTCTTAGATGACAGCACGAGGGAGAGACTGGACAAGCCGCTAGCTCTGGACAAGCTGACAAAGGCCGTTGAGTCCTTCGAGACGAGTAAAACTCCCGGAAGCGGCGGTTTACCAGTCGAGTTGTATCCGGCCCTGTGGGACTGGGTCGGCCCGGACCTGCTGGAAGTATACGAGAGTATGCTCCTGGCCGGCAGCATGTCAGAATCCACGAGGAAAGGCATCATCACCCTTATCTACAAGCGGAAGGGGGAGAAGGCAAAAATCAGAAATTGGCAGCCCATCTCACTGCTTAATGTTGACTACAAGATTCTGTCCAAAGTCATAGCCAGTCGAGTCAAGTCTGCTCTGGAGTTGGTGATTCATCCTGACCAGACTTGTACTGTACCCGGCAGGAAGATCTCCGATAGCCTCACGCTACTCAGGGATACAATCGCCTATGTACGGGACAGGAGGGTGGACACCTGCCTCATCAGCCTGGACCAGGAGAAGGCTTTTGACAGGATATCGCACACCTACATGATGGATGTGCTTTCCAAAATGGGGTTTGGGGAGGGAATCTGCAATTGGATCAAACTGCTCTACACAAACACCAGTAGCGCAGTCTCAATCAATGGGTGGGAATCGGAAAGTTTTCCGATCCAATCTGGAGTCAGACAGGGCTGTCCTCTCTCCCAGGTCTTGTTTCTTTGCTGTATTGAACCCTTTGCTGAGTCTATTAGGAAGGATGCGAGCATAAGAGGGGTGACAATCCCAGGCAGCAGAGGCACTCAGGTTAAAACCTCCCTGTACATGGATGACGTCGCCGTTTTCTGCTTGGATCTGCTGTCCGTGCGCAGACTGATGAGCATCTGCGACCAGTTCGAACTGGCCTCGGGAGCCAAAGTTAACCACGGCAAGAGCGAGGTCATGTTCTTTGGGAACTGGGTTGACCAATCCTTTGTCCCCTTCACCGTCAGGTCTGACTACCTGAAGGTGCTGGGGATATGGTTTGGAAGGGCTGGGGCGTGCACCAAAACCTGGGAGGAGCGAGTAGCCAAGGTACAACAAAAGTTGAACATGTGGGGGCAGCGATCTCTCTCCATTGTGGGTAAGAACCTGGTCATCAGGTGTGAGGCGCTCACGTTGTTGTTGTACGTGGCGCAAGTCTGGCCCATACCCCACTCCTGCGCTATGGCGGTCACCCGAGCCATTTTCCGCTTCATCTGGGGAACGAAAATGGACCGGGTCCGGAGGGACACAATGTTCAAACCTCTGGATAAGGGCGGAAAAATGTACCCAACGTGGCCCTCATCCTGATGACCACATTCGTGTGCGGCTGCATCAAGCTGTGCGTGGATCCCCAGTATGCAAACTCCAAGTGTCACTACGTGCTGAGGTTCTATCTGTCCCCGGTGTTGTGAAGGATGGGCCTGGTCACATTGCCGTGGAACGCTCCATGCAGTTGGACCGTGCCGTACCACCTATCCTTTGTGGAGCAGTTTCTGCGGGAATACACCTTTGACCACCGATCCATCAGGCAGTGGTCTGCACGGAATGTCCTCAAGGCCCTACGGGGAAAGGAGACGGTGGATCTTGTCGGATGGTTCCCCGAGCAGACCGCCAAAGTCATTTGGCAGAATGCCTCATCACCAGAACTTTCAAACAAGCTCCAAGATGTAGCTTGGCTGGTGGTGAGAAGAGCCCTCCCCGTCAGATCCTTCCTGCACGCCCGAAGTCTCGCCCCCTCCGCGCAATGCCCCCGCGGTGGCTGTGGTGGGGAAGAGACGGTTGCCCACCTCCTCCTGGAATGTGTCTTTGCAAAGCAGGTGTGGAAAGAGATGCAGTGGTTTTTGTCGAGGTTCATCCCAAGCAGCTCTATAACACAGGAGTCTGTGCTCTATGGGCTGTTCCCAGGGACGCACACTGAGACAAACATCAACTGCTGCTGGAGGACTATCAATTCGGTGAAAGACGCCCTTTGGTCTGCCTGAAACTTGCTGGTCTTCCAGCGCAAAGAGTTCTCCACGACCGAATGTTGCAGACTGACACATTCCAAGGTCCAGGACTACGTGCTGAGGGACGCACTAAAGCTTGGGGCAGCCGCAGCAAAGGCTCAATGGGGAAAGACCACAGTGTAAGGTCCCCCACCAAGCTGAACTGAGGGGCTGGATCCATGGGAAACCCCTTGAACTGTATCGGGAAAATTTTCATTTGCTGTAAAATGTAAAAATGTAATTGGCATGACAAATGTGAAATGGAAGGATTGTGAGGCAACTCATGATTGTAATGAAGCAAACGGACCTCCTTTGCACTGTTTGTATTTTTTTACTTGGTGCTGTTTGAAACTGGTAATGTAATTTTTGCAGATTTTTATGAATAAAGTATATTTTGGAAATAAAAAAAAAATTAGCGGTGGCCAATAGTGAGGTTGTAGTTCCAGGATGAGGGTGCCTCAATTGCGGGGCACCCTCAAAGAACGGTGAGTTTGGTTGGGGGAAGCCGGGACCAGGCAGGCAGGCCCCGGCAATTGGAGGGTTTGGGGTCCTGATGCACTGTTGCCGCGGGGGTGACCACTGCCGCCATGGAGCCCCTCCATGGGTCATGGAGTGCCCATCAAAGAGGGTCCCCCACCAGAACCCGCTGGGAGGCCATCAGGATTTACCTGGCAGCCTCCTGACATGAGTAAAACGCCTGAGGGGCTGGGAAGTGGCCCTTAATTTGCAACTTAAGTGGCCTGGGAAATTCAGCCCATAGATACTGGCAGGCGTGAAGTAGCGCTATTCACCTTGCTTATTTGATATGACCCTGTATGGCCATGCATTGTGGAGGAAGAGGAATAACAAGCACAGGACACTTACTTAAATCTTTAAATTGGGCTGGATTTTGCAGTCAGTGATGAAGCAATGGCAATTGCCACTGTCCTTGAAGAAAGCTGCCCACAAATATCTGCCGCTCTGTGGATTTCCTGTTCCGAATATCTGTTTGAATCTAATGCCAAGTCAAGGGGTTCTCCAGGCATCCAGCAGCAGTGATGATACCAAGCAGGGTAAGTAGTCAATCACATTGAAGTATTCTCACAGACAGCAAACTAGGAAGTAAAAACCACTGAATTCCTTCACTTGCAATTTAAAATTTTTACAGACAGCAAACTAAATGCTTGGGTATACACATGGGATTAAGGTAACATAAGATAACATAAACAAACTTTTAAAGAAATAGTAATTTAAAAATAGAGTCACAGAGTCATTATGGCACAGAAGGAGGCCATTCAGCCCCCCCAGTCCATGCCAGCTCTCTGTACAGCAATCCAATCAGTCCCATTCCCCCACTCTATCCCTGTAGTCCTGCAGGTTTATTTCCCTCAAGTGCCCCTCCAATTTCCTTTTGAAATCATTCATCATTTCCATTCCACCACCCTTATAGGCATTGAGGTCCAAGTCATTACCACTTGCTGCATAAAAATGTTCTTTCTCACCTTCCCTCTGCAACACTTGCCCAAAACCTTAAATCTGTGTCCCCGAGACCTTGTAACATCAGTTAATAGGAACAACTTTTCTTTGTCTATTTTATCTAAATCTGTCATAACCTTGTACACCTCCATCAAATTTCCCCTCAATCTCCTTTGCTCCACGTCAGGAGTCGTGGTGCGGGTGGGGGGGGTGCTCCAGATGAGGCCCGCCACTGACCTCGAGTCCGGGAGGCCCAGCCTGATCCTCCCAGCGGCGGCGAGGCTCTGTGGCGGCTCCCTTGCCACTGGGTGATGAGACCACAATTTAAATATGCAAATGAATAAAATTAATGAATTTACATACACTTACCTTCAATCTTGAGGGCCTGCCGCGATCTTCAGCGTGGCAGCCGGCACTCCGCGCCTTCAGATCTCTGTCCGGGGAAATGCGAGGGGAGGAGGTAAGTTTGTCAGTGCAGGAGGTGAGGGGGATGGGGTCAAATAAATGCAATGGGTGTAAGGGATGGTGGGAAGGGTTGAACGTTAAACTTTGTGCAGTTGGGGAGGAAGGTCAGATGTTAAAGGTAATGGTTTGGGGGGAAGGGAAAATAGTTATTGTAATTGTTATTGAGGGGTGGGAAAGGAGTGTTAGAAATTTATTTATTTAATTTTGAGGGTTAGGACTTGAAAAATTTAAATTGGGCAGCAGGGCTGAATGCCCTTTAAAAATGGTGCCAGCGCCTGCTTATAGGCAGCTGACGCCATTGCTGGGGATGGAGAGCCTGCCCCCTCCATGAGATTGGGGGGAGTGGGGATTGAAATTTATGGTCCCGCCGCCAAAACTGGCAGTGGGTGAACGTGGAGCCGCTGCGATATTAAGCGTGGCGACTCATTTAAATATCCGGGGCGGACCACCCATCCTGATGACGTGTAGGGGACGGACTGTCTGTCCCTGGCAATGGCGTCAGCTGCCTGTGCGCAGGTGCTGACGCCATTTTTAAAGGGCTTCGAGCCCTATGTTTCAATTAAAATATTTAAAGAAAGAGGTAATAAAAAAATTGGGGGGGGTGGGGGTGGGCCTCCCCGGCTATTTAAATGAGCCACCATGCTTGAGATTGTGGCGGCTCTTTGGCATGTGCTGGCTGCCATTTTTTGAGCTCGCCGTTGAGCTCGGCGGATGGCTCTTAAAGTCCAGCCCAATACTCTAGTTGTGGCCTAACCAGAGCTTTATACAGGTTCAGCATAACATCCCTGCTTTTGTACTTAATATCTCTATTTATGAAGCCCAAGATCCCACGTGCCTTGCTAACTTTTCTCTCAATATGTCCTGCCGCATGTAGAATTTCTTATCATAATTGAGAAATTTGATATTCAACAAATGTAAAATTGCTCTTTCAGGGCCAGTGAGGCTGTTTAGCAGCAATTATGAACTTAGTACGCCATTAGAAACCCAGTTACATGTCATTCAACAAGGTGGAACCTTCTCAACAGTTTTCACAGTGATCCTAAGGCTGTACCGGTGGAAAATCTCATCAGTTCATAGATTTTCAATTGATTCCAGCATGGGTGGACTTCAACAGCACACCTGCTGGAGAAGGGTAGAATCACTGACAGTAACATCTGGATTTCTGCATTTAATTGCACATGTGTGGACTCTAGAAGTTGCTGTCAGTTTCAGAGGATTAATGACAAAGGACACTGACGGTTTTGCTGTCAATACTACTGCACAATCCAGGTCACCACCTTTTTGAATGCTTTCGATGCGCACTCTGGAAGTGATGCAATATGGTAGGCAGCACACTTCTGATGTAGAATGGGCACATGTACACTGCTTGCCATATTGGATCATTGGGCACCTATTTCCAGGCAGAAAAACAGGCACGCAGTAATCTAATTTCAAGATGAGAGAGTCTTGAGCACTCAGATTGTAGAACAGAGGAGCTGTATCAAGTTGAAGTCAATGTATAATCAAATCACTTCGGGCTGAAATTTATGGTCCCACCGCCAAAATTGGTGGCGGGCGAAAATAATGGCGGGCTGCACGGCGCAGACCCGCCGTGATATGAAAAACACGGTGGCTCATTTAAATAGTTGGGGCAGACTACCCACCCCGATGACATGGAGGGGTGTGGGCTGTCCATCCCCGGCAATGGTGTCAGCTGCCTTTGTGCAGGTGCTGACGTCATTTTTAAAGAGCTTCTTGCCCTACATTTCAATTTAAATATTTAAAGAAAGGTAATTAAATTTGCATACATTTAATTGCCCCTCTTCCACCCCCCAATAACCAAAGAACTTGCCCTCTCCCCCCCAAAATACTTCCCTTGCCCACCTGACCTTCCCCCCCTCCCAAAGTACATAAACTTTACACTATAAACCTTCCCACCATCGCCTACACCAATGATATTATTTTGACCCCACTCCCCACTCTCCCGCACTGAGAAACTTACCTACTCCTCCCTCCCCACCAGTTTTCTGCCTCGGTTTCACAGACGGGAACTTTAAGGTGGGGAGTGCCGGCCACCGGCACGAATATTTCACTGGGACAGACGGCGGGAACGTAAAGGTAATCAATTCATTAATTTACATTTATTTCAAAATGTTAATGGTGGTCCCGTCGTCGAGAAGTGGAGGGGCTGCCACGGGGCCTCAACGCCGCCAGCAATATCGAGCTGGGCCAGCACGACGTCGAGGTCCATGGCGGGCCTCTCCCGGAGGCGTTTTCTGGTTCCCCCCCTCCCCACCAAGACCCCTGATATCAGGGGTTCTGTAAAATTCAGCCCTTATTGTCAAGGCACCTTGAATTATATAGGAATTACAACATGCAAATAGTCCATTCAGATCAGCAAGATCACATAAGTCCCCCCCTGCCTCTAGTGGCATGAGAGGATTAGCAATATTGTGAACAGCTGCCTTTAGAAAAATCAGAAACCAGTTTATTTGGGCCTTTCAAGATCATACATCTCAAGGACCATCATTTATCATGGATAGACATTTCCTTGTCTGTCCTCTCTAGCAGGCAGTTCAATGATGTATTATCAGCATGTTTTCCTAATTTAGTTTTAGCCTACGGCAGACTTTATGAAAGTGACGTTAGAGGTGCACAGTATTTCTTCTACATAAGTAAATCAAAATTTATTTCAGTTAATGAAAAGCAAGCTTCTGTTCTGTTAAACAACGATGTTATTCTACTGCAACAATTTCAGACTTGATGAGTAAATATTTTGGTCTATAATTGATTCGTTTCTCTTGCATTTTTAACCTTAAAATACAATCTGCACTGTGTTATAACCAGGTGAGAAAGGATTCTCGGGTTCCCTCTCAGCCTTGACTTTTTCAGTTCAAACTCTTTGTACAATTCAGAAAAACCCAGGTTGCCAAGCAGGTCAGTCATGTGACCAGCTGGTCTGACCATGTCTGTTTGTGGATCCTCTTGTCTTAGCTGACCCTGGAATGTCTCCTTTAACACACAATACCTGGTGCACAAAGTCCATTGTGGGTTAACTTGGAGCAGGGAATAGCCCCTTCGTCCCTCCAAGCACTGTCTGTTAGTATGCAAATGTTTTTTCCATCCACGGCTGATCTGTTTCACAAGTCATTTCCTCACTCCAGCAACAGTTTAAAATCAATGTTCATATGACAACATTAATATGCCTCATTCTTGGCAGGTGGGGGATCTGCATGACACCTCCACACCCAGCAGAATGAAATGCAATTTGAGAAAAGCACTTTTCGTTGAATGGGGTCAAGAGAGAAAATATAAGATACAGGAAAAAAAGCAATGCGTCTCTCTCTCTCTCTCATTCATTCACATTCATTCATAAATCCTCAAACTTATTACAGCCTGTCTTTTCTTGGTGCCAGTGCTGTTTTAACTACCCCCTTTTTGGCATCCCAGTAAACATGTGGTTCTTTGGGAACTCTTTTGTCAGTTTGCCCATTTCCATGACTGTCTAGGGTCTTTGCTCCTGTTGAGGTCTGCAAAGGGAGGGCGGGGTATTAGATTCAATTAGCCCTAAGTTGGAATTTTTTTTCTCAGGAGAATCAATAGTGGACGAGTCTATCCTGAACTCTCTTTCAGTGCTTTGCTGAGTCATGTAAAGGATTTTGACATCTGGGGATGGGTGGTTCTCTTTTTTCTGACTGTGGGGGAGGATTCTTTGCTAATCTCCCCTTTGTCTTCTGGGACACTCCTGCCTGCAGGTATTTGTGCAGACTCTACTGCACTCCCCTGTGGCACTTCGACTAGGTGAGGCATCACCATCACAGTTTCTCTGCCCCTAGAGGTCTTTCTTTGTTTCTGCAGATTCCCACACATGCTTTTAGCAACTCTGGTGGAGTGCTTCTCGTGTCTGTATTTACATAGGAGGATATGGGGTCTAATGTTTCAAATTTTTCGGAGCTGGCTGACCAGACAGTAGGGGTTTTCATCCGGGATTCCTCCCAGACTTCCGTTTATCTACCCTCTTGGTTGCTTTCTCCCCTTCCCTTTCTAACCTTTTACCAGCCTTGTGCCTGCTTGTCCCCTTTTGTTCTCAGCAGGGGTCCCTTACAGTTCACCAGCCCTCTGCTGGAGGGTCCTCCTAACACTGGTACAGGACTTAGGGGTGCAGGTTTCACTGTCAGTTGGGGTTTCCTCTTAACCTGGTACATGTGGCAACTCCTTCAGTATTCCACCACATCTTTGTGGAGTTTCGACCAGTCAAACTGCTGTCTTAAGCGGGCTTTGGTCTTTCATATACCAGCATGTACAGCCACTGTAGTCTCGTGGGCCCTTCTTAATATTTCTGCCTGGTACCTCTGTGGTACCACTAACTGGTGAACTACTGTCCACTCCTTGCTCTCAGGTCTGTGAGGAGAACTCCATTTCCTCATCAGTACCTCATTCTTCAAATAGTAGCAATCAGGGACTCTCTCTGCTTCACCTTCAGACTGGGCAGCCTGTGCTAACTCGCACAATCCTGGGTCAGCTCGCTGAGCCTCACCTAGGGAAAATCCATTTAATTCATTCCCCTGCTCTCCTAACTTTCCAAAACATGTCCCAGCTAGATAGACATCATCAGTCTCCTCTGCGGGAGCTGGTTTAACCATGGCCTCACTCATTACACATTCAGGGAAACTGCAGGGGACCGTTACCTGCCACTGCCCTGTATCTCTGACCTCCTGCGGTCTTTCTTTCACTACTGGAGTGGCTACCACCTTCACCCCCACCAGATCATTACCTAGGAGCAGGTAAACCCCGTCCACAGGCAGACCAGGGACAATCCCTACGGTCATCGGTCCTGAAACTAGGTCGCACTTCCGGTGCACCCGGTGTACAGGTACAGGCATATACTGCCCTCCAATACCATTCACCACCATTCTGGTGTTCACTGCACTCTCTGGGGGAAAGGTCAGGCCTTTTCCCAGTAAAAGGGATCTAGTGGCCGCTGTGTCCCTGAGAATTACTGTGAGCTTGCTTGCCCCACTCGAGAGGTATGGGGTTACTTTCCCTTCAAACACAAAACACTGATAGCCTTCAGGAATCCTATTAACTTTTCCTGCGCCTGTAGTAGTAAGCTTCCTGGGTCTCACTCTTACTGCACTTAAAGCCATAGCTTGTTCTCCTGTGCTTTCCATCAGGGTCCCTTCTTCACTGAGCGGATGTGCCCTGATTAACCCTACCGGTTTCCCCTTTAGTTTCCAGCAGCCAGCTTTTAAATGACCTGCCTTATTACAATGGAAGCACACAGATCTCCGGGTCTCACTCCTGCTCACAGCACCTTCCTTTTTGGCTAGAGGAGGATCCCCTTTGTCTCCTGCTTTCCTTTCTCTCCCAGGACTGCTTGGGATCCTATCACCTTCCCAACCTTGGTCATTTTCAGATTTGTGGGGGTGACTAGGAAAGGTTTTCCCCTGGGAAACCTACTTACAAATTAAAGCAAACTCATCAGCCAGAATGGCTGCTTGCTGGGCTCTCTGAACCCGTTGCTCCTCTACATGAGTCTTTATGGAGAGTGGGAGAGAGTGCTTAAATTCCTCTAACAGAATTACCTCTCTGAGATTCTCATAGCTGAGCTGTACTTTAAGAGCCCTCAGCCACTGATCAAAAGCCAGCTGCTTACTTCTTTCAAACTCCAGATATGTTTGATTAGCTTGCTTCTTGAGGGTTCTAAACTTTTGGTGACAGGCTTCGGGAACTAATTCATATGCCCCGAGTATAGCATTTTTGGTCAGTTCATAATTTGATGAACTCTCATCTGGCAACAGGGAATAAACCTCATGGACTTTTCCGGTTAGCTTGCTTTGTCATAAAAGAGGCCAGGTCTCAGCTAGCCATTTTAGCTGCCTTGCCAGTTTCTCAAAGGACACAAAAAAATGCTTCCACATCATTCTCATTGAATTTTGGGATCAGTTGAGATAGTTTTAATAATTCTGTACCCAGCCCTGAATTATGCTGTTCCATATTGGCCATGCTTTCACTGGGGTTACTCTGGTGCCCTCTAGTTAACTCAAGCAACTTCAGCTCTCTCTCTTCACATTCCTTCCTGAAGGTTCTTTCTTTTTCTCTCTCCTCCCTCGCTTGTCTTCACATTCCTTCTGGAAGGCTCTTTCTTTCTCCCTCTCCTGCCTCTCTCCTTTGCCCTTTCCTCAAATTCAAGTTTCCTCTGTTCCAATTGTACCTTTGCTAACAATTCCCTGTCAGAGTCAGCTTCTTACCCTGTTTTTGCTTCTTCAGATTCAAGGGAAAAATGGTTAGCCACTTGTCTTAGGAGTTCAGACTTTCTAGCCTTGGCACGGATAGTGATCCTACACTGCTGAGCCATTTTTCACAGCTCCTCCATAGACAGTGTTTTTAGTTTATCCAAAGTTACTTCATCCTGGCTTGGAGAGCTACTAGCTTCAGTTGCTGACATGTTAGTATTCAAGCACACACAACCACAAGAAAACCTGTATTGGAAGCTTGCTTTTTTTGATTGGGAACAATTTGGCTTCCCACTTCTGATTTCTTTTGTTTGTCTGTGGGTAAAATCCAGGACCCCAAATTTCTGTTACGACCAGGTGAGAAAGGGGTCTAGGGTTTCCTCTCAGCTTTCGCCTGGTCTTACCGTAACAAGGCTTAATTTCAAACACACTGTTTTTTTAGCTCCCCCTTAGTGAATCCTTGTTCACTAACTTCCAATTATAAGACAAAGAAACTAGCCAAACAAGTTTTCTTAGGTTTAATGAAAAAAGGTTGAACTTTATTAAACTTAAGCTCTAATTTGGTTAATGTCTATGGATACACAACGCGTCCACGCTAGCATGCATACACAATACACACATGCAGATAGAGATAGAAAAGAGCAGAAGAAATAAAGTGGAAAAGTTTGAGGCATTATCTGAAAATGGTTTTGGTTACTGTTTTTAGAGCTTGCTGCAGAGTCCTTGATTGTAGGTAGGTCTTGCTTTTCATTGGGGCCCAATATTAGTCTTAAACCTTGTTCGATGTAGGTGACTTTTCTCTCTTGAAGTTCAGAGGCTGTGAGAGAAAAATGGAAGAAGATAGGAGAGGTCTTCCCACTCTAAAAGCAAACAGTATTTTTCAGTTCAAACTCTTTGCACAATTCAGAAAAACCCATGTTGCCAAGCAGGTTAATCATGTGACTAGCTGGTCTGACCTCGTCTCTTTGTGGATTCTCTTGTCTTAGCCGACCCTGGAATGTCTCTTCTGACATACAATACCTGGTGCTCAAAGTCCATTGTGGGTTAAACTGGAGCAGGAAATAGTTCCTTTGTCCCTCCAAGCACTGTCTGTTAGTATGCAAATGTTTTTTCCAGCCATGGCTGATCTGTTTAACAAGTCACTTCCTCGTTCTAGCAACAATTTAAATCAATGTTCATATGACAAAATTAATATGCCTCATTATTGGCAGGTGGGGGGTCTGAATGACAACAGGTACATATTGAATACTTCCAAGTTACAGGGCTGAATTTTTGCACCCCCTGAGGTCGGGAACAGAGTGAAGGGGCGGGGGGAGCAAAAATACTGGCCATATTGGGGAGCTGGGCTCGGGGCCCAGCAGGCCACCTGCACTCATGAGGCAGGCAGGCAAATTAGGCTCTTTAAGAGCCTGGTAGCCTTGCTAAAGGTAATTTTCCTGATGCGATGGAGGGGGGTGCTGATCATCTGCCTGGAGGTGGGCAACCAGCAGCTGGCTGGAGTGCCAGCACTCCTGGCAAGCCTACTGGCCCTCCCTGCCTGCCTGGGTGGGGGTACAGCCAAAGGCCATCCTGTAGAGGGATTACCTCCCTGTACCCCCCAGACCCCCCACACCCCAGTGGTGCCCTGGCTGCTTTTTCTTGCTTTAAAAAGTGGCTGAGCGGCACCTTCCTTTGAAGCGCCCTCCCAGTTACTTACCTTGTACTGCAGCTGGATGCTCCTCTGAAGTTGGAAGGCCTTTGATTTGCCCTCCAGCTTTGAGAGTCCACCCGCTGCCCTTAATTGGACAGGGAACGAGTCTCCATGCCAATTACTGTCTCACCCACCTGAAAATCTTAACTTTAATTAGTTCCCCACCGGAGGTGGGTTCAGGACCCAAAACAGTGGCAATTCCTGTTTGCTGCCTCTGTGGCAAAAAGTCAGCCCATAGTCTCCTGGCGTTAACTTGGCATTAAATGTTTTCTGGAAAATATTCAGTTCAATGGTACATAACGTTTACATTAAAATATTAAAGTTTTAATAGGATATGAGACATTTTTTCAAAACGTTATGCAATTTTTGCTCCACACAAGATCAGATGGCAGGTTGTTCAACCCTACCCGTCTTAGAGCGAAGACCAAAGTACATAAAGTCCTCATCAGGGAACTCCTTTTTGCTGATGATGCTGCATTAACAACCCACACAGAAGAGTGTCTGCAGAGACTCATCGACAGGATTGCGGCTGACTGCAACGAATTTGGCCTAACCATCAGCCTCAAGAAAACGAACATCATGGGACAGGACGTCAGAAATGCTCCATCCATCAATATAGGTGACCACGCTCTGGAAGTGGTTCAAGAGTTCACCGACCTGGGCTCAACCATTACCAGTAACCTGTCTCTCGATGCAGAAATCAACAAGCACATGGGAAGGTCGTCTGCTGCTATGTGCAGACTGGCCAAGAGGGTGTGGGAAAATGGCGCACTGACACGGAACACAAAAGTCTGAGTATTTCAAGCCTGTGTCCTAAGTACCTTGCTCTACGGCAGCGAGGCCTGGGCAACGTATGTCAGCCAAGAGCGACATCTCAACGCATTCCATCTTTGCTGTCTCTGGAGAATCCTTGGCATCAGATGGCAGGACCATATCTCCAATGCAGAAGTCCTTGAGGTGGCCAACATCCCCAGCATGTATGCCCTACTGAGCCAGTGGCGCTTGAGATGGCTTGGCCATGTGAGCCGTGTGGAAGGTGGCAGGATCCCCAAGGACGTATTGTACAGCGAGCTCGTCACTGGTATCGGACCCACCGGCTGACCATGTCTCCACTTTAAAGACGTCTGCAAACGCAACATGAAGTCTTGTGACATTGACCACAAGCCGTGGGAACCAGTTGCCAGTGATCGCCAAAGCTGGCGGACAGCTATAAAGGCGGGGCTGAAGAGAGGTGAGTCGAAGAGACTCAGCTATTGGCAGGAAAAGAGACAGCAGTGTAAGGAGAGAGCCAATTGTGTAACAGCCCCGACAACCAACTTCACCTGCAGCGCCTGTGGAAGAGTCTGTCACTCTAGAATTGACCTTTATAACTACTCCAGGCGCTGCTCCACAAACCACTGACCACCTCAAGGCGCTTACCCATTGTCTCTTGAGACAAGGAGGCCAAAAAGTATGCAATTTTTAATAAAGTTTAATGCAGATTTTTATGTTAGGAATAATTAATGAAATTCAGCAACATTTATTTTTATAAATTAATAAATGATTGATAAAGTTTATGTTTTGTTTTATGATGGGAGAAAAGATGACGTAATAGAATGATTATTAGCAATTTTTCTGGTGGGAAGAGCACAAATGAGCTGAACGGCTTCCTATCTGTATCCATTTTGTGAGCAGTTGACTTTACGTATTTATACAACTGAATATGAAACAATGTGATATAAACATGAAAAGACATAATTAAATTTTAAGCATTTTGAAACTTTGAAATTTTTAAAAGATTGCTACATGGCCCTGCAGCTGGGTGCTCCTCTGAAGCTGGAAGGCCTCTGATTAGCCCTTCAGCTTCGAGAGCCCACCTGCCACCCTTAATTGAAAAGGGAACCAGTCTCCATGCCAATGATTGTCTCACCCACCTGAAAGTCTTAACTTTAATCAGTTCCCACCGGAGGTGGGTTTGGGACCCAAAATAGTGGCAACTCCTGTTTGCTGCCTCTGTGGCAAAAAGTCAGCCATAGTCTCCTGGGGTTAACTTGACATTAAATATTTACTGGAAAATATTCTGAAATTTGTGCAAGCCACAAGTCAGCTGACCAATGCACTTGAATTTTCAATATGGGGTCCTGATAATGTGAAGTCCAATGATGGGAGTTGTTACGGCCAGTGGTACGATGTGGGTGGTTCTCACTGTTCAACTCTCCACCGTACCACAGCAAATGTATTTTTTTAGAGTTTGGCCCCTTGGTGTTTTATTTTTCAAATAAACAGACAGCAACAGGTTTTCTTGTATGTTTTAAAAAAGAGAATCAATTGTTTATCGATCAATACACCTGATCCCAAAATTGTCACAGCCACATCCACTCACACATTCACTTGCACACGCACTCACACACACACACACAAGAGACAGATAGAGAAGGGAAAAAGGAAGGTGACTTTTAGTATGGGGGAAGGTCACAATAAACCTGTTGGATTCTCTTTGAAATCAAGTCCTCAATGGGTGCAGGCCTGAGATGAGTGTAGATTTCTCCCTTGATTGAAGGTTCCGTTGAAGATAGTGGGTCACTTCTAGTTCTCACTGCTGTATAATGTAGATATAGGATTCTGCAGCAGGGCATTTGCCTTCTGGCTTGGCTGGACCACAAGCTGATAGGATGTTGCTTCTCTATCTCTCTAGCTGCCTTTTTTTAAGGTAAAACTGTGTCACCTCTCACCTCCTGGTAGGAAACATTCTCATCTCTTCCCCATGGTGATCAGATAAAGGCCCAAAATGTGGCTACTTCACACCTTCGTTATTTCAGAAGAAGACTTTCAATTCTGGAATGGTTTTAGGATGGGGTGCAATTCACACCTTTGTCCTTTATCAGACAGTTTGAATACACAGAAGATCTATCCCTTTTTCTTTGGTGGCCGTTTTGGACCATTATTCACTTTTAAAAATAAAGGTTCAATTTTTAAAAGACAAAGTCAGTTTTTCATAACTCTTCAGAGTTAGTCGATGATTGTTGTATAATTGCACTTCCAGTATGCGTGACAGAGTGCTTAATCTTAAAATTGACCTCTACAGGTATAAATTTTCATCTTCACCACATGAACAATAATCCAACAGATTGCAGTATCTGCCCATTATAGACCCCTCCCAAGTATCATTCCACTGAAATCAATAAAATGAAAATCAGACCGGGTCTGTAACGTGCTAGATTATGGTCTAGTGAAGATATGAGAGAGAAAGAGAAAAGTAATATGAGTGAAGAAGCAAGAGGAAATGAGGTCAGACAGAGCTGACAGAAAAAAAAAGAAATAATGAGGGATGCAGATTGGGTACTGGGGATTGAACTGGTGTCCTCAGACACCACAGATCTGTCTAAACCAAAGATTCAGAAAGTTGCTTTGATTGCCTAAGAGCCATCCTATCACCTTTGTGGATGATATTTTGGTGGCACAATGGATTCTTTTAAGGGAAAGGCAACATGACAGTTGCCTGTGAAGCAAGCATCGATTTACATAATCCACTACCGATGTTCACAAACAAGGTGAACAATGAGTGAGTGCAATTCCTATTTATGTAAGTAATGGTGTTTTATCAGGTGGCATGTAAGACAATGGATGCAATGGTGCAATCTATAATGCCTGAACTTATAAGAAGCATCCCACCCTGTAAGATTGCACAGATTTCTCATGTTGCTGCTGATTGTCCACAGGGAAGGAAATTAAATTGTTTGCTGAAGCAAACGAGATATTAGTGGCTTGTTTAATAAAACTATGAAAAGTTGATTGGTTATGTTACGAATGTTCTAAGTGACAACCTGCTGTCAGCCTGAAGCATAAAATCAAGGTTGCTTACTTCACAGCCACTATTAATGCTGTGCCTTTGGAAGAGTTTAGCTGAAGGTCATCGTGAAGCATATAACAATACTCTGTATGTCAAACCAGAGCTTGCGTGGCCTGACATATCTGGTACCTTTCAACTGATATTCCTCACAAATAAAAGGGGAATCCTCATGGGGAAGCCCATTGTGCTGCTATCACAGTCTTGCAAAAATAAATATGTTACGATCAGGTGGGAAATGATAGGGGTGGTTTCCCTTTTTACCTCTCAACTGACCAAAGACAGTGTTTTTATTAGAATTGTGTTTTAACCCTTGAGCATTTTAATGGTCAATAAGCAGACAAAGGAGAGATTTTCTCGTAGGTTTAAAAAAAGATAAATGCTTATTAAATAATGCCCAAAAATTCGTAACCTCACCCACTCACACACACATGCACATACACAGGGAAAAATAGAGATTAAAAGATAGCATGCATTTAGATCTGGTATTGCTAAAATGTGTTCATTGTGAAACCTTGTTTGTTTTCCCGGTAGGAAAATTTGAATGTTACAGGCCTGATTTTTCTCTTCCTAGTTCAATGAAGTCAAACCTGGAAAGTTTCAGTTGGCAGATGTTTTGATGGAGATTTATTTGCATTAAACCTCAGTCCCAGTTCAATGGTGAAAAATCCTGTTGCAATCTCTCAGGTAGGGAGTTTTCAAGGTCACCTTCCATCTCTGTATCGTTGTAGTTTAAAAATTGTTATTCAGGCAGGGTCCTCTTCTTTGCTAGAATAGATCTCTCTCAGCCTCCTTGCTTCTGGATTTCTGTCTTTCTGGCTCAGCAATATGTCTTATTAAAACCTCTTATCCAAGTCTTGGCTTCTGTCCAGTGACCAAGGTTTCTCTCTCATTATGTTTTGATAAATGGTTTGATGGTGTGGCAGTTGTTAGACAATGGATTTGGATGTTGCTCATCTCTATGATATCTTGATGTTGTGGTGTTTTTTCACACCTATTATCCTGAGTTTGAGTCTGGATACTCTATGTCTGAAAATTCATTGTTAGTCCAACCGGTTAAAAATGCAGCCATTAATATGGAATGGACCATTCGCGTTTCTAATACTTTCTTCAACACTTGACCAGACATGACGTCTGGTTCATAGTTCTAGCAGTTACTATGTGTAGTCACAGTACAGGAGAGGTCACCTGACCTCTTACTCCATTTTGTCTTGCAGCAAAAGTGTCCATTTTGAAGTTCCTCAGTTCATTTTTATAGTTCATAATTGCTCCTTGCGTGATCTCGACAAGTGTCATAACACCTATACAAAAACTCCAAACTACCAGTGAAACAGGAATAAAAAGGAAAAAATGTTCAGGAATGGTCTCCACATGCTCCGACCAATCTTCAAATAGAGCTCTTTAAATTGTTAATTCTACAAACTGCTCAGTTCCTAGTAACCTTGGGAATCCCTTTTCTAATAGTGGTACAATGCTATCTTTTCATGATGGCTGGGAAATTACCTTGTTCAGTTGTTTATTAGTTGTAAAATGCTCAGGTTTAAATAAAGTGCATTGAGTAAATCTTATATTCTTGTATATGCACATTTAAAAAGGGAGAATAAAATTTACTTTAATTTATACAAAAGCAAAATACTGCGCATGCTGGAAATCTGAAATAAAAACAGAAAATGCTGGAAATACTCAGCAGGTCTAGCAGTATCAGAGGAGAATGAAACAGAGTTAATGGGCTGAATTCTCAGGTCCTGCTGGGAGCTGGAATGGAGGCGGACGAGGGTCGAAAATAGCGGCGCTGGTCGGCATGCCGGCTTCCCAATGGCGTTCATGGTGCCGGCCAGTTTCACCAGGGCGGGGAGGAGGGTCGCCCCACGATCTCACCAGATCCATATTGAAGAGCAATTAAGATGGCTAAAGATCTCATTAAGTGTTCCTTAAGGGCAATGTTGTGATTTTTGTAGAGGCACATAGGCTGCATGTGCTGTCTGGGGCAGACGACACACCATGGGGATCCTGTCATGGCAACCCCAGGGAATTATCTAGGCACCTTAAAGGGTGAATGGCGCAGAAGGGGCCTGTCCCACTGGGAGACAGGTGTCATTGGCACAGGGCAGGTGGTGTGGAGAGAGGACAGTAAGCGTTCGGGCACTCCTGGGGGATTATCATCCCCCTGGCAGCGTAGAGGCATAAGAGAAGGAGGCAAGGCTGCCAAGCATAATTAGGAGGAGACCTGAGCACCAGGAAAGCTTTAACTGGCAATGGGGCCATGATTCTCAAATTTTCTACCCAGTGACGATGAGGAATAACACCCTTTGCAGAAAGAAGATTTTGGGCCCAATGATGATGAGGAATAAGACCCTTTGCAGAAAGAGCGATGCGCCAGGCATCAGGAGGTTCAAGGGAGAGGAACGAGGGACAGAAAGGACACGGAGGCCATACCTCAGCATAGCATCTACTGCTGAAGTCAGAGCTACCTGGAGATGACTGAGAACCAGTGCCACAGGAGGCTGTAATGTCCAGGCAGATGGTCACAGACGTCTGTGACCCCATTGCGGAAGAACTCATATCTCACAGCACTGGTCGCCATGCCCTGCCAGTTGCCGTCAAAGTCAATGTGGCCTTGAATTTCTTCACTTTTGGCTCCTCCCAAGAATCAGCTGTGGACTATGATGGCATCTCGCAAATGGCAGCACACCCCTGCATCTCAGTCACTGATGCCCTGGTTTCTGGACAATACATTCATTTGACAATGCTCATGGCCTCGCAGACACAGAGGGCATTTGGCTTCACAGCCATCGTTGGATTTCCCCAGGTGCAGAGCATCATCGATTGCACCCATGTGACCATCAAGGCACTGAGTGACAAGCCAGCGAGATTCATCAAAAGGAAGGGCTTCCACTCCTTCAATGTTCAGCTGGTCTGCGACCACAACAAGACCTTCCTCCATGTGTGCACTCGCTTTCCTGGCAGCTGCCATGACTCTTTCGTCCTCTCGCAGTCCAGGCTACCACAGCTCTTCACTCCATTCCCCAAAATCCGTGGATGGATTCTTGGGGACAAGGGATATCCCTTGAAGAGGTGGCTACTCACCTCTCTACGATAGCCCCAGACAGAGGCACTGAGGCAATACAGCCAAAGTCATCTGCTCAGCAGAACCACCAGTGAGCAAGCCATCAGGCTTCTGAAGATGCGGTTCTGGTACACATCTGCAAGAATCTTGTGTATTTTGGTGGTCTGCTGCACTCTCCAGAGAGGGGTGGACCTTGAGGGCAGTGAGGCTCTAGAAGGACAGGGCTCATCAGAGGAAAGAAGGAGCAGGACATGGAAGAGGAGGAGGAAGAGGAGGTGGAGGGGGAAGATGCTCTGGCTGCACATGCAGGTAGCCAGCACGATGTTTGTCTCGAAGGTCTCATCAATGTGCCATGAATGTCAGGGATCATCTGACTCAGCAATGTTTTAATGTTTTAGCTGAGCCCCTCAGAGCGAGGATGAACAGCATGTTACGGAACTCATTCTGATGTGCTTGTTCTAACAGCCTGGATCCTGGAAACTCTTGCCACCAATAAAGGATACACAGCTGCCTGGAGGTTTCACCGTTACCATGGAGGAACCCTTGATCTCCTTCACCACTTCATGCCGCTTTTCCTGTTCTGCAATTAATGGAAGGAATCTTGCACCTGTGACTGTTATTTACATGTGCTCATAAATGAAAACAGTACACAGTTATCGGAAGAAGACAGCCCCGTGACCCACTCAATGTTCTGCGCAATGGCCTCTGCACTCAGCCACCTGTACGTAGTGCTCCCCTTCTGGCCTCAAAGAAGGTGGTGGCAACATGCTCACTTGTCTGTGCTTGCAGCAGAGATGGCGGTCATCCTCATCGTGGAGGTGCCCGTGAGGGCATCTCCAGAGGCTGCTGCACCTGAATCATTGCGGGGGAAGCCTCAACCTGCTGCACAGACACTCCCTCTGTCGGAGGGGCCAAGGAGGCCAATGATGATGATGGTACTCAGTGAGGGGTGGAACCCTCATCCTCCTTGATGACTGTACCAGCCCTTGGCTGGCACTCTAGATAGCTGGAGGGGAGCATCAGCTGGAGTGCACCTGACATCCCCTCCAAACACCTCTGCACCACTGACTGGTCCAGGTTACATCGCATGGCATGCATCCTGTGTACCTCAGTGTGTAGTTCCTGCATGCACTCCAACTGCTGCCACATATGGCTCTCCATGAGAATTCGCCACTCTCTCAATGGAGGAGCTGATGCTCTAAGCCCTGAGCCATGGTGGCGCACATGAGCTGGATGGACTCCTCTATTCTCAGCCCATGATCCCGCACTGCGTCAGGGAACTCTGACATGTGCCAGCACATCTGCTGCTGGTCTCGGTACAGCCTCCTTTCCAGTGACTCCTGAAGCCCTGCATCTGTGCCCAGCTGAGCAGCACTGTGTCCTCCATCCTCCAAGGGTAACTGCCCACAGTTGCGTCTGACCCGCCACCTCCACCTGCATGCAACAGCCATTCTCCTCACCCAGTGCCACCCTATCTAATCGCGCGTGAGGACAGACCGATGTGAGTGTATCTGCGCTAGTGGACAGTGCACTTTTAAGGTGTGATGGTGCTTCTTTGGAGCTTCTCTGCTTCTCTTGGCCCTGGGTGAGGGAGAAAGTCGCCTTGGCTTGACATCTGCACCTGTGGAAGGCACAAGAAGAGATCACGAGTGCTAGCCTTGGAGAGCAGAAGCTTCTGCAGTACTGAGGCATCCCAGTGTTTGGTATGCTGTTTGACTGGGTGAAGTGCAATGCATTCCCTTAATGAGTGCATTGCCCTCTCTAATCACTATCGATACCATGAGTACCCATCTTGGTCATGGTCGACTTCTTCATTGTCCACAATCCTGGCTAGTTCCATCATTCTCTCCTCCATGGGTGTGATTACTAGAAGGTAGGGAACCCCTCCACCCATTTGGGCCCTATCTCGGGCATTATGAGCCTGTTTCTCCTGCAAGGACAAAAGAGAGCGTGGTAAGGCACTGCTGTTGTCAATGGCCAATGCCAGTTGCTCCAATTCATTAGAAGGTTCATGTATCAGTGCCAGTCAGGAAGTTGCCTGTGCATGCATCCCATGTGCAAGAGCAGCATGCACCCTGAGGCTCCTCAGTCTGTGTGTCTGCTGGAAGATGAATACTCAGAAGCCTATCCTGAGGGCTGGGGTAACACTCACTTTGCCAGAGCATATCAGATCATTGAACCTCTTCCGACACTGGATCCAGTTTCTGCAGACCACAGTTTTTCTGCTGACTATGCCCACTTTGTCTGGGTGGGTGGCCTCCTCCTGCTACACACTGGGAGGAGGAACTCCTTCCTTTTCCTCAAGGCATTCAGCAGGGCCTCCAGGTCTGCTTCTGAAAATCGAGGTGTTGTCCTGCCCCAGGTTCCAGGTCTCAGGCTTTCCTGAGACCTTGTGGAATTCAATTATTCTGTGCTCTTCCAGTCTGCAGTAACAGCACTCAAACAGCAGCCATAGTAATGGCTGTCATGGTGTGCTTAAATTGGGCATGCACTTGAGTAGTCCACCTCTGTGCCCTCCCCCATGGCCGGTAATTATCCGCCAAACCCATCTCCATGTCAATTAAGGGGTCGCTCCCATGAAACTCGGAGCCAATTACTGATACCCCCCCAGGGACAGGTTCAGGACCCAGAAACGGTCCCAAATTCCATTTCCCGCCCCTGCACTGAAAATCCAGCCCAATATTTCAGGTCTGTGAACTTTCATCAGAACATGAAAGGTCTGATGAAAGGTCAGAGACCTGAAATATTAGCTCTGTTTCTCTCTCAACAGATGCTGTCAGACCTGCTGAGTATTTCCAGCATTTTCTGTTTTTAACTTATTTTCTGCAGCCGAGAACAAAGAAGAAAGCTTTGTTTTTATGTGCACTTCTTTCAGTATTTTAGAAGTGACATCAGTCTTGACTAGGAACAAAATATGCGTGTCTCACTATGTTCAATGTCAACCCATTTCTTCTCACTGAGGTCATCCAAAAATCTGTTGCCTCTTTACTCGCACAAAGTTCTGTCACCCATCATCCCTCTACTCACTAACCTACTTTGGCTTCTAGTTAAGCAATGCCTCAATATTAAAATTCTTATCCTCATTTTCAAATCCCTCCATGGCCTTTCCCCTCCCTTTCTCTGTAATCTCTTCCAGCTGCACAGCTGTGTGAGATATCTGTGTTCCTCTAATTCTGGCCTTTTGAGCATCCCCGATTTTAGTAATTTCACCATTGACTGTCCCTTCAACTGACAAGGCCTGAAGGTCTGGAATTCCCTTCCTAAACCTCTCTGCCTCTCTTTCCTCATTTAAGGCGCCCCTTAAAATCTGATGCTTTGGCCAAGCTTTTGGTGAGCTGCCCTAATGTCTCCTTATGTGGTTCCGAGTCAATTTTTGCTTTTTACACACCTGTGAAGTGCCTTGGGACATTTTATTATGTTAAAGGCACTATATAAGTACAAGTTGTTGTTGTTGTTGTTATGACACAAAGCCACCAAAACACTTATAATTATTGTAATTATTTTGTTGTAAGTGTTTATCTGAAACCTCTCACAATGAACAAACACTGACCTATATATTATTTCATTTTAAAATGAATTTCTTCAGACCAATTTACTCCTATTAGCCATGTTTCAGTTCATATCACAACACAGGAGAAAGTGAAATCCCAAAAGACCAATTTTAATCAACATTCTTTTTCTGTTTTTCTTGAATTCTCTTCTGCTTTTTGACTTTATGCACAATTTGAGACATATTCATGAAGTTTTAGATGAGTTAAATATTTATTGCTTAGAATTCAGAAAATTAGAATTCAGAAATTTTTAATTGCAAGTAAATTAATGACTGACCAAGAAAATTCTCTAATTACTTTTAAGATTTTTTTTTACTGAGAATGACATTAAAATTTAAAACTTATTGAGATGTCTGTGTACTTGCCTGTGGTAATTATCTATGGTAATATTTTGCATTTTGATTATTGTCAGTCAATGGGAAAACTATTCAAGGAATGGAACTGCATTAAGTTAACCAGTACTTAACGCAGCACAAATAGTTAACCAGTACTTAACGCAGCACAATGGGCTAAAAATTCAGTTAGGTCCATTAGACTTTGTGCTACCTGCTCATTTCAATGATTGTGGTGTGAAACACACTGCTAATTGCACACTCAGCAGCAGCTGCAGCAGTGTGCATGGCTAGCAGGATGTACAGCTAACCTGCACTTCTTAAATGCAGCTGGTCCCCCCCTAAAGGGGAGGTATGCTCATGCTACAGCAGCTACTGGAACTGTGTCAGAAACTGTTTGAGCAGACTGCAAATGGAGCAACAGGCCAGAGAAAGGGCTCTCAGGTTCTCTGATGCAGTGTAGGAGGCCTTAGCCAAATTTTCTGATGCAGTGTTGGAGGCCTTAATGCAGAAAGTAGAGAGGAGGAGGTAGGTGATGTTTCCACAGGGGGCCAAGAGGCCCTCAAGGCATGCCCGCTGAAGGGAATGGAAGCAAAGTGACAAGGGAGGTCAATTTCTGAAGTCTGGCCTTGAGGACCTGGTTGCAGTGAAAGAAGAAGTTCAATGATCTCACACGGGTGGTTAAGGTGAGTGAATGAATGCATCTTCAAATGACATCTTATACCCACTGGACAACCAACCTCTCAAGCTGCTCCATGAACGTAGCTCCATCACTCACCCATCAACAATTCGGACTCATTCCTAACATTCAGATACTTCACCTCACCCTCACACACTTACCAATACTGCCAGCCTCATACCTAGCTCTTACAGCTTCCACACACTTCCAGCTATTTAGGTATGACAAATACAGCACTCAAACACATTGCAATACATTCACTGACATTCTTCACTCTCTCTTGCAGGACAAGGTCACAAATAACTGCAGGATGCAGCAGAGAACTGGCAGGCGACAGGCATTCCTGCATCTCCTGAGCCCTTTGCAGGAGATGGTGCTTCGCATTACAGGGCTGGCAGTGACTGAGGTGATTGAATATGGTATTGCCAGGAACATTCCTGCCTTATGCATCTTCTCAAATTCCACTTCACCCTCATCCTGCTATCTGGCGGGTGTGACCATGAATTGATTGCTTTCCACCTCACCCCAACCTTCCAGTTCTAGATTTTTCCTTTCAGATACTGTTACAACTGACCACTCCAGTCAAAGCCCCCAATCAAAATATACGATTCTGATTGTCGTGGGAGAAACACCCATCCAAATTGTGCCATCTATTAACTCCCCCGAATGAGGCTAACCAAACCAACAAATTAACTGTTTAATAAGAAAAACTCAATTCTTAAACACTACTAAGATATAAACAACATTTTAAATAGAAACATTAGTGTCCTTGCATATTTACGCCCCTGCCAAATCTGGAACAGTCCAAGGTTGCTTGAAGTCCTCACAGCCGTCCAATAAGAAAAGAAAGGTTCTTCAACAGTAGGATAGTCAGTGGGCTAGTTCAGAAGTTGAAATGATTTTCTTCTTCCAGCGATGAATTCTACAATTACATTCAGTAGTTAAAGGAATTGGTTATTTTCTTTTTGAAGAAATTAATCTGGCTTGACATCAGAATTCTGAGAGTATAATAAATAGGGAGAGAGAGCTCTCATTTCCTTCAGTATATACTGGTCCAGCTGTCTGTCTGTGTCTCTGAGTTAGAACAGTTTGTTTCCACTATAAGCCAGTTCAAAATTAAATTGTAACAATGTATCTCCCGATCTCTGGTCCTGAATGGCTGTATCCCAGGCAATGAGAATGCACTCTTTGACTCAGTTTTTAGAGCTTGCTGCCTTAAAGCAGTACTGCTCCCTATCCAGCCTTAAAGGCACACTGCATTCTTCCCGAAAAAAAAACTATAGGATCATAACACCTCTGCCCCTGGTGGAATTAAGCGCCATTCCTGAAATGCGTTTCATTACAATGGGTAAAAAATACAATCTGAGAAAAAAAATGCTAACACATTTTTTTCGCATTTACAGGCATACACTTTTCTAAAATATTAAGACTACAACAAAAAGTTCCACCAGAATATTTCGGCTTTAAATTTTCAAAAAGGTTGTCCCAATTAACCCATTTCAAATTTACAAGCATAGGCTTCCAATTGTTTTGTGTCCCTATTGTCCATCACCTCAGCCAGATGAACTGCACAGCTAGGAATACTGACCACTACTGGGTTCACTATTCTCTGAGAAGTTCCTCAAGTACCCCTTAACCTATGTGACATCTCTTGACACTGGGAAACCCTATCTGGTGTAACAGAAGCTGATTTTTTTTTACCCTGGGGTGTCAAAGGAATTTGACAGGTTTGCTCCAACACATTTGTCTCTTTAAGACAAATGGTGTTGCCCATTCTATCCATACAGTCCTTTAAATAAGAATTTGGGTAGGAGTCTGCCTTCTTTACCAGTGACTTTTCTAGAGTCTATGCAAGTTTGAGCCGACCCACCAGCTTTAGACATCAAGACCACCTGCGATTCCAGCTGTCCTGACGAGGTTTAACTAAGCTGCCCTTCAGCATGCATTGTACCTCTGCTTCCGCTTGGGCCTATCTGTCTGGACCTAAGTGACAAGGATGTTGTTTTAAAGGAATGGCTCCCCCTATACCCACATCATGTGTGGTTAAGGTTGTACGTCCTGGCTTATCCCTGCAAACATTTTGAAACGTTGTGCAAACCCTGCTTAGGACTTCACGCTGTTTTGCCTCTAAGTGTAAAAGCCTATTGCTTAATTTTCCTAGCCATTCTGTATTTGCTAATTGGATAGTTGGTCGTTCATTCTGAGAATTTCCTAGGCCTGCTTCTTCCTCATTCTCACTATCCTTTTCCTTCTCAACAGTCCCGATTACCTGACATACTTGTCCTGGTTTATCCTCCCTGCGGTAATATTGTTTGAGCATATTAATGTGACACAACCGGTTCTTCCTCTGCCGATTGGGGATGTCAATCAAGTAATCTACCTTAACCACTCTTTTGATCACTCTATATGAGCCACTAAACTGTGCTTTTAATGGTTCTCCCTGTAATGGTAACAACACTAATACATCATCCCCCTGGTTTTATGGCAGGCTGTGGTTTTCCCACCATATGACAGGTATGGCATGTCCTACAAAATTGTCTCATATCCTTTGTAAGACCTGGCCAATAATAATGTTGGCTTATGCATGATTTGGTTTTCTGAATTCCTCTAGGTCCTGCAAAAGGAATGTCGTGCGCTAACCTTAGTGATCCTTGTCGATAATTAGGTGGTACCTCGATCTGTTCAACAACTGTCCAGTCTTCGTCGGCAGGCATATGAGGCGGTCTCCATTCCCTCCTCAAAACCCCGTTTGCCATATAAGAGCCTTCTGGTACTCCTTTTGCCTCAGCTTCTGACAGAGCCATCTGTGCTATTCGGTATATCTCTGGATCAGCTTGCTGTGCTGCAATGATAGACGATCAGTTTAACAAATCTTCTGGATTATCTAAATCCCCTAATAAGGTTTAAGATACTTGGCTATCTATTTGTGGTGCCCCTTTTAGCTCCGGTAATGGATCCTATTTAGTCATTGCTCGGGTAACTACACACAAATATTCCTGGAACTTGTTCCTGTAATTGCTCCGTTTCCTTAATTTCACTTGGTTCCTCTGTAACTATAGGAGAAACTAATATTTTTGATCCAGCCAAATCATTTCCTGGGAGTAGATCAATTCCCTATACTGGTAAACTGTGGACAACACCTACAGTAACTATCCCAGATATTAAGTCACTCTTTAGGCATACTTTATACAAAAGTATGGGTATATACTCCCCACCAATTCCATTAACTAAAACTTCAGCGTTCAAGGCACTCTCTGGTGGAAACCCTCATATCTTTCCCCAGCAAGAGTGTTTGGGTTGCTCCTGTGTCCCTTACTATAAGGATAGGTGTTCCTGCCTCACTTACAGGATACGGAGTTACTCACCCCTTTGACAAAAATTCATTATAACTCTCAAGTATTTTATTCTTAACCTCTACACTCCTTTTAGGTTTAGTATCTGGCTTCACATTCACAGCTGTCGTTAAAGCTATAGCCTGGTCTGCTATATTCTCAGTCAGTCTTTTCCTCTGCACTAACTTTGCATCCCCAACAAGTCCTATGGGTTTACCTCGCAATTTCCAGCACTCTGAATGAAGATGACCCGTTTTGTTGCAATGATAACACTTTGGCTTGTGAACCTCACTTCTACCCTCAGCACCTTCCTTTCTGACCTGAGGAGGTGATCCTGGGGCATTCCCAGTTGTTCTTTCTTGTCCCCGGCTACTTGCCTTCCTTTCACTCTCCCACTTTCTATCCTTCTCGGGTTTATTGGGGTGATGGACAAAATAGGTTGGCTTATTCACAAGCTCAACATCGTCAGCAATCTCTGCTGCTTGCCTAGCTTTCAAAATTTTCAGGTTACCTATATGAGTTCTCACTACTGAAGGAATGGAGTTTTTAAACTCTTCTAAGAGAATCAATTCTCAAAGGTTCGCATATGTGGTTTCGATCTTTAACGCCTGTATCCAATGGTCAAAATTCATTTGCTTCACTCTCTCAAATTCTAACAATGCCTGCCCAGTCAATCTCTGTAAGTTCCTAAACTTCTGACGGTAAGCTTCAGGGACTAACTGAAAAGCAGCGAGAATAGCCTTTTTTGCCATCTCATAATCTGCAGAAGCTTCTTCAGAAAGCATTGCATAAGCTTCATGAGCTCTGTCTACCAACCTGCCCTGCATGAGCAATGTCCAGCTTTCTTTCGGCCATTTCATTTGTTTGGCTATTTTTTCAAAAGATATGAAAAATGTCTCTACGTCCCTCTCCTCGAACTTAGGAAGAGCCTGCATAAACATAAATAACTTCTTGCTGGGTCCTGATCTAAATTCAGATTCTTCCTGACCTTTTTGTCTTAGTTCCATCTCTTTTAGCCTAAATTCCTTCTCTTCTCTTTCACTTTCTCTTGGAAGTTCAAATTCAAGTTTTCTTAATTCTATTGCTTTTTCTTTTTCCCTTTCCTCCAATTCAAGATTTTTCATTTCTAACTGAATCCTAGCCAATACCACAGCATCACTCTTGGACTTACTACCTTCTTGTCTTTCATATTCCCTTTCTTGTTCCTCGTATTCTCCTTCAGCTTCATCATCATCATCATCTTCTTCTACGAATTCCAGACGTTCGGCTATTATGCCAATTATCTCAGCTTTTTTGGCAGCTGATTTCAAATCCAACCCCAATTTCACTGCCAATTCATTTAATTTGTTCTTAGTTAAAGTTATTAAATCACTCTGGGGAACATACTGCTTTCCCAAAAGCTCTGCTACAACCACTAATGCCATTACAATGTATAGACTGTACCTTATTATAAAGAGATCTGTTTCTTTTATTTCTTTGTAATTTACGTTAGATATAAATCCCAACAATTGAGTTTCCAATTGACATAATCCCAGACTTGAGAGAAATTAAATATGATGCCAAACGCAAGACCCCAATTTAAAAATGTTATCTCAGAAACGAGTAATTAATATGATTCCAAATGAAAGCCCTTCAGATTAGTCTGATTCTGATCCCAGATGCGAGCCATCAAATTAAATATGATTCAACTGCGAGCAAGCCCCCAATTAATATGTGATTCAAATCCCGGATGAGAAACCCAATTAGTATGTTACGACTGACCGCTCCAGTCAAAGCCCCAATCAAAATATATGATTCTGATTGTGGTGGGAGAAACGCACTGTTAATTCAATCCTGTCCCTCCACAGATCGCCTAACATATCATTTTAAACTTTCCAAATTAAAGAAAAACCCATCCAAATTGTGCAATCTATTAACTCCCCTGAATGAGGCTAACCAAACCAACAAATTAACTGTTTAATAAGAAAAACTCAATTCTTAAACACTACTAAGATATAAACAACATTTTAAATAGAAACATTAATGTCCTTGCATACTTATGCCCCTGCTGAATCTGGAACAGTCCAAGGTTGCTTGAAGTGCTCACAGGCATCCGATGGGGGAAAAAATGGTTCTTCAACAGTGGTCTAGTTCAGAAGTTGAAATGATTCTCTTCCTCCAACGATGAATTCTACAGTTACATTTCAGTAGTTAAAGGAATTGGTTATTTTCTTTTTGAAGAAATTAATCTGACTTGACATCAGAATTCTGAGAGTATAATAAATAGGGTTTAAATAAACCAAGAGAGAGCTCTCTTTTCCTTCAATATATGCTGGTCCAGATGTCTGTCTGTGTCTTTGAGTTAAAACAGTCTATTTTCACTATAAGCCAGTTCAAAATTAAATTGTAACGATGCATCTCCTGATCTTTGGTCCTGAATGGCTGTATCCCAGGCCATGAGAATGCACTCTTTGACTCACAGTCTCCGAATGGCTGTATCTTGGGGCAACAAGAATGCATTATTTGACTCAGTTTTTAGAGCTTGCTGCCTTAAAGCAGTACTGCTCCCTTTCCAGCCTTAAAGGCACACCGCATTCTTCCCTCAAAAAATTATAGGATCATAACAATACCCAAGACCTGCCACCTGGCCAGACAGTGCAGCCTCATGATGAAGGGCACATGCAATAACAGATGTCTGATGAAGAAGAACCGTCACTCAATCTGACATATGCGGCCACCAGATCAAATGATGGTACTGAGCATACTTTAGAGGTTAGTATGGAGTTGGGATCAGTGCTGGTGAGTCACTGGGAATCAGTGGGCTGCCGCCCGACTGTTCAAGTGCAAGATCTCAGACAAGTTCTGCTACAGGGGTATCAGATGAGAACTTCAATGGGGCGGCTTAGAGGAAAATGCTGATGAGCATACACATCAAGGAACACGGAAGAGTCCAGCTCTAATTTGACACATGGCTTCGCACAGAGCTTGGAACCCATCCTTTCCAGCTTGGAAGTGGTGGCCAACCCCATGACAGCACTTACAGACCTAACCATGATGCAACATCTGGTGGCTAATGTCTCAGTTACCATTGCAGCATAGTTGGAAGCTACCTAACATCTCAGTGCTGCAGTGGCATCTCAGACTGAGGTCAGGATATCCATGCTTGTTGCCATGCAAACCATGCTTGATGCCATGTCGACTCAGACTGCTGCCATCATCACTGCAGATACAAGTGCTCAAAGTGGCTGCAGGCTCTCACAGCAGTCCAGCAATATGTGCTCCAGCAGATTACTAGGATTGATGAGGTGCTGCCCTGTAGGAGTGGCAGTGACTTCGTGGTGCACAAACCTGATGTCTTCTCTGATGATGACAGCATTCGTTCTCCCACCACTGCCACTTTGCCAGCGTCCTTGCTGTTGCCTCTCAGCCAGCTAGCTCAGAATGCAGCCAACCATGCTGAGATGGTGCAGTCTGAAGCCGAGCCCTCACGGTCCAGAGCTACTCGAGGTCATCCTGCAAGTCTCCCTGAGTGAAAATCAGCAGCCTTCCACCAACCATGCTGCAGCCACTGGGATAGCAGTATGCTGGAGCACTAGGTCAGTCAAAGGCACTCACAAGACAGGCACTAAGCGAATGCACAAAGGTGAATAGTATTATTGGAACTGTTGTTGGATAAAATAGTTAAAGAATTTTTATTACATTGCCTTTTATTTCAGAATTTTGGCCAAAAGAATGCTGTGATAGTCTGTAACAGAGGGATGGAAATGAGCAGAATTGTGGAGCAGCAGTGACATGTGGATGAGATTTTTGGGAAACAAGAGTCTGAGTAGCCAGTCACAAACAGCCCATCTGGAGATAAGTGGTTCTAGATGCATCCTCCCTCCCTCTTCCTCTTCCTCCCCCTCCTCTTCCTTCTCCTCCTTCTTTTCAACATTCTGCAGTACCCACCAAAGGCCTGGTGGTTAGGGCTGTGCCCTCATTAAAGCGAGATTGTGGAGGATGCAGCAGATCTCCACGAATTTGGAGACATGCTCCAGCAAGTACTGGACAACTCTCCAGAGTGGTCCAGGCAACCGAACCATTGTTTTAGAATGCCAGTGGTTTGCTGCACAACGTTCCTGATGGCAGCATTGCTCTGATGGTAGGTGCACTGCCCACATGTGGCCAGATAGCAAAGGGGAGTCATGAACCAAATGTAGAGCAAGTAGCCCCTGTCAGCAAGCAGCCAGCCTCGGATTTATTGTGGTGGCTCAAATATGGTGGGTATGGCTGATTGCCGCAAGATGAAAGCGTTGTGGCTGCTGCCAGAATAGCGGGCAATCACCAACATGATATTCTGTGCATGGACACATACCAATTGCATAGTTAGGGAATAGTACTCCTTGTGGTAGCTGTGAAACAGGGCTGTGTTCTCGCACCTACACTGTTTGGGATCTTCTCCCTGCGGCTCTCACATGCGTTCAATTCTCCAGAAGAATGAATTTTCCTCCACACAAAATCAGATGGCAGATTCTTCAACCTTGCCCGTCTTCGAGCAAAGATCAAAGTACGGAGAGTCCTCATCAGGGAACTCCTCTTTGCTGACGATGCTGCATTTACATCCCACACGGAAGAGTGCCTGCAGAGACTCATCAACAGGCTCTTGCGGCTGCCTGCAACAAATTTGGCCTAACCATAAGTTTCAAGAAAACGAACATCATGGTACGGAACGCCAGAAATGCTCCATCCATCAATATCGGTGACCGCGCTCTGGAAGTAGTTCAAGAGTTCACCAACCTAGCCTCAACCATTACCAGTAACCTGTCTCTTGATGCAGGAATCAACAAGCGTATGGGAAAGGTGTCTGCTGCTATGTGCAGACTGGCCAAGAGGGTGTGGGAAAATGGCGCACTGACACGGAACACAAAAGTCTGAGTGTTTCAAGCCTGTGTCCTAGTACCTTGCGTACCTTGCGGCAGCGAGGCCTGGACAATGTATGTTCGCCAAGAGCGACGTCTCAACGCATTCCATTTTCGCTGTCTCCGGAAAATCCTTGGCATCAGGTGGCAGGACTGTATCTCCAACGCAGAAGTCCTCGAGGCAGCCAACATCCCCAGCATGTACACCCTACTGAGACAGCGGCGCTTGAGATGGCTTGGCCATGTGAGCCACATGAAGATGGCAGGATCCCCAAGGACGTATTGTAGAGTGAGCGAGCTCATCACTGGTCTCAGACCCACCGGCCGTCCATGTCTCCACTTTAAAGACTTTTGTAAATGCGACATGATGTCCTGCGACATTGATCAAAGTTGTGGAAGCCAGTTGCCAGCGGTCGCCAGAGCTGGCGGACAGCCACAAAGGCGGGGCTGAAGAGAGGCGAGTTGAAGAGACTCAGGTAAAGCGACAGCAGTGTAAGCAGAGAGCCAAATGTGTAACAGCCCCGACAACCAACTTTACCTGCAGCGCCTGTGGAAGAGTCTGTCACTCTAGAATTGGCCTTTCTAGCCACTCCAGGCGCTGCTCCACCAACCACCTCGAGACGCTTACCCATTATGTCTCGAGTCAAGGAGGCCAAAAAAGGAAAAGGAGTCCTATTAATTTCTCCAATACTTTTTCTTAACTAATATCAATTACTTTAAGTTCCTTATTTTCATTCGACCCTTGGGCTGGAATTTTATGCCCTCCACCACAGGAGCGGGCTGGAGGCCAGTGGGGGAGGGGGGCTGTTGGTGGGGTGTAAAATTGAGTGGGTAGTGGGAATGGTGCTGTTCCCGCTGAAATTTTACCAGGGATGGCAGTGATAAGAAATGGCCTGCCCGCCCCAGGCCAATCAAGGCCCTTAAGTGGCCACTTAACTGGTATTTTACCAGCAGCCGGCGGGCACCTCAGGCCCCCAGAATGCTGCCAGGTAAAACCACACGCCCTCTGCGTGGGCCGGGGGGGGGGCCTCCTGATCGGGCACCCTGTGCTCCACGGAGGGCCCACCTGAATCCCCAACCGCCCCCACTAAAATAAAGACCCCCCCTCTCAACCCACTCCACTTGTCTCGCTGGGGCCTGGCTAATTGTCCCCGTTGAGACCCCAAACCTTTCTTCCAGGGCTGGACTCCCTCTTGCTGCCGATACTGGGCGTAGTCCCAGCAGCACCACCGGGATCAGAGGCCACTGCTCCCGGTGGCGCTGCTGGGACTAAGAGCTGATTAGCTGGCAGCTCTTGGAGGTGGGACGTCCTGCATCAAGGAGGTGGAAGTCCCACCCAAGTCCAATTATGGGGCCTGGGGAGCGTAAAATCCTGGCATGGATCCCCAGGCCTGGCGGAAGTGGGCTCGCCCCTGACCTTTTGGCCAGTGGGCGGGGCCTCCCAACCAACGTAAAATTCCGGTTTTGGTTCCCGCAATTTCTAGTATGTTCTTTATGCTTTATATTGCAAAAAAAACCAAAATATTTAACTTCTCTGCCATTTCCTTATTGCCCATTATAATTTCTCTTGCCTCTGCCAATTATAATTTCTCTTGCCTCTGTACATAAGGGACCAATGTTTACTTTGATAAACGCTTCCTTTTTACATACTTGTGCAACCTCTTACAATTGTTTTTCCTATTTATTGCTAGTTTACCCTCATTCTGTTTCCTCCCTCTTAATCAATTTCTTGGTCATCCTTTGCTGATTTTTAAAATCCTTCCAATCATTAGGCTTATTGCTCTTTTAGGTAACTCGTAAACCTCTTCTTTCAATCTAATACCATTTGCAACTTGCCTCATTAGCCACTCGCCCCTCATATGTCTGTAATTTTTATTTAAATTTAAGAACCTGGTTTCAGACTTAACCACATCATTCTCAAACTTAATATGAAATTCTATGATGTTATGATCAGACTCATTACACAATAGTCGATCTAAAATGGCCTGTTCCTTCATTGATTTCTCGACCTATCATTTTAGAAAACTATCTCACATGTATTCCATGAACTCATCCTCCCAGCTACTTTTGCCAAATTGGGTTTTCCAGGCTATAGGAAGATTAAATTCCCCACAATTATTGCATTATTGTTACATGCTCCTCTAATTTCCTGATTTATATGCTGTCCAACACTGTGAGTACTGTTAGGGGGCTTATTAACTACTCTTTCCATTCCTTTGCTATTTCTTAGCTCCACCCATACTGATTCTACATCCTGATTTTCTGGGCTAAGATCTTTTACAACTGCTACTATTAGATCATTCTTTATCATCAAGGCTAATCCACCACCTTTTCCATTTTCCTACCTTTTCTAAAAGTCACATACTTTGGAATATTTAGTTCCCAACCTTGATCACCCTTCAACCATGTCTCAGTAATGACTACTAGATCAGACCATTTATTTCTATTTGTGCCATTCATCTATCTTTTTATGAAGGCTTAGTGCATTAATTGTAACATAGAAATGAACAAAATATGCCACACTGTCTCAGTTTGTGGGCTAAATGTATCTTTATGACCAGTAATTCCTCTGAACCCAGGTCAGTGCTACCATAAGGAGATCATTATCATTCCCTGTGACTGGTTCCAAGCTAACCAGAAATGCCAAAATGTACCAAACAGTTTAGCAATCACATATTGCTCACTGCAGACTGACATCAAATTAGCTTATTATCACTGAAGTGTATTTGCAAAATGTCAGTTATAGATTAATAATAATATTTCGAAGTTAAGATTCTACCATTTAATTTAATTTTATTAATTTTATGGTAGACGAAGTGTATTTGTGGTTAAAGCTAACACTGGATTATTTTCCCGAGGTTATTGATAAAGAAAAAATGTTTTATTGTTTTTTATTCCCCTCCTTTTTTGTATTTTTCCCCCTACTTCTCCTCAGAAAGAATTTACTCCCAGCTTGGATAGGGTATCACAGGACATTTACTGGTACTTCACCTAAACATCAATTCTTAATGGGTGAACCTTGACAAACAGTTTCAGGAGGTCATTCAATAGAAAGGGCATTGGAGCCAAGGCTGATCTTGACTTCACCTGACAGTCACAGGTGTACATCCAGAATGGGCATCCAAATAGTCATCAGTAGCCAGAGCCTTCGCCGAGTCTGATCTCACTAATTTAAGGACACTTGAGACCAAACAACTGTTGTTCTGTTCAAGATTCGTTAAGTCAACATAGACTGTGAATCAAATCTTGAATTTTTCTGGTCTGTATGGCAGAATTGCCTTAACGGCTAAGGGATAGACTTGTTTGCCATTTTTAAAGCAATAACATATTTGCTTAGTTATCGAAATTAAGCTAACACAAAGTGTAATTTTTCAAACACATTGGTGAGCTGTGTTTGAATGGGTACAATATGGAGATAGTTTAGTCAATTTTAGCCTCTGTTCTTCAAACCACTCTCCTTGCAAATATGCTTCTTCACTGGGAGTTCAAGAACATGGAATTGCCCCTCTGAAGTTTAATAGAAATGTTACACATCCAAGTGACATGAACCAAAATGGAAGATGTTACACGAAAAAAAATTGCTGAAAATACTGAAAATGTTCTTTATGCCACAGGAGAGGATAAACTCAAGACTCAAACCCATTGTAGCATTCATGAGTTACAAAGGTCATCCTCACAAGTACAAGAAAATAGCAATACATTCAGCAGTTTCAATATTTCCACTTCAAATTTTGTTATGAAACAGGTCTCTGCCAGGGGCTGTTGAGCACAAATGATGGATTTACTCCAGTCATATCAATATGAAAAGACATGTGGATTCCATGGAAACCTCAAAATCTATTCCGTGTTGGGACACCGAGGTAGAGAAGGGAAAAGCTATGTGCCATCTGGAAGATGTGTTAACACATGGAAAAGGAGCTACTCTTGAGATGATTTGCTGGCTAAGCAGATTGCTTGCTGCAGAAAAGATCTACTGCTTCCATCTTTTGAAAGATAATAACGAACTTGCATCAATATAGTACCTATCACATCCTTAGGACGTCTGAACTTGGTTTTGAAGTGTTGGTTGTCACTATTGTAATGTAGAGAAACAGATAAATTGCTTTGTTAAGTAGCTGCTACTTAATATGGTGCTATCTAATTCTCAAGAGACCTCCTGAGGGATGGGAGAAAAAATGCATTCTAGGTGGAGTTAGTCATTGTGAGAGATCTTGCCTGGGGAAACTGATTGATGCATCCTGTGAAACAAAGATGTACTTAAGTGAAGGAGTTTCAAATAATGGGGAAGATGGATATTATACTGGAAGATGTTAGGTAACTTTTTGCAATTGGTGATGTGTACAATGTAGCTTTCTCATTATTTGCCCAGTAAACAAATTAATTACCATGGTTTGAAAGGTGATCATCTGGACTTAAACAACTGTCGGCATATCACCATCTTCACATGTTTCCTGTCAGACTGTTAAATTGACTTGGCAGGGATTTATGGAGTGCAAGGCTCATGAGTTTAGCTTTATTATTGTAGAACTCCAGCATTTATATACAATCATGAAGAGTTTTAACATGCGGCTATTTGGACTGGATTGAGATTATTCAATTTAGAATGCTTAAATTTTCACAACAGTCCATTAGCAGAGTGATAAAAGATTGAATGCTTATTAGGCTAAAAGGGCATAGCCAGTTTTAAAAACATCCTAGAACACATTCCCATTCTTATTCATGGGGTCGCTGGATGATGTGGAAACAGTGAATGCAGGAGAATCAGATAAAGTGGAGGATGCACTCTTCAGGGAGCCTGCCTGATTTTCAATCCATTTAAATGAATCAATGAAAAATCAGATGGGCTCCCTTATGGGTGTGCAGTCTTCCTGCTCAATTTTCCTATACTAAGGGCATTCCAATAGCTGTAGGCACTAGAACAAGAAAATTTGACCCATATTTGCGAAAATATGCAATTTTTTACTGTTAGCCAAGTAAGATTTGATTCTGTCTAAGAGATTAGAGATTAGATTAGAGATTAGAGATACAGCACTGAAACAGGCCCTTCAGCCCACTGAGTCTGTGCCGAACATCAACCACCCATTTATACTAATTCTACACTAATCCCATATTCCTACCAAACATCCCCACCTGTCCCTATATTTCCCTACCACCTACCTATACTAGTGACAATTTATAATGGCCAATTTACCTATCAACCTGCAAGTCTTTTGGCTTGTGGGAGGAAACCGGAGCACCCGGAGAAAAAGATATGAGGACATGTCTTGTGCTTTTGCCTCTAAAACTCTGCTTTTGGGTTTATTAAATCTAACATTCTTCAATGTCAAATTTTACTTGTTTTTTTGCTGGCAGAACTATTTTGGCATTAATATGAATGTGGAAATCCTGTCAAAAGTGACTTAGCTCTGAAAATGCCAGATTTATACTTCCCAAGTGAACTAACAGCTACTCATTTAGTAAATATATTACTTGCCAACATCAAACTTGCTGGAGAAAGCAGAGTTACTGAGCTATTATAGAATTGATTTATCTCCTGGCAGGGAGCAAACAGGAATGGATGACAATCTGGCATGGAAGTCATCGGATGCCTGGAAGATTTTAATTGCTGGGCCTCATTTGAATGTTGGTAGTCAGCTGCTCGCTAGCTTCGGGCAAAAAGCAGCAGTTATTTGGTGGGAAGACTGAGGCCAGAATATTACGTTGGGACTGAGGCCCCACCCACCAACCTAAAAGTTGGGGGCAAGACTGCTTCCACCGTGCCTGGAAGCCATGTCATAATTTTACATGGCCCAGGCCCTTAATTAGCTTCTGAACTCAGAGGCAGGAGGTCCCACTTCCCAGAGCTACCAGCCAAAGAGAGGGCCGGCAGCACTGCAATCCCAGCAGCACCACTGGGAGCAGTGGCCACTGCTGAGACTGCACCCAGCAACAGGAGCAGCAATGCAGGAGACCCAGGAATAGAGGTAGATGTGTGGCATCTCACTGGGGATAATCAGCTGGGCCCCGGCAAGGCAGTTGTGGGGGAGGTGGGGGATGTGGTGGTCGATCGAGAGTGAGGGGGGAAGTTCTCCAGCGGGGGTGGCTTGAGATGGGGGTGCCCTCCGTGGGGTTGCAGGGTGCCTGATCAGAAGAGCCCCCCCAGCCCGCAAGGAGGATGCCAGGTTTTACTGGGAAGCCTCCGCAGCTGCAGAAATGCCCATCCCACCGGAGGCAGGAGGAGGCCCTTAAGTGGCAATTTGGGGCAGCACAGTGGCGCAGTGGCTAGCACCACAACCTCACAGCTCCAGCAACCCAGGTTCAGTTCTGGGTACTGTCTATGTGGAGTTTGCAAGTTCTCCCTGTAACTGCGTGGGTTTCCACTGAGTGCTCCGGTTTCCTTCCACAGCCAAAGACTTGCAGGTTGATAGGTAAATTGGCCATTGTAAATTGCCCCGAGTGTAGGTAGGTGGTAGGAGAATTGTAGGGATGTGGTAGGGAATATGGGATTAATGTAGGATTAGTATAAATGGGTGGTTGATGGTCAGCACATACTTGGTGGGTCGAAGGGCCTGTTTCAGTGCTGTATCTCTAAATAATGCATAAATTATTGGCTATTTTAGGGCCTTAATGGGCCAATGGTGAGCGGGCCATTGTCACCTCCCCCGCCACTCATAAAATTGCAGCAGAAGTGGGAAGGCGACGGGAACGGCACTCCCCACCTCCCACTCAATTTTACCCACACACCCCTGTCTCCAGCCCACTCCCGCGGGGGCAGAAAATTCCAACCTGAAGATTGGCTGCAGGGGGAGAGGAAGGGCGCTGCAAGGGGCTTGTAGTTGGTGATGGTGATGATGGGGAAATGCGGGGCAACAGAGGTATGGACTTCTCCTGTGGAACCCCAAAGAGCACCTGATCCTCTTGGTCCCATTAGAAAAGTTTTTTTTAACTTACTGCAGAGAGTCTCACTGGCTCCCTGATAGCTTTACCTGGCCATGGGGACTCCCTACTCAGCAATGGGTTAAAATGTCATCAGGGTGCCTTGTACATTATGGGACCCTGATTTGTGTTTATTAATGGGCCAGCTGTTGGATTCTGTTGGGAGTTTTATCCACCACAAAATCCAGCAATGCTAAAATGAGGGATTGACAGGACAGACAGGAACAGACTGGATAATGGAGCATCTCCATTTTAACTGTTCCCTCTTTCCTTTCGCTCTAAATGGGAAGAGCTAAAATGCTCCCTTATGTTCCAGCAGTGCAATTGCGACAGCTGTATCAGCAGGTCTTTGGCGAAATTTGAGATGTGTATCCTGGAAGAGACAGATGCTATTTTCAATGTAATGGGAGTGAACACCACCAACACAAGATCAACCCATAATTATGGATGTGGTGGTCACATGTCAGCATAAATTCCATGAAGGCAGCGACTAGTTTAAAAGTGTGCATATGACTTGGATCAGAGATGGAGACAGGAGAGTACAGGCCCAATTTACTCAGCCTCTCAGCATAGGGTAACTCTCTCATCCTGGGAACCAATCTAGTGAACCTTCAATGAACCACCTCCAATGCAAGTATATCCTTCCTTAAATATGGAGACCAAAACTGCGTACAGTACTCCAGGTGTGGTCTCATGATAGCCCTGTACATTTGGAGCAAGACTTCTTTATTCTTGTTCTCTAATCGCCTTGCAATAAAGGCCAACATGCCATTTTTTTTTTATTCATTCATGGGATGTGGGTGTCGCTGGCCAGGCCAACATTTATTGCCCATCCCTAATTGCCCTTGAGAAGGTGGTGGTGAGCTGCCTTCTGGAACCACTGCAGTCCATGTGGGGTAGGTACACCGACAGTGCTGTTCCAGGATTTTGACCCAGCGACAGTGAAGGAACGGCGATATAGTTCCAAGTCAGGATGGTGTGTGACTTGGAGGGGAACTTGCAGGTGGTGGTGTTCCCCTGTATTTATTTGCCACTTATCAGCCCAAGCCTGGATATTGTCCAGGTCTTGCTGCATTTCTACACGGACTGCTTCAGTATCTGAGGAGTCACGAATGGTGCTGAACATTGTGCAATCATCAGCGAACATCCCCACTTCTGACCTTATGATTGAAGGAAGGTCTTTGATGAAGCAGCTGAAGATGGTTGGGCCAAGGACACTACCCTGAGGAACTCCTGCAGTGATGTCCTGGAGCTCAGATGATTGACCTCCAACAACCACAACCATCTTCCTTTGTGCTAGGTATGGCTCCAGCCAGCGGAGGGTTTTCCCCCTGATTCCCATTGACCTCAGCTTTGCTAGGGCTCCTTGATGCCATACTCGGTCAAATGCTGCCTTGAGGTCAAGGGTAGTCACTCTCACCTCACCTCTTGAGTTCAGCTCTTTTGTCCATGTTTGAACCAAGGCTGTAATGAGGTCAGGAGCTGAGTGGCCCTGGCGGAACCCAAACTGAGTGTCACTGAGCAGTTTATTGCTGAGCAAGTGCCGCTTGATGGCACTGTTGATGACACCTTCCATCACTTTACTGATGATTGAGAGTAGGCTGATGGGGCGGTAATTGGCCGGGTTGGACTTGTCCTGCTTTTTGTGTACAGGACATACCTGGGCAATTTTCCACATTGCAGGGTAGATGCCAGTGTTGTAGCTGTACTGGCTTGGCTCGGGGCGTGGCAAGTTCTGGAGCACATGTCTTCAGTACTATTGCTGGAATATTGTCAGGGCCCATAGCTTTTGCAGTATCCAGTGCCTTCAGTTGTTTCTTGATGTCACGCAGAGTGAATCGAATTGGCTGAAGTCTGGCATCTGTGATGCTGGGGACTTCAGGCGGAGGCCGAGATGGATCATCAACTCGGCACTTCTGGCTGAAGATTGTTGCAAATGCTTCAGCCTTATCTTTCGCACTGATGTACTGGGCTCCCCCATCATTGAAGATGGGGATATTTGTGGAGCCACCTCCTCCAGTTAGTTGTTTAATTGTCCACCACCATTCACGGCTGGTTGTGGCAAGACTGCAGAGCTTAGATCTGATCCGTTGGTTATGGGATCGCTTAGCTCTATCTATCGCATGCTGCTTATGCAGTTTGGCATGCAAGTAGTCCTGGGTTGTAGCTTCACCAGGTTGACACCTCATTTTGAGGTATGCCTGGTGCTGCTCCTGGCATGCCCTCCTGCACTCTTCATTGAACCAGGGTTGGTCTCCTGGCTTGATGGTAATGGTAGAGTGGAGGATATGCCGGGCCATGAGGTTACAGATGGTGGATGAGTACAATTCTGCTGCTGCTGATGGCCCACAACGCCTCATGGATGCCCAGTTTTGCATTGCTAGATCTGTTCAAAATCTATCCCATTTAGCACGGTGATAGTGCCACACAACACGATGAACGGTATCCTCAATGTGAATGCGGGACTTCGTCTCCACAAGGACTGTGCGGTGGTCACTCCTACCAATACTGTCATGGACAGAAGCATCTACGGCAGGCAGATTGTTGAGGACGAGGTCAAGTATGTTTTTCCCTCGTGTTGGTTCCCCCACCACCTGCCGCAGACCCAGTCTAGCAGCTATATCCTTTAGCACACGGCCAGCTCGGTCAGTAGTGGTGCTACCGAGCCACTCTTGGTGATGGACATTGAAGTCCCCCACCCAGATTACATTTTGTGCCCTTGCCACCCTCAGTGCTTCCTCCAAGTGGTGTTCAACATGAGGAGTACTGAGTCATCAGCTGAGGGAGGGCGGTAGGTTGTAATCTGTAGGAGGTTACCTTGCCCATGTTTGACCTGATGCTATGAGACTTCATGGGGTCCGGAATCGATGTTGAGGACTCCCAGGGCAACTCCCTCCCTACTGTATACCACTGTGCCACCACCTCTGGTGGGTCTGTCCTGCCGGCGGGACAGGACATACCCGGGGATGGTGATGGCAGTGTCTGGGACATTGTCTGTAAGGTATGATTCCGTGAGTATGACTATGTCAGGCTGTTGCTTGACTAGTCTGTGGGACAGTTCTCCCAATTTTGGCACAAGCCCCCAGATGTTAGTAAGGAGGACTTTGCAGAGTCGACAGGGCTGGGTTTGCCATTGTCGTTTCCGGTGCCTAGGTCGATGCCGGGTGATCCGTCCGGTTTCATTACTTTTATTGACTTAGTAGCGGTTAGGTACAACTGAATGGCTTGCTAGGCCATTTCAGAGGGCATGTAAGAGTTAACCACATTGCTGTGAGTCTGCCTTCCTAATTGTTTGCTGTACCTGCATGCTAACTTTCTGTGTTCCTTGTACGGGTACACCCAATGGACACAACCTCACAGACCAAGGAATCTCAACCTGCCTGTTATTCTAAAGCTATATTTGTAATGAAAGCTGAGACATAATAATCAAAGCTAAATAACACACAAAATGTCCAGGGAGACTTTCTGAGGTGAATATATATGTATACCCATTATCATTCATTACCAATGTATGAGCAGGTGTCAATTATTTGGATGCTTCCTATATAATTTAGCAGAGCAGGATATGAATAGCACATCATATTGTCCAGAGATTTTCAGGTGCTATCCTGGCTCCCTTGGCCTTCCATGCAGATAAAACAGGCATGTCGGTGTATCTTCTGACATCAGTAACTACCTATTCTCAGGAATTTGACTTACGATAACAGAACCAAAATAAACATAATTATCAACAACAAATGCTTGAATTTAGATAGCAGTTTTAATGCAGAGAAATGCTCCTCGGCACTCCACAAACACATAAGTAGCACAATGGGTGCTGAGGCAAAGAAGGAAATATCAGGAGGGATGACCAAACTATTGGCTTTTGTGTTAGGTTTTAAGGAGAGTCTGAAAGGTGATGAGGTTGAGGAGTTCAGGGAAGGAATTCCAGGGCATGGGATGGTAAATGATATGGTAAATGGAGGGGGGAGATGCATGCGAGGATGGAATTGGAAGGACAGAGAGTTTATGGGGTGGGGGGTGAGTTTTTGGGCTGGAGGAGATTGCAGAAATCGGCAAAGCTACAGGAAGATTTTAAAATGAGGATGAAAATTTTAAGAACATTTTGGCAGAGAGTTGTAATACTTCAGGAAGAGTATCAAATTAACAGAGAGAAGATATTAGCTTAGTGGTAATGTCATTCGACTTCTAATCTAGCACCTATGCTATTTCCCTGGGGACACAGGTTCAAATCCCATTATGGTGGCTAGTGGAATTTAAATTCAATTAATCTGGAATTGTAAGCTAGTTTCAGTAATGGTGCCATTGATTGTTGTTAAAATTAATGCCCTTTAGGGAAGGAAATATGCTATCTATACCTGGTCTGGCCTAGATAATGACTCCAGACCCACATTAATGTGACTGACTCTTAACTGCCCTCTGAAATGGCCTAGAAAGCCACTTAGTTCAAGGGCAATTAGGGATGGGCAACAAATGCTGGCCTGTCAGCAAGGCCCACATCCCATGAAAGAATAAAAGAAAAATCTAATTGATGTTGTCCATGGCACGTCGAGGAGTAAGTCTCCCCTGAGGTGGTGCTCTACACATGTCCTATTACCCAACTAACCAAGCAGTAAAAAAAGACATTCACATGGACTGCACAATAATAACATGCTGAAATAAAAACAGGAAATGCTGGAAATACTCAGCAGGTCAAGCACCATCAATGGGGGGAGAAACAGAGTTAATGGGCTTAATTCTGTGTCGGAGGCGGGGCACCTGTTGCAAGGTCAAAAATTCAGGGGACCCTGCCTCTGCATTTTTTCAGACACCTAGAATGATCCTCCAGTCTTTTGGGGTCAAAGTTTAAAGAAGCATGACCCCATCTCTTTAAAGACTTTATTGGGATGGGGAATCCTGCCTCAAGAGCTGCCAGCCAATCACGGGGCTGGCAGCTCAGCAGTATCAGCTGCGCCACCGGAAGCAGTGACCACTGCTGGTACTGCAAAGGCCTCGGACCCAGGCCCAGCGCTGGAACCCTGGAGAAGAGATAGGTGAGGTAGGGTCGCCGGGGCCAGTCCGGAAGGCCCCAGTGAGAGGTGTGGGTATTCAGTCCGGGGGAGAAGGGTACCGGGGGTTACAGTTGTTCTCGTCGGGGGATATCCATGGGCCACAAATTGCCCACGAAGAAGGGTGCCCCCCTCCCCAAGGCCGGAGGGAGGACGCCTCATTTTCCAAGGCATCTGCTCCGTGTGGCAGAGGCCCTCCCTTTTTACCCGCCATTGGTAAGATCCCAGTGGTGGCGGGAAGAGACCCTTATTTGGCCTCTGGATGGGGAGGTCGTCGTCAGCCTATCCAACACCCAGGAGAATCAGAACTGGGAATCTCAACCTCAGGTTCCATGGTGGACGATTCTGCCCCAATTCTCTGCCCCCCCCCCCCCCCCCCACAAGCCACGAAACCCACCGTTGGGATGAGAACAAAAACCGGCCCGTTTCAGGTTTTGACCTTTTGTCACAACTGGAAAAAGCTACAGATATTATAGGTTTTAAGCAAGTACAGAGGCAGGGAAAGTGGGCAGGGTAGAAATGGACAAAAGGAAAGGTCTGTTCCAGGGTGGAAGGCAGATGAGATTAAATGACAAGGGGATGATGCATTCCAGTTCATAACAACTCACTGCGTAAAACATTTCTCCTCATCTTGCCTCGTTCCTTTTGCCGATTACCTCGAAAAGCTATTGTTGGAAGCAGGATTCAAAACGATGTCCATAGAAAGGGATTAGTCTTCACCACCGATACACTAAGAATTAGCAGTCCTTGAGTCTGGTGCCTTGCTCTACTCGACCATCCTGAAAACTGGGTAAAACTAGGGCAGCCCATCTGTTTATTGTTAAAGAGAAGGAGGAGGCCTGCAGTTACCAGGATTCAAACCTGTGTGGGGAGACAGCAATGGATTTCTAGTCTATCAGTTTAATCACTGAGCCACAACTACTTTCTCTGTCTTCTTTCACTGTTTTCCTATCAGCTTCTCCTTCACCTCGCTGACAAAAGTTCTTTGTCATCATGGGGCTGTGTTGGAGGATGAGGCCAGCTACACCAATGACCTCAAAGGCACGTTCTGATCAACATTAGTCACCTGATGAAAAGTTATTGACCTGGAATGTAAATTCTCTTTCTCTCTCCACAAATGCTGCCTGACCGGCTGAATATTTACAGCATTTTCTGTTTTCAAATCAGTCACCTGAGGTATGGCTTTGTGGACTGTGTGGCACCCACCCTTAATGTGTCTTTGAAGCTATTGGTGGCATGAAAATTAAGCGCAATGATTTTTTTTAACTGACACAGGGAAATATGTGCTAACTGAGCACTCTCCTTGCAGTCTGTAATTCAGATACTGCCCCAGGGATAATTGGTTTGAGTCTTACCTGCAGCCTTCTGTCCCTCTTCTTGTCCAGCGATTCAGGGCAACATACATTGCAAGTGTAACATCTTAGGTCAAGAGCATTGTGTTCCAAAGAGCATTTATTGCATTAAATATGAAACAGCATGAATTGCCATTAAGAGCCATTAACAAACTCTTAATGGGAATTTTTGAACAGTTGGCAATAAAAGAACACCAGCCCACGAGTACTACCCACAGCTCACTGAAATTATGCTGATCAGGCCTGAGGCCACATTTCAGATGAGCTTCTGTTGTTCGGCTTCTGGTATGCACTTCAAACGCGATGCCTATTGTGGACCAAATTCAATTTGTAGCTCATATTTTATCATTTTGCTGCAAAACATTAAACTGCACTGAATGGCCTAATTAAATCTAACAAGATGATCTTAAAAGTATGCTTACTTTTTTATATAAATACTTACAAATGTTGAGAGTTAGAGAAAGAGCCACACAGATTTTATGGGTTTCTCCATATTCTCCATCAGCTTCCCAATGATACAAAATGAACAATATTATGGCAGCCCAACAGATGGGGTGGGAGTAGGTAAATATCCACAGGATTACTCCAGCTGGGGCCTTGCAGCATTGACCCTGCTGCAGTTTGTAGGGTCAATGGGAGGGCAATTCATTAGAATGGGACAGATGGATACAAGCATCATATTTGTCTTATCTGCGATGCCTGCCCAGAGAGGTCATACATTTTACTGCTTGCCCAGAGGAGGAGTGGCAACCTCCTCGACCCCAACAATGTTCCTGCTGTCCACCAAGCAAGGGGCCAATCTTTAAAAACCTATTTTTACAATTCTGTCTCTGTGATCCAGGCTGCTTACCGGCATCCATTCTTGTGGAGGTCTGTACATTTGACCTACCAGTTTCCACTGGGTCCCACCTCAGCCTGAGAAGTGAGAACTCCCCTTACCTTCATTAGCAATGTAAAGGGCAGAATTCCCAGATAAAGCTGAGACCTAACACAATGGCATCTCCATTGCTTTAGGGATTCTGCTGTTCCTCTGCTAGAATAACAGAGAGACTAGCAGAACCCATGAAAGAGTTTGGGGCCGAGCATCCTTGGTATTTGTGTTAACTGGGAGACCACCTCACTAACTCACATTCACTCTACTTCAGCTTCAAACTGTCTGCAGTGAATCTGCGATTGGAGCAAAGCTGACTTTTTAAGTTTAAACTTTATGAAGTTAAAGATGGTCCAACAGATCGCAAGGGGCTGTTTATTGTTAGAAAAGAGTTGACAGGAAGGTTGGACCATTCCTAATATTAAAAATATCATTAACCAATAATCAAAACTCTACACATCACTACTTATGTCATTTGCAGAGTTCTGCCCTCACTCAGCTTGATATGGTACAAGCACATGGTATAATTGACTGCTGGTCTATTAGGAATCAAAGGGTTTCAGTGTCATCTTCAGAATAATTAAACTAAGTGTAACCAGTGGTGCTAGTGACAAAATGAAATGAAAACTCTTAATGAGGCTAATGTTTGGGAGAAGTTCTTTGGTTTCTTGCTGCATAATCCTGACAGCAGGAGCTAGCATTGATGGCTCATGCAAAACTGTGTTTCCAAGACTACCAACAGATACTTTTTATATCTGTCATTACTGCTTCCCTTATCTTTCTTTGTAGGTGTTCTTATCCTCTCAGCAGTTCGCTGACTAATTTCATGCTTTATTAGAGAACCCTTGCATCCAGCAAAGGAACAGCCATCTGATCAATGTGAGCAAGGCGCCATGGCTGGCAACCAGTCAGTCTCATTTGACCTTTGTAAAGCCCCAGCATGACCTCAGGGAAAACGTAAAGGATCTTGCATTCCTCTGGTCATTCGTAATAAATAGTTAATGAACAGTGTGATTCATTATAAATACTCACCCAAGAGAAGGAATAAACAATGGCACATCATTATAGCTACAGAAAATCAAAAGTGCAAAGTGGCCATTTAATAAGGTTGTCAAGTATATAGTTACTTACAAACATATCGGCTTTCATCCCTTTTATTTAAAACACTGTAGAGACAGTTTTATTATACTTTATTAACACAGTGACAGAAGGTTTGTCCTTAGTTTAATCAAAATTACCTTAAAGTTGTGTTCAATTACTATTCAGTAAACAAATACGCAATTTTGTTTTCGATTTGTGCCCATTTTTTCCCCAATGATTTTCCCTCCTTCTGAAGGTGTTTATTCCTTGCTGGGGTACAGTTCCACGGATGCTTTCTAAATCAAGTGGTTATTTGTTATGTGGGATCTTGATAGTGATCTACAGGAAAGAAAGAGGCCATTTGGTTCAAGGGCAGCTCTATCGGAGCAATCCAAAAACAAATCCAGCTGCTTTGCACTTTTTCCATAACCCTGTATCTTCCTTTCCTTCAAGTCTTTAAAGCTGCAATAGTTCCTGCCTCAACCACTTGCTCTAGCAAACAATCCCATGTTCCAATAACGCTCTGTTTAAAATAATTTCTCCTCACCTTATTCTACAAGTGGCAATTTTAAGCTGATGACCCCTCTTCACTGACTATCCATCCAGACCAAATAGTCTTTCCTTATTCACCCTATCAAAATGCTTCATTATTTCAAAAATCTTCATTAAATTTCCTCTGCCACAGTGGAAATTGCCCCTGTACTTCTCATCTCTCTTCAAAAATATAGTTTCTCATGTGGGTATCATCTTGATGAATCTACATTCCTGCCCCAAGTCAAGTCAAGCACAATTGTGAATTTTCTGGATTGACACCATTTTTCTCACCGCAGCCACAAAGACTGAAAACAAATGGCACGGGTGAAAATATTTCTATTAATGAGTTCATAATAATTGACGAAAGTAAAATTAAATATATTATTTCTCTTTTTTTTAATTCACAGCTAAGACCCATTAAACACTACTCTGCCATTGTGTGTTAGGTTTAGTGAATATTATCTGCATGGTGTATGGTACTGAAACATCTGCACATGACACTGGTGAAACTGAGTAGGAAACAAATTAATTTTGGCCTGTTTTTAGTCCAGAAATGGTTAGTGGCTCGCAGCACTCACCAGAAACCAAAAGCCCAAGGCTTATTTGAAATTAGGGCTGGGATTTTACGTCAGGGCTAAGGCCTCACCCAAAGGCTTAAATGTCAGGGGCGAGCCTGCCTCTGCCAGACCTGGGAGTCACACAGAGATTTTACGTGGCCCAGGCTGTTAATTGGCCTCAGGCAGGACATCCACCACTCTGAGGCAGGAAGTCTCACTTCCAGGAGCTGCCAGCCAATCAGGAGGCTTGCAGATCCTCGGTCCCAGCAGCACCATCGGGAGAGGTGGCCACTGCTGGGACTGCGTCCAGCTACAGGATGAGTGCGAACGCCACTACCGAAAAAAGGTTGGCTGGTCCCCGGTGAGTGGGAAGGGATCAATGAGAAGGGCAGTGGGAAGTGCATTCGTGGGGGCAGGAGGAGCTGCCGGGGGGTGCCCTCCACGGGGCAGAGGATGCCCGATCAGGAAGGCCCCCCTCTTGGGCCCGCAAGGAGGCTACCTGGTATTGCTGGGCAGCCTCTACAGCTGACAAAGTGCACGCCCACCACTGCTAATATACCAGCATGCTGGGAAAGGCCCTTAAGTGGCAATTAATTGGCCACTTAAGGGCCACAATTGGCCGAGGGCAGGTGGACCGTTTGTCACCTCTCCCGCCACTCGTAAAATTGCAGCGGGGGCGGGAAGGTGAGGGGAACAACACCCCCACCTCCCACACAATTTTATGCCCCCCGTCCGCCTCCAGCCCGCTCCTGCGGGGGGCGTAAACTTCTGGCCTAGGCCATGACCTTCAGGTCTCATCTAAATAACTCCAGCCAAGCTCTAGGTGCTTGTCAGGCCTCCAGAATCAACTTGATAGTTACATCTGGACCAATTTGGGCTGGTTGCAATGCTGGGAATGGCCCTCAGGTAGGTCCTGGGATGGGAGATGTCAAATGGGAGAGGGTGAGCAGGGTTGACACTGGTTTGCTTTAGTGATATGAAGCCAGAGGCATCTAGCCATGATGTGGTGAGCACCCCTCCTCCTCCTGGCCCACAAGAAAATCTAAAATAAATTTATTAAACTTACCTTTAGGCCTCTTTTGATCCACCATCTTGTTCCCAGTTGTGGCTCCTTTTTGGTCATGATGTTCTGGGTTCAAGTCCCACTCCAGGATTTGAGTGCAATATAATTCAAGGCTCACAATCCAGTGCAGTACTGCTGGAGTCAGAGGTACTATCGCTTGGATGAGACATTAAACTGAGGCGCCATCTGCCCTCTCAAGTGGATGTAAAAGATCCTGTACCAATATTTATCCATCAAATAACATTACAAAAACAGATTATATTGTCATTATCACATTGTGGTTTGTGGGAGCTTGCTGTGTGCAAATTGGCTGTCGCGTTTCCTACATTACAGCAGTAACTACACTTCAAAAGTGCTTCATTGGCTGTAAAGAACTTTAAGATGACCGGTGGTCATGTAAAGCACTATAGAAATGCAAGTCTTTCTTTCTTTCTTTCTCAACAGGTTAGACATCACTGCTCCCCTGCTCTGGCCTCCAACTAAAGGTGAAGATCGAGTTCTGTGACATCACTGGGACCCGATCTGCATATACAAAGATGGACCCCACTTCCTTTTTCCAGGTGTCCTGCTTGCCTGCTCTAATGAGCTGGTTAAAATCAGATCACAGTGCAAAGACAGCGGGATCAGATGAGGTAAATGATTGCCATTATTTTAAATGCTCATCCCACCCCATTACCAGGTTTCAGCCAGGTGTAGGGATTTAAAAAAGAGGCCTATATCCCTCATGATTTTCTTTAGCACTACTTGTTAGTACGACTTTTATTGTCTCATTTGAAGATGCTGTTTTGTTTAAATTTCCCTATTCTTAGAATTATAGGGCTAAATCTTAACTCCCAAACATGGGCGGCTGGGATTAGACCAGAGAATAAAGTTCAAAAAAAGATGACACAGGAACCCAACCCACCTCAAAACCAACCACTTCCTGTTTTAACACAGACAGAACAAGGGATGGGTGACCAATAGGTTCACAGGAGAGGAGTTAGTTATTATAATGAGACTGCCCGCCTTAATTATAAAATTCATTCTATTTTTAACTCATTTCAACCATGTTTCCCAGGCCTCAGCAAACCTGGAGGTAAGAAGGACTGAATCCATGAGCTAAGTGCTTTTACAGTACTGTCTGTGGGACAGGAGGAGTAGGAGTGTTTCCTCTAGGCCCAAATGCTACCCACTAAAGGCCCTCACTGCAATCTGTCTGCTCACTTCCAGCATCAGCCACCACCCCCCAAACCACCATCAAACCCCAGCCACCATCTGCCTCCCTGACAACCATCAGACTCTCCCCCGACCACCATCTGCTCCCACTGATCACCATCTGTTGCCACTGACCACTATGGAACTCCTTCCCCACCCCGCACCCCGCAAAACTGTGATTGGGACCAACCTCCATGATTAGGATCCCCACCCCCACCCCGTGCGATCAGGACGGCCTCCATGATTGGGACCCCACACCCACGAGCTCTGTGTCTCCCCACCCACTGAGGCCTACTTGCTCTCCTCAGTTGCTGCTTTGTGCTGCAGGTCTCTAACATGTCAATAAGGCTGCAAGTGGGATGCAAACTGACAGAAAAAAATTAAAGGAGCCCAGCAATTCAGGAAACACAGAAGACTGAATTTTGTTCCAATGATGGGGATCCCGGTGGTGGTTCGGAAGGTCATGGGAGACCCTGCCTCGGCACTTTACAATTCCACGGTGGGCAAGCAATTAACTGCCCGTTATCAGGACGCCATCCTTTTATGGCACCACTGGGAGGTCCTGCAGTACCAGAGTCCAGAGGCCCTGGGAGAGGTAAATGGGGTCAGAGCCGCTGGGCCCATTCAGGCAGGCCCCAGCGACGGGGTGGGGTGTGTTAGTGAGGGTCGTGAAGGTCTTCCCGGGTGAAGTAGCGATCGCCACATGTTTCCTGATCTAAAAGCAGCAACCATCCGCATGGAATGCGCCTCTCAGCTAAAATCCAAGCCATCATCTTTAATCAATCTCATTTTTACCTTATAAAAATCTACTTTTTTTAAAACTCCGTCTGTCTTATATTACCCACTGCTGATGTATTGTCCCATGTATTAACTTCCTGCACAGTTAATTTGGCTCAGTCATTTCTTATTTTACTGAACTTTGCCTTTTCCAGTCCAGTTGCCTTCTCTTTGACTATTTATTCTTATTTTTATATTTTCACATTGAACCAATGTTGTGGTTGCCATTTCTCTTCTGTGCTCCAATTCCCACATTAGTGATAATTGGCAAGATTTTTCACAGTGTCTGTTGAAACCAATGTTTTAGCTAATGAGTTGCACTGTCTCAGCCAATGGGCCAGATTTTAATTAGAAGCTGCAAGTCCCGATGTTGGGACCAGAAGCAGGTGCAGCTTATGTTGGGATCATGAGCAGCCGGCCACCTGCGATCAAGCGGCAGCCGATCAATTTTGTTGAATGAGGTGGAGGTCGTCCAATACAGTAGACGGGGGTGGAGCGGAGGCGACGTCACTGGCGTCAGCTGACACCGTGGCAGGTGCTGGTGCCATATTTAAAGGGCTGTCGGTCCTGCATTCAATGTTTGCTGGCCAAGTATAAGGATTTCTTCGGGGAGAAAGGATGCAAATTGATGGCAGAAGGAAGACCACAGGTGACCCCAGGCTTTAATGAAGCCTCCCTCCAGGATCTCTTACAGGCTGCCAGGGAAAGGCGGGAGATACTCTTCCCGCGGGTCAGGAGGAGGGGAGTTGGGCAGCTGACTAAGCAAGTTTGGCTGCAGATAGCGGAGGAGGTCAGCAGCCGTGGGGTCACATGAAGGACCCGGATTCAGTGCCACAATTGGCTCAATGGTCTGATCCAGGCAGCGAAAGTGAGTACATCTTAAAGCTTTCACCTCTTGGGCATTGCATTTGTCAGAGGAGGAGGGTCCGTTGGGTCGCAAGGGAGTGCCCATCCAGACATGGGTGAAGTGTCAGGGCATACAGACAAGGTGCCAGAGGCATGATGCAATGGCACTGAAAGGTGGCCTTTTGTCATTGGAGAACCTCACAATGTCCCTGGAATAGGGGCTGCATGCAGGAAGCATCTGTGTGCCCCCATCAGGAGCTGCTCGACTGCCACCAGCATATATTCAGGACTTGTCCTTGTTGGGTGACTAACAACAGTCATCTTTGTGTCTGCAGGAGAAGGTAGCACACAATTGCAGAGAGTGGGCCAAGACCGGCAGTCGACTGTCAAATCTCCATGTCCTGAGTCCGATAGAGGAGGAGGCCATGGAGCTGGCATGGCTGCAGGACAGACGGAGCTTGGTGGATGGAGAGCCAGGGGCATCTTCCCAAGACAGTGAGTAAGGTCACCATGGGACACAAGTGTGCATCAGCAGTGATGGAGCCATGCTGCTCAGGAGGCATCTGGTGCCTACAGGGGTCTCCTACATTGGAGTGTTTACTATGTCAGGACGCGAGGCCCTTGACCCTTCAAAATCTTTGTTCTTTCATGGAGGTCAGATACAACATCCACAGACAGCCTCTGAAACTGTGGGAGAGACTGCGGCCTCTGAGGGGGAGAACGGAGCCTCAGACCCCCTCACCCTCCACCAGCGCAGATGCTCTCACATCAGTGTGTATGCACTCGTAATTTAATTTGGGCACACAACCTGGTGGGCAAAGCACTGATGCACCCATGCGGCTGACGGAGACTTTGACAGCCCAGACCTCAGACAGTTGGAGGACCGTGGGAGGCCAGCTCCATGCTGAACCCCAGGCTCATGATGTGTCTCTGGTGTCGCCAGCATCAGAGGAAGTGCTGCAGCTTCAGCTAGATGACAGGCAGGATCTGGAAGAAATGCCAGAGGCTATGCTGCCCAAGCGTGGATGATGGATGAGTCCATACAGGTCTTGAGTGCCACACTACCTTTGGCTGGTGCATGAGTGGCGTCCTGCATTGAGAGATTGCTGGCGCTCCTGGAGAGCCACATCCAGCAGAGCACTCAGTGTCTGCAGGACATTCATGCAGACCTGAATACTCTCGTCTTGACCATGAGCACAAGGCAGTAGTGGCAAGGTGAGAGGGGGATGGGGGACCTGGATTCACCGCAAGGCCCTCTACCCTTTCAGGTCAGCAGAGAGGTAGACGTCTGCTTTGCAATGGAGGAGGAGAAGCTCCCTCCCACAGCTGGGGGCTCCTCTTAGGGTGCTCCTGGTATGGGCAGCTGCTCCTCTGCCCCTCTGCCATTGATGCCAGATCCTCCTTCATTCCTGATGACAGAGGGTGGTGCTGCTTCTGTGCAGGACACCCACTGCTGGCCTCAGGTAACCCTAGCCATGGGGCAGCAAAGTCAGCAGCCTGTCTCCACTTCAGCTAACAGTGCAGGGGAGCATTGCGTAGGAGTGCACGCAAAAGAATAAAGAAGACCATCTCGAAACACAGGGGATTCATGGGTGAATGTGTAATGCAAATAGAAAAGGTAGCGTTTGCTGTAAGGGAGAATGAACATTATTTTCTCCCACACAAGATCTCCTTCCTCTTATTTATGGCATTTGGTGCTTCATTTCAACCCTGCCTCTGTCAAGGGGCTCGAGGTGATGGATCATGCTGCAAGGGGTCAAGTCTGGAGCCTTGCCAGCTGAGTGCTGCACATTCTGGGCACTGAGTGAATGCTTCTTGAAGGAAGCAAGGCGACAACAAGGGCTGAATAAAGTCAGTCTTTATCGCTCAACCTACAACTGGCAGCACGATCAAAGGAAACACGAATGTATAAAGGCATCGCAAGCCTCCCTTGCATGTTTCTCATGATGGCTCTCCTGTTGTCCCTGGGGTCCTTCATCTGGCGATGCTTGGCCAGCTTACTCCTCTGCATCCTCGTCGTCCAAGGAGGCAGCACAATCCTCACTATCCACATTGTTCAACGCCTCCCCCCTCTGTAATGGCAGGTTGTGCAGTGCACAGCAGACCACCACGATACATCAGACCCTTGCTGGGGCACATTGAAGGGCTCCACTGGACAATGTAGGCACCTGAATCTCATCTGGAGTAGACCAATGGCCTGCTCAATAGTCGCTCGCGTCGCTCTGTAGCAGGTGTTGTACCTCTCCTCTGCATTTGTGTGGGTGTTCCTCACAGGTGTTTGTAGCCATGCCCTCAGTGGATAGTCCTTGTCTCCAAGGATCCATCCCTGAAGGTGCGTGGAAAAGCTCTTCCACCCGGGACTGCCTTCAAATGTACGAATCATGGCAACTTCCCAGGAATGTGCACAGACCTGCAGGAACCATTTACGGTTGTCGCAGGCCAGTTGTACATTGAGGGAGTGGAAGCCCTTCCTGTTGATGCAGACCCATGGCTGGTGTGCAGGAGCCTTAGTGGCCACATGCATGCAGTCGATGATACCCTGTCCCTGGGGGAATCCAGTGATAGCCCTGAACCCGATGGACCTGTCAGCTTTAGAGTTGGGATCTGTGAGGAAGTGCACATAGTCACCAGCCCTCCTGTAAAGGGCATTAGTGATCTCCTTGATGCATCGATGAGCCACTGACTGTGAGATCCCACATATGTCCCCAGTGGATCCCTAGAATGATCAAGAGGTGTAGAAGTTCAGTACCACTGTGACATTTAGTGCCACTGGCATTGGATTTCCCCCAAGTCCTCTGGGGCTCAGCTCATCCGACATCATAGCGCATAGGTCAGTGATGGCCTCCCTGGAGAGACGGACTCTTTGTTGGCACCGCCTCTCGGACATCTGTAGGTAGTTGAGCCTCGACCAGTAGACTCTCTCTGGAGGGTAGCTTCTTCTGCGCAGAGGAGGCTGTTGGCTTTGTACCCTTCTCCACCATCTGCAGGTTGATGCTGACCCTCCTGTGCGCTCACAGGTCGTTGCGGTGCCACTGCCGGTGCCTGGACCACTCTCCCTCTCTGCTGCACCTCCTTTTCAATGGGGGTCCCCAAAGCCTGGATGAATGAGGCCCATGATTGGTGGCCTCTCCCTAAGTTCAAGGCTTTCACTGGCAACGGTCTCCCCATTCCTGCTACTTGTCACTTCTAATGAGATCGTACTTGCCCGTTGCCCCCTGGTGTGGTACCCCTACAGTGCTGGCACCTTTTCCCCCACTCCTCAGATGATGCCCGATGCCCTCCCTTCTCCATCCTGCCTGGTAGTTGATGCTACCTCTCCCGATGGCCTCCCCTAGCAGCCAACAATGAGCTGCCACCTCCATGTCACCTCCATCAACCAGGCAGGCCTCTGAAGCCCTGTGATTCCTGAACACTGTTAATAAAATCTAAAACTAAGAATAAAATTGCTGTCAATTGGCCTCTTAACTACCTTAACTGTCTGCCTTATTCCTCAATGTGTGCTCTCCGCCCTCCATGTTGCCAATCCATAAAATCGGGATGGGATGTCATGACATCGGACTTCTGGTCTGACATCTCCCATCCCAATTTAATCCCCCCCCCACCCCCACCTCCATTCCTGTCCCCGAAGTTCGCATAAAATTCTGTCCAATGTGCTGGAGGTAGATGTTATTTATGGCAGATGTCACAGAAAACATTCTATCTTTCAGTAAAGAAAGTTAATTCACTCAATATACAGAGACTATTTAAACAGAGCACTGTAACAAACAGTCCACAGAGTCTAATTAAAAAACGTGTCTATGAACCACAGCAAACAGAATACAAGACTGAAACTACAGCAATTTCTCCCAATAAAAGCAAGGTGATTTCTCCAGTTTAGTGTAGTGAGTGGAGGATCATTATATAATACAAATTACATGTGTAAAATTAATCCCAGTGCAGTGCAGACTCCAGGTGTGATTGATGGTGGAATTATCCAATCATCTCCACTTTGGTCAGGAATTGTAGTGTCATATGCAACCAAGATTTTTTAGGTTGGATCATCGTAGAAATGCCTCATCTTGTCTTCCTATATTATCCACAAATACACTTACAGAATAAGTCACACTCCCAAGACCCAAGACCAGGAACTCTGGCTGATTTTCCTCTTCCTAAAGCAGGGGAGCTGAGAAAACTTATAGCTGTCCTACTACAGCCCAGCTGAGTTCAGCTAATTCAACACAGAGATTGAAATTGGAATCTCTTGTTTTTGTGTTGCTTAACTAATCATTGGTTACACTTGCAATGTCATCAATGAAACATTATTACCACTTTCTAAAAAAAAACACTTTACAGTAATCATAGTTTCCTGCTGCCTCCGAGAAGGCCTTCTGAAATCTGAACAGTTTCCAGTAGTTTTGAAATGCAACTCAGTAGAAGTACTGAATATCTTTAATTATATTTTGACAATCTGCAATAAAATTCTGATGTCTACTGTAATTAATTTATAGCAGGAGATCCACTGTGGTGTTGCTCATTGTGAGACAGAGATTGGTTATAAGTTTTATGCTGCACATTCTTACATTGGGCTCAATTTTCCCAGAACCTTAGAGGTGAATGTGGAGGCAGGGAGGCAAACAGGATTTGAAACAAATAAAGTGCTGGGCTGGTTTACTGGCGAGTTCTCACCACTGGCTGCTTTTCCCAGTAGTGGTCTAGGTGCCTTATCGGCAACCTGCGTGTCCATGGTGGGAAGCCAATTAAGGTTTGTGACTAATTATTGGCAACTTTCACACCACACGGCAATTTTACCGGCGTCACACTGGCCTCCCACTGTGTCAGCATCCCGGCAATTAAAAGGAAGCAGCTTTGTAGCGGGAGGTTAGAGATGGAAGGCATTTTGATAGTTACTGGCAAAATATGGCAAGGCTGCTGACTTCCTGTGTCATACCTTGCCATTGAATGAAGAATTCTGGAGAAGGATATCTCTGATCATCATGGAACTAATGCAGTGGCAGCTGTTTCCCTGATATCAATGGCGCCTCCACTACCTCCCTGTTGCTCTTGCTCCTTGGCCCTCAGCAGTGCTCTCGCTGGTGGCACAGGGCTGCTGGCCTCCCTTGCAGTGGGCAAGCACGCCCACTCTCTCACCACCACCCCCCACCACTGCCCCCCGCCCGTCACTGGAACCCACCCACCCGCTAATTGGTTGCCTCCCATAATATTAAGCCAGTGGGCTCACTGCGGCAGTGAGTGGGGTTGAGATCCAAAATTGGCCCTGCCTCCTGAATATTTTCAAAGTTGGGAAAATTCAGCCCACTGAGTTATTCTTAATAGAGGTGGTACTCAGATCCAAAATGAACAGAAACAGGCCTGGGATCTGGATAAGGGCTCAGGATCTTGCTGTTTTTTTATTTTCTGGGAGGTTTCTGGGAAGTTTTCTGGTGCCATTTAGGGTAGCGCAGTGGTCAGCACCGCAGCCTCACAGCTCCAGCGACCTGGGTTCGATTCTGGGTACTGCCTGTGCGGAGTTTGCAAGTTCTCCCTGTGACCGCGTGAGTTTTTGCCAGGTGCTCCCACAGCCAAAAACTTGCAGGTTGATAGGTAAATTGGCCATTGTAAATTGCCCCTAGTGTAGGTAGGTAGGTGGTAGGAGAATTGTGGGAATGTGATGTGGGATTAATGTAGTGTTGGTATAAATGGGTTGTTGATGGTCGTCACAGCCTCGGTGGGCCAAAGGGCCTGTTTCAGTGCTGTATCTCTGTATGTTCTCGAAGTTTAGCAGTATTGAGGGTGAGAACCAAGGTTCTGAAAACAATGGAGAGGAAGGTTCTGGGGAGACTAGAGCAAATATTATGATCAGTGGAAGAAGAATCTTTGAATCTGGGAGCGTTGGAGAGGTTATTCCCAGGGTCAGAGCATTGAGGGAATTCAGGGATCATGACTCACTGAGGAGATTTACAAGAATGCTACCGGAGCTTGAAAGTTGCAGCTATAAGGAAAGATTGGATAGGCTAGGGTTGTTTTACCTAGAACAGAGGAGGCTGAGGGGTGACTTAATTGAGGTGTACAAAATTATGAGGGCCCTAGATAGAGTAGACAGGAAGGATCTGCTTCCTCTAGCGGAGAGGTCAATTACCAGGGGGCACAGATTTAAGGATTAGAGGGGACATGAGGAAAAACTTTTTCACCCAGAGGGTGGTGGGTGTCTAGAATTCACTGCCAGGAATGGTGGTGGAGGCAGAAACCCTCAATTATTTTAAGAGGTACCTGGACATGCACCTGAAGTGTTGTAACCTGCAAGGCTATGGACCAAGTGCTGGAAGGTGGGATTAGATTGGGCGGCTAGTTTTTTCGGCCAGCATAGTCTCAATGGGCTGAATGGCCTCCTTCTGTGCTGTAATTTTTCTATGGTACGCAGTATTGGGATTTGTGAGCACTGAGAGAGTGCCCCAGGATCTGGGAGTGGTGAGAGTGGAATGGTCTGGGAGGATGGTCCAACAAGACTACTAGGGTATGAGTCTAGCAGCTGCTGGGATCTGACAGTATTGGGGGAAGGAGCCCACTCAAACAGCCATCTGGTGCAAGGGTCTCAGGAGGGTCCTCATGACGCAATCAACCCACTGCATTTCCAATGCTCAGCTCCTCCTTAACCCATTCACAGCTACTTTTACATCCTCAGATAATAGTATTCCCCTGCACTGTGCCCCCCCCCATCTCAAATTGTCAACGAATTCCTGCCTTAAAGCATTTAAAGATAAATATTCTGCTTCTTAAAATTATCAGATACTGATGTCAATGGAAATAAAAATTGGGAGAGATGTAAAATGTGCTGCTGACACACTATTGCCCATATTACACCATCGTGCAAAATCACAAAGGAGCTGAATTCCAGAGATGAGGTGAGGGGGAAACTTTCCATTGAATAGTGTTCAGTACTATTTGCAACTTCTGTTGACATTCAATGGCATTACTGAATCCCCCACCATCAACGTCCTGAGGCCACCATTGACCAGAAACATAACTGGCCCAGGCATATAAATACTGTGGCTGCAAGAGCAGGACAGAAGCTGGGAATTCTATGATGGATAATTCACCTCCTGACTTCCCAAAGCCTGTCCACCATCTATGAGGCACATCATAAGTAAAATGGAATATGCTCTATTTGCCTGGATGAGTACAGCTCCAACAACATTCAACAAGCTTAACACCATCCAGGACAAAGCAGCCTGCTTGATCAGCACCCCAACTACCACCCTTAAACATTCACTCCTTCCACCAGCAGTGCACAGTGAATACAGTGTGTACCATATACAAGATGCACTGCAGCAACTTGCCAAGACTCCTTCGACAGCACCTTTCAAACCCACGACTTCTATGACCTAGAAGCACAAGGGCAGCAGATGGATGGGAAGACCACCACCTGCGAATTATCCTCCAAGTCACACATCATCCTGACTTGGAACTATGAGGCTGCTCCTTCACTGTCGCTGGGTCAAAATCTTGGAACTCCCTTCCTAACAGCACTCTGGGTGTACCTACACCATATGGACTGGAAGGGTTCAAGAAGGTGCTCATCACCACCTTCTCAAGGGGCAATGAGAGATGGGCAATAAATGCTGGCTTTGCCAGTGACACTCACATCCCACAAATTAGTGAGCAGAACAATCTACCCCATAACCTTTTACTACCAGTCCACTGATCATGGTTGGCTCTTTTCTGATTTTACAACCATCACATATTTCCCTGAAATACTGAAAGAAGTAAAAATTCTGAGAGGTATAGTCCACCATAAAGCCCTTACCTTCAAATATGTATGTGGTGTCTGCTGTTCCATGGAGCACAGCTGAACTGCTTTCAGCTTTTTATCACTCTGTAATTGGAAGTTAAGCATACAGGAATGAGTGTGTATGAGATGGTTACTAATAATGTTCTCCCTCGTTCTTTGTGGGAACATTTCCTGGAAGATGACTGGAATCTTATCTGACCAACCTAAATTAAATTTAGAAATCATTCTGTTGGTAATGTCAGAGAAAAAAAAACGACTCCTTAAATCAACTGATTATCGCAAAATCTTACTTTGTTCCTGGACTGGTATACAAATACATTTTAAGTTGGGCATCGCCTGAAATCTTTCCATTTAAGTGTTCGTGAAATCTTTCCATTTAAGTGTTAACAGTGTTGTGATTTTGATTATTCAGCCATTCTCCCACAAAAAAATATTTGGAGGCAAATGATTTTAAAATGTATTCTGAACAAACGTGCCTCGAAGATGTTAATTTTCAGAGACAGTGTCAAGCTGAGCTGTGATTCTGTTGGCAGATAAAAGGCAATTAATATGTCAAAAGCAATCAGATGGGTGAAGTGGTTTCTTTCCGAGATCAAACAATAGATAATTTATTAGCAATGTCTGGTCATTCAGGAACTCAAGTAACATCTTGGGATTGATCAACTCTTTTGAACTCTGTGCATTTGGAAGAGAGGCTACAAGAATCACCAAAAGGCAGAGCAGAAGACTGTGAGGGAAGTACCTCTGCCCTTGTCAGGGAGGTCAGTGCTTTTGCATTAAGTAAACAGCCTACTGAAGTGGGCTACCAAATGTGTTTTTTTTAAATAGTGCACAAATACAAGTCACACTGATTGTACCAAGTGTATCTCAGCATTTTCGGTGATTTGCATGTTTTGCCTTCTGTGGAATGAAACATCTTACAAATCAAACTGAATGTTATCTCACTTAGTGTTAGCATGGAGAGACATATGTGGAGAACATGGAGCTCTGGTCCATTACACAATCATAGATACATGGAAGTGTCAGTGAATTTCCATAGGAGGCAGCAATCGGAGCTTTATAAGGGAGCAACTGGCACTACTGAAACCAAGCAGGTCTGAATTCACAACAGTAGGCAGTATCAGAGAACTAGAATATGACAATGGCTGGAATTTTATCTGTTCAAAACAGGCGGCCTCTGAGGCAGCCGAGGCAGAAAATGGGGGGTGATGACGTCGGGTCGGATCCCTGACGTCACGATGCTCAATCCCCATTTTACGTAGGTTGGACGGCGGGTGAGATTGTGGCACCATTCACCGTCCGCTTTGCAGCAATTAAAGGCCAATTGAGGTAGTTTACAATCCAATTGACAGCCATTTTGTGTCAGCTGTCACATTTTATGTCTGGCAAATGAGTCAAAGGGGGAGTCGGGAACCCGGCAGCTTTAAAAGAGCAGCCACCAGTGTATCTGTGAAGGAGTTGGAGGTACTGTTTTTTTCATTACTCTCTGATAAATTTGTGCGCTGTTTTGAAGTTTGGGGCTGTTTGTGCTGGTTCACCAGGGTTCACCTTCGTGATTTGAAACTCCTGGTGGGGCCACAGCAGCACTGATTTATTTTATGTAGGGGAGGGTGGTTGTGAGTGCCTGTCCTTGCAGCAGGTTGCAAATACCTGTCCTCATAACATCTCTGGGACACTGCAGCTATGGGAATTGTCCACGCTGGAGATGGCTGGTCTACTGAGGAAGACAACACCACAAGGAGGGACAGGAGGACAAATGGCCAGAGAAATCAGCAACCTGCTGGCCAAGTGCAGCCTGGTATTGGGGGAGGGGCGGAAGATCACAGAGTGTGCCGGTAGAAACCACCTGTGAGGAGACGAGCCTACTCAGCAGGCAGGGTCTACTACCTGCAGTTGAGTTTTCTGCAAATGTTCGAGCGCCAGTGCCAAAGAAGACTGAGCCTGTCCCGAGAGACTGTCACATCTCTGTGTGAGGTGCTGGCAGCGGAGGTTTCTTCCAACTGCATGGGTGGCCATCTATTGTCGGTCACACTGAAGCTAACAGTCGCTCTGAACTTCTACGCATCAGGCTCCTTCCAGGTTTCATCAGGAGACATGTGCGAAGTCTCGCAGTCATCAGCGCATCACTGCATTAAGGTGGGAACTGATGCCATATTCAGGCATGCCAACCAGTTCATCAAGTTCCAGACAAACTCCGCCAGTGAGGCCAAGAGAGCCAGAGGATTCAGCACCATCACTGGGTTCCCCATGGTCCAAGACGTAATTGACTGTACATATGTGGCCATGAGAGCACCGACAGGTCAGTCAGAGGCCTTCATTATTCGAAAGGGGTTTCACTCAATAAATGTGCAACTTATCTGTGACCACCATAAAACTATATTGCAGGTGTGTGCTCATTATCCTGGAAGCAGTCATGATGCATTCATTCTACAGAACTCCCAGGTGCCAGCACCATTCAGCTCCCCGAGTGCCTGCAAGGATGGATACTTGGCGAGAGGGGTTACCCGCTGAAGACATGGCTGATGACACTGAACAAACAACAACAAAGAACAGTACAGCACAGTAACAGGCCATTCGGCCCTCCAAGCCTGCGCTGATCTTGATGCCTGCCTAAACTAAAACCTTCTGCACTTCCGGGGACCGTATGCCTCTATTCCCATCCTATTCATGTATTTGTCAAGATGCCTCTTAAACGTCATTATCGTACCTGCTTCCAACACTTCCCCGGCAGCAAGTTCCAGACACTCACCACCCTCTGTGTAAAGAACTTGCCTTGCACATCCCCTCTAAACTTTGCGCCTCTCACCTTAAACCTATGTCCCCTAGTAACTGACTCTTCCACTCTGGGAAAAAGCTTCTGACTATCCACTCTGTCAATGCCGCTCATAACTTTGTAAACCTCTATCATGTCACCCCTCCACCTCCGTCGTTCCAGTGAAAACAATCCGAGTTTATCCAACCTCTCCTCATAGCTAATGCCCTCCAGACTAGGCAACATCCTGGTAAACCTCTTCTGTACCCTCTCCAAAGCCTCCACGTCCTTCTGGCAGTGTGGCGACCAAAATTGCACGGAATATTCCAAGTGTGGCCTAACTAAAGTTCTGTACGGCTGCAGCATGACTTGCCAATTTTTATACTCTATGCCCCGACCGATGAAGGCAAGCATGCCGTATGCCTTCTTGACTACCTTATCCACCTGCGTTGCCACTTTCAGTGACCTGTGGAACTGTACACCCAGATCTCTCTGCCTGTCAATACTCCTAAGGGTTCTGCCATTTACTGTATACTTCCCACCTGCATTAGATCTTCCAAAATGCATTACCTCACATTTGTCCGGATTAAACTCCATCTGCCATTTCTCCGTCCAAGTCTCCAACCGATCTATATCCTGCTGTATCCTCTGACAATCCTCATCACTATCCGCAACTCCACCAACCTTTGTGTCGTCCGCAAACTTACTAATCAGACCAGCTACATTTTCCTCCAAATCATTTATATATACTACAAAGAGCAAAGGTCCCAGCACTGATCCCTGCAGAACACCACTAGTCACATCCCTCCATTCAGAAAAGCACCCATCCACTGATACCCTCTGTCTTCTATGACAGAGCCAGTTCTGTATCCATCTTGACAGCTCACCTTTGATCCCGTGTGACTTCACCTTTTGTACCAGTCTGCCATGAGGGACCTTGTCAAAGGCTTTATTGAAGTCCATATAGATAACATCCACTGCCCTTCCTTCATCAATCATCTTTGTCACTTCCTCAAAAAACTCAATCAAATTAGTGAGACATGACCTCCCCTTCACAAAACCATGCTGCCTCTCGCTAATAAGTTTGTTTGTTTCCAAATGGGAGTAAATCCTGTCCCGAAGAATCCTCTCTAATAATTTCCCTACCACTGATGTAAGGCTCACCGGCCTATAATTTCATTGATTATCCTTGCTACCCATCTTAAACAACGGAACAACATTGGCTATTCTCCAGTCCTCTGGGACCTCACCTGTAGCCAATGAGGATGCAAAGATTTCTGTCAAGGCCCCAGCAATTTCTTCCCTTGCCTCCCTTAGTATTCTGGGGTAGACAGAGGGACATAGATAGGCTGCAGAGCTGGGCTGAGAGATGGCAAATGGAGTTTAATGCGGAGAAGTGTGAGGTGATTCACTTTGGAAGGAGTAACAGCAATGCAGAGTACTGGGCTAATGGGAAGATTCTTGGTAGTGTAGATGAGCAGAGAGATCTTGGTGTCCAGGTACATAAATCCCTGAAAGTTGCTACCCAGGTTAATAGGGCTGTTAAGAAGGCATATGGTGTGTTAGCTTTTATTAGTAGGGGGATCGAGTTTCGGAGTCACGAGGTCATGATGCAGCTGTACAAAACTCTGGTGAGGCCGCACCTTGAGTATTGCGTGCAGTTCTGGTCACCGCATTATAGGAAGGATGTGGAAGCTTTGGAAAGGGTGCAGAGGAGATTAACTAGGATGTTGCCTGGTATGGAGGGAAGGTCTTACGAGGAAAGGCTGAGGGACTTGGGGTTGTTTTCGTTAGAGAGAAGGAGGAGGAGAGGTGACTTAATAGAGACATACAAGATAATCAGAGGGTTAGATAGGGTGGATAGTGAGAGTCTTTTTCCTCGGATGATGATGGCAAACACGAGGGGACATAGCTTTAAGTTGAGGGGTGAAAGATATAGGACAGATGTCAGAGGTAGTTTCTTTACGCAGAGAGTAGTAGGGGCGTGGAACGCCCTGCCTGCAACAGTAGTAGACTCGCCAACTTTAAGGGCATTTAAGTGGTCATTGGATAGACATATGGATGAAAATGGAATAGTGTAGGTCAGATGGTCGGCGCAACATCGAGGGCCGAAGGGCCTGTACTGCGCTGTAATGTTCTAATTCTAATTCTAATTCTAATCCCATCAGGCCCTGGGGACTTATCTACCTTATTGCTTTGCAAGACACCCAACACCTCCTCCTTTTTGATAATGAGATGACTGAGACTATCTACACTCCCTTCCCGAGGCTCATCATCCACCAAGTCCTTCTCTTTGGTGAATACTGATGCAAAGTACTCATTTAGTACCTCACCCATTTCCTCTGGCTCCACACATAGATTCCCTTCTCTGTCCTTGAGCGGACCAACCCTTTCCCTAGTTACCCTCTTGCTCTTTATATATGTATAAAAAGCCTTGGGATTATCCTTAATCCTGTTTGCCAATTACTCTTCATGACCCCTTTTAGCCCTCCTGACTCCTTGCTTAAGTTCCTTTCTACTGTCTTTATATTCCTCAAGGGATTCGTCTGTTCCCAGCCTTCCAGCCCTTACGAATGTTTCCTTTTTCTTTTTGACTAGGCTCATAATATCCCGTGTTATCCAAGGTTCCCGAAACTTGGCAAACCTATCCTTCTTCCTCACAGGAACATGCTGGTCCTGGATTCTAATCAACTGACATTTGAAAGACTCCCACGTGTCAGATGTTGATTTACCCTCAAACAGCTGCCCCCAATCTAAATTCTTCAGTTCCTGCCTAATATTGTTATAATTAGCCTTCCCCCAATTTAGCACCTTCACCCGAGGACTATTCTTATCCTGATCCACAAGTACCTTAAAACCTATGGAATTATGGTCACTGTTCCCGAAATGCTCCCTTACTGAAACTTCGACCACCTGGCCGGGCTCATTCCCCAATACCAGGTCCAGTACGGCCCCATCCCTAGTTGGACTATCTACATATTGTTTCAAGAAGCCCTCCTGGATGCTCCTTACAAATTCTGCCCCATCCAAGCCCCTAGCACTAAGTGAGTCCCAGTCAATATAGGGGAAGTTAAAATCACCCACCACTACAACCCTGTTACCTTTACAGCTTTCCAAAATCTGTCTACATATCTGCTCCTCTACCTCCCGCTGGCTGTTGGGAGGCCTGTAGAAAACCCCCAACATCGTGACTGCACCCTTCCTATTCCTGAGCTCCACCCATATTGCCTCGCTGCATGACCCCTCTGAGGTGTCCTCCCGCAGTACAGCTGTGATATTCTCCTTCACCAGTAATGCAACTCCCCCACCCCTTTTACATCCCCCTCTATCCCGCCTGAAGCTTCTAAATCCAGGAACATTTAGCTGCCAATCCTGTCCTTCCCTCAACCAAGTCTCTGTAATAGCAACAACCTCATAGTTCCAAGTACTAATCCAAGCTCTAAGTTCATCTGCCTTACCTGTTATACTTCTCGCATTGAAACAAATGCACTTCAGACCACCAGTCCCGCTGTGCTCCGCAACATCTCCCTGCCTGCTCTTCCTCTTAGTCTTACTGGCCTTATTTACTAGTTCCCCCTCATTTATTTCACTTGCTGTCCTACTGCTCTGGTTCCCACCCCCCTGCCACACTAGTTTAAACCCTCCCGAGTGATGCTCGCAAACCTCGCAGCCAAGATATTTGTGCCCCTCCAGTTTAGATGCAACCCGTCCTTCTTGTACATGTCCCACCTGTCCCTGAAGAGATCCCAAAGATCCAGATATCTGAAACCCTCCCTCCTACACCAGCTGTTCAGCCACGTGTTTAGCTGCACTATCTTCCTATTTCTAGCCTCACTGGCACGTGGCACAGGGAGTAATCCCGAGATTCCAACCCTTGAGGTCCTTTCTTTTAACTTTCTATCTAACTCCCGAAACTCCCCCTGCAGGACCTCGTCACTCTTCCTGCCTATGTCATTGGTACCGATGTGTACCACAAACTCTGGCTGTTCACCCTCCCCCTTCAGAATGCCCCCTGTCCGTTCAGAGACATCCTTGACCCTGGCACCAGGGAGGCAACAGAACAGTGGGGAACCCACAGAAAGAAGCAGAGTAATGGTACAATGTGAGCCATGTGACCACCAGAGTCACCATAGAGTTGACCATAGGTCTTCTGAAAAAGAGATTTAGGTGTCTTGATCGCTCAGGTGGTGCACTACAGAACACACCAGCAAAGGTATCTCACATTGTTATCATCTGCTGCGCCTTACATAACCTGGCGCTGCAGAGTGGGGAGGCCCTGGAGGATGAGGACATTGTTCAGCACGAGGCATCCTCAGACGAGGATGGTGAAATGGCTGAGAATGAGGAGAAGGGTGCGCAGCCACCTGAAAGGCGGGGGAGGGAGCTGCAGCTGATTGCAAGGGGCCCAGGAGGCTCTAATACTCAGGCATTTTTCTTAAATGGAGGCTCATCACCCAGAGACTGACATGTCAGTCTGAAATGATGCAGTCACATGAGCTGGAAGCCCAGAAGCATTCACCTGCAGGTGGAAATCTCAGCTGCAACGGCCCACCTTTCCCTCAATGCCTCCTCCCCAAGTCTCCATCTCGTGTAGAACAACACGAACATCTAAAACATCATCATTGACTTGTTTAGATTTTAGATTTCGAGATACAGCACTGAAACAGGCCCTTCGGCCCACCCAGTCGGTGTCGACCATTAACCACCCATATTATACTAATCCTATACTAATCCCATATTCTTACCACATCCTCACCTGTCCCTATATTCCCCTATCACCTACCTATACTAGTGGCAATTTATAATGGCCAATTCACCTATTAACCTGCAAGTCTTTTGGCTGTGGGAGGAAACCGGAGCACCCGGAGAAAACCCACGCAGACACAGGGAGAACTTGCAAACTCCACATAGTGCAGTACCCAGAATTGAACCCGGGTCGCTGCAACTGTGAGACTGCGGTGCTAACCACTGCGCCACTGTGCCTCCCCTGTGATACATAAAAATGCCAAGTGAAAAATTTAATAACATTTGGTGAGGGATAACAGCAAATAAATATTTACAAATCGCACCAGTGACCCCCGTTGTGCAGTTAGTATGATTTTTGAAATGTTTGCGAGCGCTCACGTATGTGGATGACCCCTCACTGCAAGCCAAGGCAGAGGCAGGTGGCTGTTTAGGCTACCCTGTGGCTTTGAATGACTTTGGCAGATGTCTTTTGCCTGCCCGAGGTATTGAAGGCCCAGGCATCTTGAGGTGAACTTGAGCAGTCTCAGGACCACTCTCTGACACCCTGGGATTATGAGTGCTGATGTCACTGGCAGAGGGGACAAGGAGCTGCAGGATGCATCAGGAGCGCCCTGAGAGGAGCCCCCAGATGCATTCTGCTGCTGCACCAGTTCCCTCTCTCGGCTAAATTGGGCCTCCCTGTTGACCACAGAGGGATGAGCAGCTTCCGGATGTCAGAGGCTTCGGTCGATATTGCCTCTGGCAGCTGGTCTGGCACTTTGCGGCGGTAGCACCAGGTTGTGACCACGAATCCGAGGAGGCATACATCCAACCGAGGTGACTGTCTCTGAGTTGGAGCTTGGTGTAGGGAGAGGATGTAAGACTGCATCCTCTGAGGTCCACTCCTCCTCCTCAGAAGTGGACACATGAGCACAGAGACGTTGCCGGGCCGCTGCTGTGTTTCACCTGCAGGGGAAATTAGAATGATCAGTTATGATCAACACTCCTGACTGAAGGGCATGTCATAGACTGCAGTGTGGCCACACGTGATTTTGACCTTGCGAGCAACCTTCATTGCTTGATCCAAGCCTCCCACCTCCCCACCTCCTCCTCGACCACACTCTGGGGAACTCACCCTCCTGGCCAGGTGCGCCAGCCTCACCATCAGCTGCTGAGCGTCCTCCGTCCTCCCCTGCAAGCATCAATACATCCTCCTCCACTTTGGTTAGAAAGGCGAGGTTGGTCACCGTGCCACCAGTCCGGGCCCTCTCTCGGGCATTCTGTGCCTTCTTCTCCTAAGGAGACACATGGCAATTATTTCAGTCCCTTGACTTGAAAGAGCACCCACTCACCCTAGTACTGCATGCTGCATCTGGAACCAATGCCATTGAAGTGCATGGTTGGCACACCTCTGGACCATTGTGCGTCTCAGATGTGCCCCAGTATCCGGCCCAGGGCAGGGTTACAGCCATTCACTGCAGATGGATGGTTTTAACTTTGCAGCATCAGCACCCATTGAGCCTCCTGTATCAGTTAAAAGCTGCGATGATTGTGAAATGCCCCTTACCCTGGGAGAGCGCAGAAAGTCATTGATCCGTTTGCGGCACTGGAGCCATGTCCTCTTCACTACCCTGCAGCTGTGGACCTCCTCCGCTACCTCCAGCCATGACTTCTTGGTGACTTGGGGAGGCCTCCTCCTTCCATTGGCTGGGAAGAGGACCTCCCGCCTTGCCTCAGCAGTCTGGAGGAGGACATGCAGGGAGTCTTCAGAGAATCTGGGTGACATTTCTCTGCAATTGTTGCAAGCGGGTTCTGGTCTGTCTCTGGTATATAAATGTTTACCAGAGGGGTTGCCCCTTTAATTCCTGTTGTGCTCCTTTCACCCTCAGGCAGTTCTATGCCTTCTTCTCATATGCTGCTTCTCAAAACTTTCTCCTTCCTGCAGGTAAGCCTCTCAGAGCCACTAAGGTTGCTGCAAGCCTTTTTAAATGGCTTTCAGCATCTTCTTCTGTGTCTAGTCCTGCCCCCGCCGATGCTTACCCTCCCTTTCTGTCATAAATACGCCGCCGAGCCGCTAATTGGTTAGTTAACATTCAGTCGGGGTGGCAGCTAGGCATGGAGAGGGAGCAACTTCGGCACCCACTTCTGCCTCTTGGAACACGGAGCCACCTACAAAGGTAAAATTCCAGCCAATAGCTAGGTGCAGGATAAAACCTGCCACAATGATTGTTCCTATTATGAAGTGATTAGAATATGGATCGTGGTAGAGGGGGAAAGTGCAGGGGCTAGCAATTTGTCTGTATATGGACACCAGCGGCCGCGGTATAACATTTTGAGGTCAAAGACTGATAATTTCAGGGATGAGAAATTTCCACCAAATGACAGATTTCCGACACTGGGATTTTGGAAATCGGCCATTGGCTTCTTCTTTCTGACCAGACTGCCTGTAAAAAAAAAAGCAACTGTCAGTTTCACGCTGACAAGTGTTGAGAGCAGAACAGTGATTCCGAACTTCAGATAGCTTTGTGCTTTCCAGCTGGTTCCGAATTTTAAAAGCCCACTAGAAAACCACAAAGCTGTCCGAAGTTTGGAAGTGCTGTTCCTGCTCTTAGCATGTGTGAGCTGTTAAATGACAGTTGCGATTTTTTTTAAAGCTGGCCAACCACAAAGTTCCCACTCTCAGCAGCTGTCAGAGAGAGATGGGGGAATAGAGAGAGAGAGAGAGGCAGAGCGAGAGAGGGAGGACTGACAGAGAGAGGGGGGACAGAAAGAGAGAGCAAGAGTGGGGCAGAGAGAGCGGGGATGGAGAGAGAGTGGGGAACAGAGAGAAAAAGGGGACAGAGAGAGCGGGGATGACAACACAGGGGTGGGGGGACAACGACATAGAGAGGGGTCAACACAGAGGGAGGAGCACAGAGAGGGTTTACACAGATGGGGGGGTGGAGAGAGAGACAAAGAGAGAGAGGAGAGAAAGAAATCATAATCACTCCTGACAGATGGACATCTATCCGAATACTCCACATCACTACATCAAGTGTGCAATCAGACGTTGCCTACTTGTGCAAGCAAAAAAAAAATGCCAAGTAGCTCACTAAATCAGTGTTCAACATAGTGAAAAGAAAGTAAGCCAAAAATTAGTCTTTTCATTTAAAGCTTTTTCACAAAAATGCACATTTGTTGTTGTTTTGATTAATAGTAAGTTAATTTTTTAATGCTTTTATCTTTCTGAAATTGTCTGGCCCCCTATGTAAGACAAAAATTATAATGTGCCCCCTCCCCCCATGTGAAAAGTTTGGACATCCCTGTTCCAAGCAGCTAGCTTATTTTAAAGCACAGGTTTAAAGGCTTGTATATTGTAAACTCATTTTAAAATGGCAAACGTCACTGAGGGAATGTCTCAACTTCTATGCTCTTGCATAAATTACTTTCACTTGGGACACAAGCTCAGTGACATGTTGAAAGTTACTGGACTTTTACTTCTATGTAAATGTTGCAATTCCACCGTTATCCATTTGGAATCACATTTTTCCAGAACTTGCATTGAGGGGAAAACAGGTAAGAAAATCTAAGGAATCTCCAGAAGTCAATACTGTAAGTTCCTCATGAATGCAAGAGTACGGTGTAATGGGGCTGAGTGTTATTGGCAAAAACAGGGTGCTGCTGACCCATATACAATAGCTAGTAATTAAAATGTAACGGATAGCTTTAATAAACCTTAATCTATGATGAACTGTCTACGATTCCTTAACAAAATCCATGCTGCATTTAAAAATTGTCAGGGAAGACAAAGAAAACATTTATTATATTTCAATGACCATGTTAGAAACAGTTAGAAATCATTAACTGATTTCTTTTTTGCTGCAAATTGAATTAAAGGACAAGTTTGACAAGTATGTCAAAGATCAGTACCTACAGTGTGCATCATTTACTCTCCAGTTTGAGGGCAGATAACGTGAGCAGCCAATGTCATTTGAAAGTTGGCTGTATCATATAATTACATTACGTAAAAAGTGCACCTTTGCTAACAGGTAAGAGATTTGGTTTGGACATAAATTGGTTAGTCTGGAGTACAATCTTACAGATAGTGACTAAATATTTTGAACTGAATAATACATGCAATAACATCTACTCAACTTTTTACAGAAATGCTTTTTGGTAATAATTACCTTGTCAGAAATGAATCGGACCCGACAGTGATGGACTGAGATATAGACATAAATTAATTTAAGAGAATCACCTTATTGGAGCAACTGAAGGATGCTCTTTATTTGTAATTGTGTTTATCTAATTTTGTCACTAGCTTTGGAGAGCAAATGACAATTTGTCCATTTGAGATTCTGTTGTTTCTATATTTTAGATTCCAAAACCTAGTTTAACAGTCTGTCCAGGTGAATAAACTAGGCTTGGCTACCTACTGTTAATCTCTCTGTCCTTCCTGTTCCACTCTGCTTTTACGTGACTCTTCTGAAGTACTATCTGCTCCATCCTATAAAATTCCCCTAATTTGGAGATCACTGCCCTTTTGTTGGCTGCCCTGTCTTCAGACACATATTACAAGCATGTGGAGAAGTTGCACAAACATTAACCATCATGGGTTAAATTGTTTTGTGACGACAGCAGTGTGAGAAACGGCCCAACTACCTATTGCTGATTTTTCTACTGCTTCATGCCAATAACCACAATAACAACCCTCTCCTTGAATTTCATGGTTTATTAGGAGAAATGTGCTTTAAATTGGATTGTGTTTTGATGGCATTAGATTGGCTCTACACTTTATATATAGATTAATTGCCCCACATCCATGGCTGAGTCAATAATTTTGTCAAATGCCTGTGGTGCAACATGTCGGTGCCTATCCCTGGGTACAAGAACACAAGAGATAGGAGCAGGAGTAGACCATATGTCCATCGAGCCTGCTCTGCCATTCATATGATCATGGCTGATCTTAGGCTTCAACCCCTCTTTCCCGTCCGCTCGCCATATCCCTTCATTCCCTGAGAGACCAAAAATCTGTCTATCCCAGCCTTAAATATTTTAAACGATGGAGAATCCACAACCCTCTGGAGCAGATAATTCCAAAGATTCACATCCCTTTGAATGAAGTAATTTCTCCTCATCTTAGTCCTAAATGATAGGTCGCTTATCCTGTGCTCTCGTGTTTTAGATACCCTGACCAGTCGAAACAAGCTCTCAGTGTCTCCCCTATCCAGCCCCTTCTGATGAAAGGTCACTGACCTGAAACATTAACTCTGCTTCTCTCTCCACAGATGCTGCCAGACCTACTGAGAATTTCCAGCATTTCTTGTTTTTATTTCAGATTTCCAGCATCTGCAGTATTTTGCTTTTATTTTATCTTCAGAACCTTGTATGTTTTTATGAGATCGCCTCTCAGTCTTCTAAACTCCAGAGTATACAGGCCCAATTTACTCAGCCTCTCATCATAGGACAGCCCCCTCATCCCAAGTGAACATTCATTATACCACCTCCAATGCAAGTATATCCTTTCTTAAATGTGGAGACCAAAACTGCACACAGTACTCCAGATGCGGTCTCACCAAAGCCCTGTACAATTGTAGCAAGTAATAGTAGCAAGGGCAAATGTAATAATAACAATGAAAGAAAGAATAAATTGACAACAAAATCTCTGTTTCCATTATGGCCCAGAAATTGCTAGAGTAGTGCATTTTGTGGCAAGCACTGTGTATTGAATTTTTTACCTCGCCCTTCAAAACGTATTATTTTTGTGCTGTAAATTGCTTGAAATCCGAATTGATATGGCAAAGTCAATGGCGCATCTGGAACCTCATTAACGTCAGGTCTGATGGTTTATCTCCTTAACTAATGGAAGTGCATATTAAATACCTTTGCCATTTTTGATCATCGTCTACAGATTGGCAATCGTCTCCTCTTAATATTTCTCTTTTTACTGATATACTTGTGACATACTTTACTGTTCCTTTTGATTTTTTTTCTTTCATACTCCCCTCTTGGTTTTCCTTATCCTGATCTTAACCTCTTTTCTTATTTGTTCATATTGTCACTGTTCCTCTACTGTCTTGTGTGCCATTTTTTCCTCCCACCTCACCTCAGCTAATGCAGTCCCCATCTTTCTAGTCTGCCCTGTCCTTTCTAGTTAAATCTTAAATTGTATCATATTTTGGTCACCACTCCAAGATAATCACCCATCTGTCAAATGTAAATGTAAAATGTATATCTTTGTACATTTTTAAAAACTTTTCCTTCTCTCTCTTAATCCAATCTTTCCTTTCCTCTCTTTAGTTCTCTTTCTGTCCCTGATTTTACAGTAAATTCACCAACTTTAATTTACACTTCCTACTCTGACCAAATTCTTAGTTTAGAAGTTCTTACTTTCACTCTGTTCCCACCTCATCCATTCTGTATTGAGCTCTTGGCTTAAGCTTCCATCTACTTTCTTCCAAAGTGAATAACATGCAAGATCTTTCTGACACCATGAACAATCCATATGGCAATCCAAAACTACAATTACAACCTTGAAAAATTCACATCCTGTATGGTAAACTACCCCATTAGCAGGAAGATTTAAACAGGACGACAAGGTTTACTTCATGATCATGCACTTCTGTTGAAAGGTTCTGTTGACTCCATCTGTTCCTGTGTAGTTACAATCTGAAAACCTATAGCTACACATTCCAGAGGACATCTGGGCTACATTCTAACACCATTACCAGACAGGTTTCATGATTAACTAAAAACAAAGAATGTTTAAAGCCTGACAAATGCACTTTTTCATTTTACGGCCAGACCTCGTACCTGAACTTATTCCCTACAAGCAGCTTATTTTCCACATATAATATTTTGCTCACTTTTTATAAATGAGAAAGGAAATTAGCAGGCTATTAGTGCATAACAGGTGTTGGCTGGAATTTACTGATTCTGGAGTTGCTAACCAAACTGCACAAATGAAATAGAATTTTGTCTTTTCTAAAAATGTTTTAGTATATTATAATTTGTTTTGCCACTTTATATTGTCTAATCCTTTTTAGGTAATTCTACAGATACCTTAATGTATGGATAAAATATTATTATAGAAGCTTGAAATATTGAGGTAATTAATAGGCAGTGATGAAAACCCAAGTGAAATAACGGGCAATTATTGATTAGAAATTATTACTATTACAATTGTTGGTGTCCTGTTGCTTAAATTAAAAAAAATGTGAAATGTTTTCAACTTGACTTCACCAGCCATCAGTGTGTACTATTGCTTGTTTGAAAGGTATAACTTGGCATAAATTTAATGGTTGTGTCTCAAGCAAAAACATATGCACAAACAATAAAAAATGACGACATCCCTGTGACCGTGTGGGTTTTCGCCAGGTGCTCCGGTTTCCTCCCACAGCCAAAGACTTGCAGGTTGATAGGTAAATTGGCCATTATAAATTTCCCCTAGTGTAGGTCGGTGGTAGGGGAGGGTGGGGATGTGGTAGGAATATGGGATTAATGTAGGATTAGTATAAATGGGTGGTTGATGGTCAGCATAGACTCGGTGGGCCAAAGGGCCTGTTTCATTGCTGTATCTCTAAATAAATGAACAGCTGACCTTTCCCTACAATTTAAGGACAGCTTATTCAATTATTTTGTTTGCATTCCCAATGCATTGGGCATGACATTCTGGGAGTACCATACGTTTAGACACTGGACTATTGGGTGCCAGCAGCCAGTTAAGAACTGCAGGTTGTCTGTACAGTGCTGCAATCCTTTTTTGTGCTCACTTGGGACTTAAGTCTCTTCACTTGATTTGTATGGCGAAAACCAAAACAATAGCAGAAAAGAAGGATGTGTTAAGGGGAGAGAGCAACACACATACCCTCCCCTCCTACCCTTTTTGGCGCATTTCGAATGGGTGCTTAATATCTGTAGCATCAGCATTCGGGCAATATGACTGTCATAGGACCACAAATGTCATTTTAAGATGCAATTACTTGGAGTGTGCACTGTGCACATAGTTGCACCTGGAATGTCCGTGTTATGTCTTGTGGGTCCCAGAGCTTCTTAAATAATCATACTTTAGACACAGATACTGGAGCTTGCTTCATATTTTCTGACATCTCTCCATTTGTGGCAGAATGACACAAGGTATGTTTGGTGCACAGGTTGTAGTGCAGTAGTGAGTGATGTGGTATTCTAAAGATATGTATGATATATATACACTTGAACAATATAGTTCCTAAGTCATTTTGAGCAATATAAAATCCCTCTTTCTTAAAAACATTGCAATGCCTTTTTACTATAAACATAGCTTTTCCAAACATTAATTTTTTATTTTCTTTTGGCTAAACTCAAAGAAAATTTATCAATACTGCTGTATTACTGGTAGTGTTTTCTGCATCTTTTCTGGCCATCCTTGAATCACTTGCTGAGAGAGCATCTGTAACTCTTCATCTTTACTGGTCTCATCTCTGATTTGACACAATTTCAGTGATATCACATTCACTAGGTATCTTTATACCTAAATCTTTTATCATGTGACAACAGATGAGATAATGTATCCACTAGCACAATTTCTCTTCCTGGCTTATATTTCAGAGTGAAATCGTAACTCTGAAGCCTCAAGACTAACCTCTGCAGTCATGCTGTTGCCCTACACAGATTTATCTTGTAGATCTGTTCTAGTGGGCAATGATTACTCTCCACTATGAACTTTCTCCCATCGAGATATGTATGGAATTCCTTGCATCCATACATTGCTGCCAAAAGCGCTCTTTCTAAATTGCCATATCTGGTCTCTTCTGATGTTAGACTTTGGATGTGGATGCTATCGGCTTTCCATCTTGTACCAGGGCCGTTCCCAATCCTTTCACAGAAGCATCTTCTTGCACAATGATGGGTTTCGCTCTGTTGTAGTATGGCAGCCTTGTCTCCTTGCATATTACTTCTTTGAGTTTACTGAAGCTCCTCTCATGTGACTCTGACCATTGGTACCCAATATTTTCTCTCAACAGCTTTCATGGGTTTGCTGTGTGCTCTGATAAGTGAGGTATAAAAGATCTCATGAACTGGATCAAGCCAAGAAAGCTCCTCAGCCTTCTTGTTTCTCGGAGCTTTCATCTCAGAAATAGCTGTGACATATTCAGGACTCTGCTTGACTCCATCAGGTGTGTACACCATTCTGAAGAACTGGCATTCTGCCACCTTTACAATGCGTTTGTCTGCATTTGGCTTGATCTCAGCTTTTCTGGTTCTCTCCATGGCTTCGTGTAGATGGTAGTTATGGTCTTTCTCATCTACATCATAGATCTGGATATCATCAGCTATGCCGATTGCTCCTTTGCATCTCCTGTATGTCTTGGCTACTTTCTGCTGGAACACATCCTGGTTCACTTTAAGGCCAAAAGGTGGATGCAGGAATTTGTACTGTCCAAAGGGTGTGTTGAATGTTGTCAACAGCGAAGATTCTGCGTCTAGCTTCACATTCCAGTAGCTGTTTCTGGCATCAAGCTTGCTGAAAATTTTTGCTCCTGTTACTGCTGGCATGATCTCGTCCAGTGTTGGAATAGGGTAGTGATTCCTCTTTATTGCTTGATTAAGATCTTTTTGGAGCCAGGCAAATCCTTAACCATTCATTTGGCTTCTCTCTCACTTCAATGGAATTTACCCAATTTGTAGGCTCTGTGACTCTGGCTATCACTTTATTGTCTTCCATCTCTTTGAGTTCTCTTGCAAGCTTTCCTTTTAGCTCTATTGGTACTTTATGTGGGGGATGAATCACTGGTTTCTTCTCTGGCGTCATGATACTCAATCTTCAAAACGTGCAACCATCTCATCAAAAAACTCTGGATACATTTGGACCAGATCTCCCGTGCTTCTGATTGGAGGGTGCTCTTCAATGGGTGTGCTACCTTCCATCTTCATTGATGCCTCCTTCATCTCATGGTTTACCAAAATCAGCTGTAGCTCTTCGCAACTGCTCAACCCCTGGATAGCTGTCCTATCTGTTACAGTGACGTAAAATATACTGTTGACATCTTTTCCTTTGTGCATCCCTCTGATTTGAGTTGTTTTCAGCTGTTGAGGCTTAGTTGCACCATATGCTATCAGGATGGCGTTGCTTGGTTTCAGAGCATCTTTCTGTGGTTAAGTATTTTCTTTCAAATTTTCAGGAAAGATCTTCTGGTATAGTCTGAGCAGGATGATGTTACTCTGTGCTCCAGTATCAAGTTTCAGCTTCAGGTTTATGGTTGTGGGCTTACTTCTCACCTTCTTCCTTTCGTATCCAGACATTCCATGTAAGTCTATAAAAGTAATTGAATCAGGAAGAAGGTGAGAAGTAAGCCCACAACCATAAACCTCTGTCTATTGCATCCTCCAACTCCCTGTCATTTTCCAGGGTATGGTTTGGTTTCTTTTATTTCTCATTTAGCCTTTTGCTCTGCCTCTCGTAATTCCTTGCACATCTTTACCCAGTGATTGGGCTTTCCACATGCTCTGCAGTTTGGTCCGTATGCGGGACTTTTCTTTCAGTCTGTGAACCCATATAGTCGTCCACATGTCTTGCACATCTTTCCCTCTCTCTGGTGTGCATTCCTTTGTTGCTGTTTCACTGCATCAACCCTTTTCCTTTCCCTTGATTTAACCGCAGATTAGCCAATGCATTTTCATCTGTCTATTCGTGGCTTTATGCACTCTGACATTGTCTACATTCTGCGATATTTTAAGCTTGTGCTTTCCAATTAAAGCTTTTTGTACATCATGGTATGCAGGACCTCAAATGAACTGATCTACCAGCCTTTCATCCATGTCCTTGAATTTAGGCTTGCTGGCTACGTTTCTCATTCCGAAGAAATTGTGAATAGGCTCAGTCTCAGGAACTGAAATTCATCGGAACATAGGAGCAGGAGTAGGCCATTCAGCCCATCGAACCTGCTCTGCCATTCAATATGATCATGGCTGATCATCCACTTCAATGCCTTTTTCCCACACTATCCCCATATCCCTTTATGTCATTGGTATTTAGGAATCTGTCACTGTCTACTTTAAACATACTCAATGACTGAGCTTCCACAGCCCTTTGGGGTAGAGAATTCCAAAGATTCACAACCTTCTGAGAAAATAAATTTCTCCTCATCTCTGTCCTATGTGCTCCCCCTTATTTTGAAATGGTGTCCCCTGGTTCTAGACTCCCCAACCAGGGGAAACATCTTACCTGCATTAACCCTGTCTATCCCATTGAGTATTTTGGAGATTTTACCTCTCATTCTTCGTAACTCGCGAGGATGTAAGCCCAGTTTCCCCAATCTCTCTTCATAGGACAGTCCTGCCAGCCCCGTAACAAGTCTTGTGGTTCTAACAGCTTCTTAAATAATCACATTTTAGACACAGATACTGGAGCTTACATCATATTTTCTCACATCTCTCCATTTGCGGTGGAATGGTATAATGTATGAAGAGAGACTGGATAGGCTAGGGTTGTTTTCCTTAGAGCAGAGAAGGCTGAGGGGGGACCTGATTGAGGTATACAAAATTATGAGGAGCATTGATAGGATAGATAGGAAGAAACTTTTTCCTTTAGCAGAGGGGTCAATAACCAGAGGGCATAGATTTAAGGTAAGGGGCAGGAGGTTTAGAGGCAATTTGTGGAAAAAAAATGTCACCCAGAGGGTGGTTGGAATATGGAACACACTGCTTGAAGGGATGGTAGACCTGACCTGGGGCTTTGCAATTCCTTGTGATAAGCCCTCTTTTCTTCCCAGCCACAATTTTAAGTTTTAATGTTCATGTGGCAAATAATGTGTCTCATCCTTGGCAGGTCTGACACCAGACTTCACTACTCCTGTACTCAAATCCTCTTGCGATAAAGGCTAAAATACCATTAGCTTTCTTAATTACTTGCTGCACCTGCATGCTAGCTTTTAGCGACTTATTGATGAGGACACCCAGTTCCCTTTGTACATCTACACTTTCTAATCTCTCACCATTTAAGAGATACACTGCACAACTGTTCCTCCTACCAAAATGGATAACCACACATTTTTCCACATTATATTCCATCTGCTACATTCTTGCCCACTCACTAAGTCTGTCCAAATCCCCTTGAAGCCACTTTGCATCTTCCTCACAACACACATTCCCACCTAGTTTGATGTCATCCACGAACTTGGAAATATTACATTTGGTTCCCACATCCAAATCATTGATATATATTGTGAACAGCTGGGGCCCAAGTACTGATCCTTGCGGTACCCCAGTTATCACAGCCTGTCAATGCGAGAATGAACCATTTATTCCTACCTTCTGTTTTCTGTCTGTTAACCAATCCTTAATCCATGCCAGTATATTACCTCCTATCCCATGTTGCTTTAATTTTGCTAACCAACCACCTGTGGGGGATTTTATCAAAAGCCTTCTGAAAATCCAAGTATACTACATCCATAGAGTCATAGAATCATAGAGTTATACAGCACAGAAACCAGCCCTTCGGCCCATCGTGTCTGTGCTGGCCATCAAACACCTATCTATTCTAACCCCATTTTCCAGCACTTGGCCCATAGCCTTGTATGCTATGCTGTTTCAAGTGCTCATCTAAATACTTCTTAAATGTTGTGAGGGTTCCTGCCTCTACCATCCCTTCAGACAGTATATTCCAGATTCCAACCATCCTCTGGGTGAAAACATTTTTCCTCAAATCCCCTCTAAACCTCCTGCCCCTTACCTTAAATCTATGCCCTCTGGTTATTGATGCCTCTGCTAAGGCACAAAGTTTCTTCCTATCTATCCTATCAATGACCCTCATAATTTTGTATACCTCAATCAGGTCCCCCCTCAACCTTCTCTGCTCTCAGGAAAGTCTCTTTTCATAACTGAAATGCTCCAACCCAGGCAACATCCTGGTGAATCTCCTCTGCACCCTCTCCAGTGCAATCACATCCTTCCTATAGTGGAGTGCCCAGAACTGTGCACAGTACTCCAGCTATGGCCTAACTTGCCTTTTATACAGCTTCATCATAACCTCCCTGCTCTTATATTCGATGGCTCGGCTAATCAAGGCAAGTATCCAATATGCCTTCCTAACCACCTTATCTACCTGTGCTGCTGCCTTCAGTGATCTATGGACAAGTACACCAAGGTCCCTCTGAACTTCTGTACTTCCTAGGGTCCTACCATCTACTGTGTATTCCCTTGCCTTGTTAGTCCTCCCAAAATGCATTACCTCACACTTCTCAGGATTAAATTCCATTTGCCACTACTCCACCCATCTTACCAGCCCATCTATATTGTGCTGTAATCTAAGGCTTTCCTCTTCACTATTTACAACACCACCAATTTTCATGTCATCTGTGAACCTCCTGATCATACCTCCTATATTCACGTCTAAATCATTAATGTACACTACAAACAGCAAGGGTCCCAGCACCGATCCCTGCGGTACACCACTAGTTACAGGCTTCCAATCACAAAAACAACCCTCGACCATCACTCTCTGCCTCCTGCCACTAAGCCAATTTTATATCCAATTTGCCAAACTGCCTTGGATCCCATGGGCTCTTACCTTCTTGACTAATCTACCATGCGGGACTTTACCAAAAGCCTTACTGAAGTCCATGTAGACTACATCAACTGCTTTACCCTCATCTGCACATCTAGTCACCTCCTCGAAAAATTCAATCAAGTTTGTTAGACATGATCTCCCCCTGACAAAGCCATGCTGACTATCGTCGATTAATCCCTGCCTCTCCAAGTGGACTCATAGAGTCATACAGCACAGAAACAGGCCCTTCATGCCAGCCATCAAGCACCTAACTATTCTAATCCCATTTTCCAGCACTTGGCCCATAGCCTTGTATGCTATGGCGTTTCAAGTGCTCATCTAAATACTTCTTAAATGTTGTGAGGGTTCTTGCCTCTACCACCTCTTCAGGCAGTGCATTCCAGATTCCAGATTCCAACCATCCTCTGGATGAATTTTCTTTTCCTCAAATCCCCTCTAAACCTCCTGCCCCTTACCTTAAATCTATGCCCCTGGTTACTGACCCCTCCGCTAAGGGAAAAAGTTTCTTCCTATCTAACCTATCAATGCTCCTCATAATTTTGTATACCTCAATCACATCCCCCCTCAGCCTTCTCTGCTCTAAGGAAAACAACCCTAGCCTTTTCAGTCTCTCTTCATAGCTGAAATTCTCCAGCCCAGGCAACATCCTGGTGAATCTCCTCTGCACCTTCTCCAGTGCAATCACATCCTTCCTATAGTTTGGTGCCCAGAACTGTACACAGTACGCCAGCTGTGGCCTAACTAGCCTAACTAGGAGATTAATCCTGTCTCTCAGAATTTTTTCCAATAGTTTCCCTACCACTGATGTTAGACTCACTGGCCTGTAATTACCTGGTTTATCCCTGCTACCCTTCTTGAATAATGATACCACATTCGCTGTCCTCCAGTCCTCTGGTACCTCTCCCGTGGCCATAGAGGATTTGAAAATTTGTGTCAGAGCCCCTGCAATCTCCTCCCTTGTCTCACATAGCAGCCTGGGATACATCTCATCTGGGCCTAGGGATTTATCCACTTTTAAGCCTGCTAAAACAGCTAATACTTCCTTCCTTTCAATGCTAATTTGTTCAAGTATGTTACAATCCCCCTCCCTGATCTCTACACCTACATCCTCCTTCTCCATCGTGAACACAGATGAAAAGTAATCATTTGAAACCTCACCTATGTGAGTCCACCAACTCCCCTTTACCAATTCTGTTGGTAACATCCTCAAAAAACTCCAACTGTTTCGTCTAACATAATTTCCCATTCATAAATCCATGTTGACTTTGCCCAATCAGATCATTATTATCCAAGTGTCCATTTATCAAATCCTTTAGAATTTAATCTAACATTTTCCCTTCTACTGATGTAAGGCTAACAGGTCTGTAATTCCCTGTTTTCTGTCTCCTTCCCTTCTTAAATAGTGGAGTGACATTTGCGACCTTCCAATCTGCAGGAACCGTTCCAGAATCTACAGAATTTTGGAAGATGATCACCAACGCATCCACTATCTCCATAGTTACCTCAGCACTCTGGGATGCAGAATATCAGGTCCTGGGGACTTATCAACCTTCAGCCCCAACCTCCTTGGGGGAGGCAATGGCATACTGGTATTGTCACTGTACTAGTAACCCAGAGACCCAAGTATTGCTCTGGGGACATGGGTTTGAATCTCACCACAGCAGAAGGTGGAATTTGAATTCAATTAATAAATCTGGAATTTAAAGCTAGTCTAATGATGGCCATGAAACCATTCTCGATTGTTATAAAAACCCATCTTGTTCACTAATGTCCTTTAGGGAAGGAAATCTGCTGTCCTTACCTGGTCTGGCCTACATGTGACTCCAGATCCACACAAATGTGGTTGACTCTTACATGCCCTCTCAGTTCAAGCGCAATTAGGGATGGGCAATAAATGCTGGCCTGGCCTGCGACGCCCACATCCCATGAAAGAATTTTAAAAAAATTCCTCCAATACAGCCTTTTCATTCATACAAATTTCCTTCAATTCCTCGTTCTCCCTGGTCCCTTGGATCTCTAATTCTGGGAGATTTCTTGTATCTTCCTCAGTGAAGACAGACAGAAAGTAATCATTTAGCTTCACTGCCATTTCTCTATACCCCATTATAAATTCTCCTGACTCTGCCTGTAATGGACCCACATTTGTCTTAGCCAAACATTTCCTTTTTATGTACCTATAGAAGCTTTTCCAGTCCGTTTTATGTTTTTTGCATGTTTACATTCATATTCTATTCTACCTTTCTTCATCCTCCTTTGCTGTATTCTAAAATCGTCCCAATTCTCAGGTTTACTACTATTTCTGGCAACTTTATTGGCCTTTTCTTTTAATTTTATACAATCCTGAACTTCCTTTGTTAGCCACGGTTGACTGCCTTTACTTTTGGGGGTTTTGTGCCTTGAAGGAATATATTCATAATGTTGGATCCGATGGTTTGACTTTGGCTGAAGATGTGTGCTGAATTTCTCAAAAATTATGTCTGGCTTCTTACTTTTGTCCTCACACATTTCCCAGCTACTGAAAAGATCTAATCCTTTCTTTCCTGTTCACAAAAGGAAATAGCTGACCTTACTGCTGCCTTTCAGAAAACTACTGAATGTCAATTTTCACTTTTGATTAAACTTTTTGACTGCCTCCATGATGTCATTGGCCTCCCAATTCATCATGGGCTGGATCTGTATGTTCATTGCTATGCATCTCATTTCTCTTTTGTGCGATTTACAGTGTTTTTTTTCTGGCACTAATTCAGGTTGTTTTTCACAATTAAATTTAACATTTACACTGCTCTTAGCATTTGAATTCTACTCACAAACACTTTGCTACCACCATATTATGTCTTGTGGTTCCCAGAGCTTCTTAAATAACCACATTTTAGACACAGATACTGGAGCTTACATTATATTTTCTCACATCTCTCCATTTGCGGTGGAATGGTATAATGTGTTTTTGGTACACAGGTTGTACTGAGTGATATGGCAGTTTAAAGATATGTGTACATATGCTTGAACAAAATAGTTCCTAAGTCATTTTGAATAATACAACAATATAACAGTCCCTCTGAAGGGTTAGCCAAAGTGGTAAGTTGCAACTATTTTTCTGGAGCTAGGAGGAGTAGGAGTGCCCTTCCACGAACACCCCTCCTGCCACCCTGGGCATACCTTGATGCCAATCACGTCGACTTCTGGGGTGCCCAGTATTATTTTGGTGTGGATACTGCAGGGCTGCCATGGGTTACCCAGTTAGCCACTGGCTATACAGTAATGAAAAGTGGCTCTCAAAATGGATGGGCCTCCCCTCGATACTATCAGGCAGTTGACCAGCATATTCTGTCAGGCAGCTGCTCAATAGTTAAAACCTACCCCCTGTTTTCCATCTCTCCTTTTTCTCTCTCTAGGTGGCTATTCTACATTTTCTCTCTGTATCTTCATAGCTATGACTCTTTTTCACATTCCCTTTTTCTCTTTGGCTTTGTAAGAAAAATAGGCAGATGCTCCCTTTAAATAAATCTATCTAACATTGCTATGATCTAATTACAGTTGTGAGTGCTGCTGCAAAGGATTTTTAAATAAATATTCTCACATATCCACAAATGTTATCTCACTTGATCTCATTCTTGAATATTTTCTCATTAATCATTCTGGGGAGTGTGCTATGAACTGCAACATTTGAGGAGGACAGAAAAACCATGTGATCTCTATGGAGGGGTCACAGTTTGGAGTGGAATCCTGAGTTTTCATTCCATTTACTCTCTGTTGGATATCCTAATTAGCTGGCGAGGGGGTGCATTAGTGCCTTTGGATGCTTTACTATGTTAAATGTACTATATAAATGCCAGTTGATGTTGTTGGTTCCCCACCCTCATGCCCCAGAAGCAGTTTGTGCCTTGTGCTCTTGACATAGGTTCCTGGTCTGGCAACACCTCAATATTTCTTCCAGCCCTGCAAGCCTCCAACATCTCTGCAATTCTCCAATTCTGGCCTCTTTTCATCATTCCACCTCTGGCTTTTCCACCATTGAGAATCATGCCTTTAGTTGCCGAGAGACTAAGGCCTGACTTTCCCTTTCTAAACCTCTCTGCCTCTCGACCACTCTCTCCGCCTTTAAGTCTCTCTTTAAAACCTACCTCTTTGACCAAGCTTTTGGCTATCTGCCCTAATATATCATTACATGACTCAGTGTCAAGTTTAGTTTGATAATGCTCCGTGAAGCACATTAGAATGTTTTTACAATGCTCAAGCTGCTATATAAATGCAAATTGTTGTTTGGGGGAGTACCTGGCTACCCCAGGAATTATATATAGTTCAAGTTATATCTAGTTCTGATGAAAGGTCACTGACCTGAAAGATTGGCTGGGATTCTACTGGCAGCAACAAAGTCCTGAGATATGGGAAATAAAACAGGTGTCATGGCCCCATGGGCAGGAGCAATATTGTCAGGGCCATCTAATTAACAAACAGCAGGCGGGTGAGCTGGCCAGTTAGGAGGCATGGGTGGGAGGAAGTTCCAGGTAAAGCGAGGTTGGTGGTATCTTTAAAAGGCAGCCAGCAGTAGTTTGAAAGCAGCAGCCCCGAAGGAAACTGATCGGCAGCCCTGGCAACTGGAGTGATCAGGAAATGGCAGAAGGCAGAGCAAGGCTGGCATCCAGGTCCTTTTCTTTCTCACTGGAGGTGCTCGTCCAGGTGGCACGACCTCAGAGGGAAGTCCTTTTCCCTCAGGACAGGAGGAGCAGACCAGCTTGCCAGACGAAAAGGGCATGGATGGAGATAGTGGAGGAAGTGAACAGCTGTGGGGTGATCCCACATTTTGGCTGCAGTGTAGACAGAGAATCAATGACCTGATGTGTTCTGGCAAGAGAAGTGCAGTGTCTAACATTAAGCTCACAACCTTAAATGTGACTAAAGATAGAAAGGGGTTGCCCACCCAGTCGGCGGCAATGCCCAGGCAGCAACATTGACTGCCATGTGCATGGGAACCTCTCTGTGAGTACACTGGTTAATCAGAGTTGACCCCTGCACTGCCAGTACTGAATGGCCACATGCAGGAGGCATCCCTGTAGCGCCATGATGGACAGTTAGGCTGCCACCGACATAGGCGTGGTGTCTATGATGGGTGAGTAACAATGTAAATTTACCTGCAGGAGAAGAGAGCTTACAATTGTGAGAAAGAGCAAGAACTGGAGGTGGTGTCCTATATATGGAAATCCTCACGTCAATGAAAGAAGAGGCATTGGAGCTGGGAAGCATAGAGTCAGGGCAGGCTGTCGCTGATGGTGAGATGGGTTTGAGAGTGAGTGGTCTACTGGATGGGCGCAAGAGACCCTCTGGTAAGCACAAAGCATATGCTCATGTGTCCACCAGCGGTTACATAGAACACCAGATGATGTGTAGTCCGAAGGACATATTGGAACGCACAGTGCCCTTTCATCACTCTTCCCTCTCTCACAGGTCATGTACAAGATCAAGCAGCTGCACCACCTTCCACTTCTGAGGAGGAGCAGGAGACCTCAGAGGATGCAGTGGCATATCGTTCCCCCCACTCTCACTCCAGTGCAAATACTCTCACATTGGTGGGTAGTTGCGCGTGGGTAGCAAAGGGGTCACAATCTGGTGAGCACAGTACAGATACATCCAAGCAGCTGACGGAGGTAGTGACACTTGTGGCCACTCACACTCTGAGGACTGAGGGAGGGCTCTACGATACTCAGCTTCAGGCTGATGACATTCCTTTGGAGTCATTAAGAGGGTGGCAGATGCTGAAGCTGCAGCGTGAGGTACATGAGCATCTGGTAGACCTTCCAGTTACTATGAGCACCCATGTGCGAATGATGGAGAAGTCCATCCAGGCCATTGCAGCCATGTCTCTGGCATTTGAGTGCATGGCATCCTCCATTGACAGTGGCGACCCTCATGGACAGTCACATCCAGCAAACCACACAGTGAATGCTGGAGATGTGTGCAGACCTGAATGCCATAGTTTCCTCCATGAGCTCTGTGGAGCAATAACAGGGTGAGAGGGGAGGGGGGGGGGACAAGGTGCCTGGAGTTATTGCCAGGTGCTTAAACTCCTAACGTGAGCAGGGCATTTGTGCCCTAAAAGGATAGCAGAGTGGCTGCCTGAAGCACCTGGGGGCTCCTCTCAGGGCACTCCTGATGTGGACAGTGAGTCCTCGTCCTTTCTGATGGTGACAGTAATACATTAGGAAGCCACAATGACAGAAGCAGCTCCTGCACCTGTGCACCCAATGTACCTGGGCCCTCGAGGCCTAAGGCAACCAGAAGATGACTGTTACGGCCTTCGAAAGCTATGGAGCCGAAAGATCAGCAGCCTGGCTCCACCTCAGCTGACAGTGCAGGGGGAGCACCAACTAGCAGCACATGCAAGCAGGTGAGTAAGTCCATCAAGCTGCACATGGATTTCAAGGAGTTATATTATGTAGCTTGATGTCACATTGCTGTTTATTTGTCTTGAATGAAATCTGATCGACTGCAACTCAAAAAGAATCCTTTGCTCATCTATCCACGACTTGGCCATTAATAGTTCTCTGGCTCTTGCAAAGGGTGTGCTGGAGAGAACCACACCGCATGAAGTCAATGCATTTTCCAATGTTGTGGCCTGATGTCATGACGGGTCCAGCAAGATGGTAAGGGCATTCAAGGAAAGGCCAATAAGTTTAGATAATGTGGAAGACTTATTTTATTGCATGGGTGTGTAAGGAAGGCTCATGAGAAACATGTCTGTATTAGTGAGTCATGAGCCTCCCTTGTGCATATCTCAATGCATTCCTCAAGGTCTTTATCATAGTCCGCCTGGTCAGCTGGCAATCTCCAAATCCTCATGCTTGGAGGAGGCATTGAACTCTAGGCTGTCCTCATTGTTCAAAGCCTCTCCCCTCTGTAGCACCAAGTTGTGCAGAGCACAGCACGCCACCACGATATGCGAGACCCATGCTGGGGCATATTGAATGGCTCCACCATATCTATCAAGGCGTCTGAATGGCGTCTTCAGAAGCTCTATGGCCTGCTCGATGGTCACTCAATTTGACCCCAGGTACCTGGTGTAACTCTTCTCTGCACCAGTGCTGGGTTCCGCATAGAAGTAAGGAGCCATGTCTTCAGTGGGTAGCCCTTGTCACCCAATACCCATCCTTGAAGGTGTGTGTGACAGCTTCCCGGGAACCTTGGATGACCTGAAGGAGCAATTTGTAGTGGTCGTAGACTAGTTGTACATTGAGCAAGTGGTAGCCCTTCCTGTTGATGAAGGCTGCTGCTTGGTCTTTGGGAGCCTTGATGACCACATGTGTGCAGTCGATGACACCCTGTACCTGAGGAAATCCAGTAATGGCCTCGTATCTTATAGCCCTTTCAGTCTGACTGTCCAGATCGGTGCAAAACGGTATGTACTGACTGGCCCTCTTGAACATGGCATTGGTGACCATCTTGATGCAACGATGAGCTGTAGACTGGGAGATCCCGCAAATATCTTCAGAAGATCCCTGGAATGATCCCGAAGCATAGAAATTCAGTGCCACAGTGACTTTCACTGCATATTACAAAATGAGCCTGTACTTGGGATTTGGGACAAACTCATTGGTCTAACAAAATGGCAGCATAAATCCTGGTCCGCATATTTCTGCCCCCGGAATGGATCTGTGGAATGTTGGGCCCAATTCGGCCCAGAGTATCCAGAATTTTGATAAGGCTGCAAATTACTACAGGCAGACTGTAGCGTTACTCACATGTATTCAGGGCAGCACAGTGGTGCAGTGGTTAGCACCGCAGCTTCACAGCTCCAGGGGCCTGGGTTCGATTCTGGGTACTGCCTGTGTGGCATTTGCAAGTTCTCCCTGTGACTGTGTGAGTTTTCGTCGGGTGCTCTGGTTTCCTCCCACAGCCAAAGACTTGCAGGTGATAGGTAAATTGGCTGTTGTAAATTGCCCCTAGTGTAGGTAGGAAATATGGGATTACCGTAGGGTTAGTATAAATGGGTGGTTGTTGGTCAGCACAGACTCGGTGGGCCGAAGGGCCTGTTTCAGTGCTGTATCTCAAAATAAAATTCTGCACTTGCTTGGCCCCTTTAACATTTGAGACACTGAGCCATTCAAGATCTTCAGAGAAGACCAAAGTGATAATGCCATGAAAGTCAATTCCAATTAATTTGCACAGAAAAAAAACTATAATTATTTTGTGTTTGTGTGTGCATGTGTGAAGGGCAGTGCAATGTGAAATGATAATAATGTTTTTAAAATAAGAGAAACTAAAATAAGTACATGATCAGGCTTTAACCATGGATTTTTTTAAAAGTACACTTAATTGATTATTTTTATCTTCTTTTTCCCTCATGATGTTGGGAGGGTGACTGGCTCTTTGAATTTTTTTTAATTTGTTAGTTGCTTGGCCTGTTCTCAGTGTATTCACATAATGGCCTGAATTATATTCGTGCACCGCACTCCGCGGTGGCGCGCTTTGAACTTGGCGGCATGCCCGCGTTCAGCGGCGGCCGCCAAGCCCCCGCAATATTATGCGCGGGGCTCATTAACATCACTGCAATGGGCTACCCCCGCCCCCCCATATTACGTGGGGAGAGGCAAGACATCCGGCACCGTGAAGAAACTTATGACAGCTGTGCAGCCCTTTTTAAAGAGCCTCAACACCCACTATCTGACAGCTGTCAAAGAAATACTTACGTCACTGTTGAAAAGTGGGACTGCTGTCAATCGAACAGCAAAGCAGAAAATGCTGGAGGAAATCAGCAGGTTAAGCAGCATCTCTGGAGAGAGAAGCAGAGTTAACTTGACCAAGTTCACAGACCTGAAAGTTAACTCTGCTTCTCTCTCCAGAGCTGCAGCCTGACCTGCTGAATTTCCCTAGCACTTTTTCCTTTGCTGCTACATACTTACCCTGCTGTGTCCCAGTGTCCTGTGAAGTTGCGATCCTCTTCTTCCACTCAAGTGTTACATTGCTTCTTGTCGGCATGCTGCACCTAGGTGAATAATCTTAATTTTGCACATCCAGGACGTGAGACTTAAATATACCATAAAAGGCAAATACACAACAGAAATAAAACCATAACTGAAGAATATTTACCTACTTCTAATCATCTGACTGTGAAAAGCCGTGGACTAATATGCATTTGGAATCTGTATTCATTTCTCTGCTAACTGTTGTATGAAAATACATGTAACTACAATTAAACGATATTCTTGCTGCATTGACAACTAGAAATATTTCACCAATAAGTATGATCAGTTGCTGCAGAGGCAAAGTGTTTGTGAACATGCGTTGCTGTGTAATAGTTGAAATACCATGACAACAGCAGATTTCCTCACTAGTCCTGCATTGGTTTTCAAACATGTGTAAGACAAACCTTGCAGCCAGATGTTAGGACCACATCAAAAACTGAGGATGGGTACTCTAGGGTGGCCCCACAGTTCAGCGAAGCCTCCCTGCTCATTCTCCTCCAGGCTATGTGGGCAAGGCAAGAGGTCCTTTTCCCCAGTGATGGTAAGAAGAGGCCCTCCAGCTTGAACAAGGCAGCCTGGCTGGAGATGGCAGAGGAGGTGAGTGGCCGTGGGGCCATCTGGCGTCAAAGGGTCCAATGCTGGAAGGGGATGAACAATCACTCCCACAGCCAGCCGTAGCACTCTAGGCCTTGTGCTCACAGGGTGCAAGTGCCAAAGTCATCCACAGGCAAAGGGCAATCAGATCAGCAGCCTTCCTCCAGTCAGGCCTCTAGTGCAGGAGTTGCACCGAGAAGGGGTAACCTCTCAGTTTACAGAGAACACACTGACACAAATGCGAATGTATGGATGTCACAGCAATGTAAATACGTCTTTCACTAAATGCTCCTCACCAACAATGTGTGTCCTTTTCTCTGTGTGAATGATGTGTGCCAGCATGTAGCGCCAATGTCACATCCCTTTGCACCGTTGGCCCTTCAGGAGAGCCAACACATGCAATAACATCATTGTCATGCCACCATTACTCATGAGCGTCTCCACAGATGCAGTGACATGGACATTGGATCAGTCAGCTGCTGCAACTAATGGTTTACATAGGGATGCTGAAGATGTGGACTGCTGCACAGCAGGTAAGCGAGGGTGATGTGTGGCTTGCAGAGTTCATGTTGGTTCCTATGGAGCAGACAGCCTTTGTCTGATAAGCAAATGCCGTATATCCCTAGCTCACTGCTAGCCGTGCATACAGAGCCTGGGTGCCATCTGCCCTCCCAGGTGCCTTTGCTGTTGTAGGTCCTTAGCGTCCTCATAGTCTGAGAAGGAATCCTGTTGATGTCTCTCCTCATCATGCCAGGCCTGCCCCCTATTGGGTGCATAGTTGTGCAGAGCACAGCGAGCAACAAAGAAAGAAGCTGGCCTTTTCGGCCCGTTGTACAGGGCATTACCCCATCCATCCGGGCTTTGGAAGTGCTCTTTCTGCGTGCTGATCACCTGCTCAATGATGGCTCTTGTAGCTCAGTGTCTGGCGTTATAGGTCTCCTCTGCACCAGTGGTGAGGTCTTTGACTGGTGTCGGGAGCCATGTATGCAAGGGATAGCCCTCGTCTCCAAGAAGCCACCCCTCCATCTGAGCCAGTTCAGTGAACAGCAGTGGCAGCTGGGACTGGTGTAGGGCCCAGTTGTCATGGCAGCTGCCTGAGAAGCAGGCACAGATTTGCATGAAGCATCTCCGGTGATGACGTACCAGCTGCACCTAGATTGACAGGATTCCTTTAATGGTAATGTCTGCAGTTGGTAGCCTGGCAGGAGGCTTGATGACCACATAGGTGCAGTCTATGAATCCAAAAACCTATGGTTCTCCGGCAATTGTGCCAAAACCAATGGCCCTCTGGGCTTAGCTGTGAGACTCTTTCCTGAAGCGGACATACTCACTGGTCCTCCGGTACAGGGCATCAGTGACCTCCCTGATGCAGCGGTGCACTGCTGACTGTGTGACCCCACAAAAGTCTCCGGTGGGCCCTGAAAAGCTGTATAGGCATCAAGCTTAAGAACCGCTGCCACTATGAGGACCGCAGTCATAGGATGTCCACCGAAGCCCATGGGCTGCAGGTCATTGTTGAGCAGGGCACGGAGACGTGTCACCACCCTCTCTACATGCGTAATCACCTGACACTGGTGCTCTGACATCCGATGGCATGTCATGTGGGGCCTGTAGATGCATGGCGAACGGAATGACGAGCTCCCCTTGGGGGCTGCTGCTCATGAATGGGGGCCTCTACGTGGACCGCACCTGCCTGTTGATATTGCCTCTGGTGCATATGGATCCTCAGGATCAGAGGATCACACAATGTAGGATAAGCTATACCCATATCCATGTGATAAATAAAGTTGAACCCTTCATTTATTCGAACGTTCCTAACAAGGCAGGGATTGGTGTCGACGGGTACACCAAGTGCTTTCATGGATCAACTATGTGGCGTGGCATGGCATTGCCCATCTGGCCAACATTCAGAGTGGCACAGCATGACCACATCAAGATCCTATCAGCTGCATCGGTTGCTCCTACCCTTTCTGGCACCCTCCCCACACACTAGAGTACCATTGCTCCTTCACACACACAAACAAATGTAGAGCATACACTGTTTACGGAGGGAGGGTACAGAGTACTACCCTTCATGCCTGCAGAGCTTTCCCTCCAGTAATCCCAGACCCCCTCCCTCCTCCTTTAAGAATGCAGAGCTGTGACCCCTGTAATTCCTCCTATCCCTCCTCCCTTTAAGAATGCAGGGTTGAGACCCCTGTAATCCCCCCTCCTTTCTCCCTTTAAAAATGCAGAACTGAGAACCCTTTAACTCCCCCCTTAAGAATGCAGAACTGAGACCCCTGTAAATCTGTACTTACCTTCATTGTCCAATACTCCTGCTTCTGCTGTCCCATCTGGTTTTCTGTTTGTGAATGGGATGGCACATGATGGCCGCTTGTTCTACATAAAATGTGGAAGTGTGGAGCGAGAGGTGGCGGGATGCATAATCTACAGAGGTAAGTAGCGTTTTACATATTCTAATTGGGGTGATGCCGCTGAGCAAGGTAGTTGGGGGGGGGGGGGTGCATACTGAGGTCCCCCCGTCGCCAGTAATATGTGGCGGGCCCTTCTCGACGTCGCAGGTTGAGGCGGGCCTATCCCGCAGAATTTTACCGGCCCCTGTGCCATGACCCACAGTGTTGAATGGCCAGTAAAATTCAGCCCAATGTTATACCTGCAATCACAAACTCACCATCCCACCATTACTTGCAGCAGAGTCTTAGAGTTACTTCACTTATTTTAAAAATCATTTTGAACATAATTTAAAACAAATAGCCAAAATGTTTTTGCTTCCTGATTGTAGCAATTATTTTGTATGCTCTTTGAAACCATAAATGGAAAATAATTTTTGAGAAATCCTTAATATGAGGATTTTCTGAAGCTAAATTTACCTGTTCCTTATTTAGTAGATTTTGTCATATTCTTCTACTTACCTTCTTCTTAATAGGATGTCTCCTGGAAAACAAAACATCTTTCCATCTTGGATATCAATGACAAAGATTTCTTCTATGTGGTGTGTGCAATAAAATTATAAATTACAAGTTTTTTTACACATAATGCACAGAGTATCTCTTCCCGACATCAAGTAGTCTCAAGGCAAAGCCCAAATGCAAGATAAAGATCCTCAACATTGCACCCTGACCCAAACCTCAGATGATCATTCCTTACTGCAGTCTAGAATTTCCACTTCACACAACAGCAATTCTTACAACTTATTTGAGTATCAATTAATGTATCTCTACCTTGCTTTCCTCCTTTAAAATACTCCTTAAAACCTACCTATTTGACCAAACTTTTGGTCATTTGCCCCAATAACTAGTTGTGTGGCTCAGTGTCATATCTTGCTTTATAATGCCCCTGTGAAGTGTCTTGGGACATATTATTACATTAATGGTGCTATATAAATACAAGTTGTTGTTGTAGTATCTTCACAGTTGCTCCATTAGGAACTGAATTGAGACTGCCTGAAGGTATTACACAACAGAACCTATAACTTTCATTCTATCAGATTGGGTAATGTTCAAATGCACTGTGCGACACAGTCTCTTTCACTCGTGTTTTATAGTTTAAGGCACATTTGACAAATTCACAACACTGATGGAAGGTCACAGACCTGAAACGTTAACTCTGTTTCTCTCTCCACGGATGCTGCCTGACCTGCTAAGTGTTTCCAGCACTTTCTGTTTTTATTTCAGATTTTCAGCATCCGCAGTATTTTGCTTTTACTTCACATGTTGGGAGTGGTGATGAGGAACTGGGGTAATAGTTCAATATGCCCCACAGGATTTTACATCAATTCATTTTAATTTGTAAAATCCATAAATATTAATAATATATTAGTAGATGTCTGTATCCCAAACCACTAATAAAGTAATATAATGTCAAGAAAAAAAATCTGGAATTGCATCATGGAATATTGGCAGAAAATGTCAATGGATTCATCAGAATTCACTCTTTCCCATTCATTTTCAATGGGTTTATGCTTCTGCTGGAATAGTGCAGTGAGGAATTTTTGATGAATGCACTAGTCATTCTTTTGCTATTACCCTAAGGCATTATATCAATGAAATATCCAAAAGCAAAATACTGCAGATGCTGAAAATCTGATGTAAAGTGAGTTCTGATGAAAGGACATTGACCTGAAATGTTGTCACTGCTTCTCTCTTCAGATGCTGCCTGACCTGTTGAGTATTTCTAGCATTTTCTGTTTTTATTAAATGAAATACCCATCTGAGATTCCTCAAAAATGTTAGCCTTGAGTTAAAATACTATACAAACAGCTTTGAAAGCTCCTGTTTGCTGTGTGTCAAAACTCTGAAAGCTTCGTCCTTACAAATTAGTCAGCTGAATAGGGGAAGGTAGGGTCTTTTTGCGTTGACGGTTCTCGGCATGGCACCTTTTTTGTTTGTCAATCTTTGTATACATCCGGGTATATTCCTTCTCTGTCGACTTTGTCTAGGGGGCTGTAGCAATTTCCTCAAAGATTCTTTTGCAGACTGTTGTGGTTGAGTTCATTTTTTGGAATCATGAAAATTTTGAGGCTGCAAAATTTGGTTGTGTAGCACTTGTATTTTTGGCACTACAAGTGCCATTTTGGGTTCAAAATGGTGTCCATGCTGCTCACTCATGCTTCTGATGCTGGCCACACAAGATACCACTTTGGTAAAGATGTTAACACAGGCATTAGGCCAGAAGTATGCAGAATAGGCAGATCATGATGGTGTCAGCGTGTAATGCTGATTTCAAAAACACAGGGCGGGATTTCAAGAGCCCGCTGCCAAGATCAGCAGAGAGATGAAAGAATGGCGGCCTGTCCATGCGGGCAACATGCCAAAAAGCCACCGCAATCTTAAGCGGGCGACTCATTTAAATAGCCAGGGCCAGCCCCCTCCCCGCCCCGCCCCCAATCTTGTGGAGGGGATGGACTGTCTGTCCCCGGCAATGGTGTCAGCTGCCTGTGCACAGGCACTGGCGCCATTTTTAAAGGGCAGCCAGCCTTGCCACCCAATTAAAACTTTTAAAGACAGACCCGCCAAAATTAAATAAATACATTTCTGACGCCCCCTTCCCACCCACCCCATAACAATTACAATAACTATTTGCCCTCTCCCGCCAAAAATACTTACCTTTTACATCTGACTTCCCCCACAAACTACACAAAGTTTAAGGTTCAACCTTTCGCACAATCCCCTACACCCATTACGTGTATTTGACTCTTTTCCCTCCCACCCCCGGTTCTGATCAAGGTACCTCCTTCCCCCGCCCCACCAGTGTGGTGCCTTGTTTCCCCGGACGGGGATCTGCAGGCGCAGGAGTGCCAGAAGACACGCCAAAGATCGTGGCGGGCCCTCAAGATCGCAGGTAAGTCTATTTAAGTTTATTAATTTTATTCATTTGAATACTTAAATTGTGATCCTGTCGCCCAGAGGCCGTGGGGTGGGGATTGCCGCCACGGAGCCTCGCTGCTGCCAGGTGGATCGGGGCAGCTCTCCCGGTTTCAAGGTCCATGGTGGGCCTCATCCGGAGCTATCTTCAGGCACCCCCGCCATGGAATCCAACAAGCGGGGGAGAACAAAATCCAGCCCCCAATTTCTAAATTTGCAGATGCCATCAATTTGGGGGTGTGGGGGTCATAATCAATACTGAGCAGGACTGCAACAAATTATAAGATATTAACAAGCTTGCAGAATGGGCATATAACTAGCAAATTAATTTCAACATAGGCAAGTGTGAGTTATTGCATTTTGTTAAGAAAAATAAGGAGGTTGCATACTACTTAGAAAATAAGAATCTAAATGGGGTAAGGTAGCAAAGGGATCTAGTAGTACAAATACACAAATCACCAAAAGTAGTGAGAAGGCCATTAAAAAAACAAAGTAGTAAGGTTGATTTCTAGTGGAGTAGAATTGAAAAGTAAAGAACCTGTGCTAAACTTGTATTGAATCTTGGTTAGATTAAGAGACCTGGAATACTGCATACAATTCTAGTCACCATTAGTATATAAAATGAGAGGCACTGGAGATGTTTCAAAAAAGATTTACAGCAACGTGGGGGTGTGGAGGGTTGTGGGGGGGTGTGCGGGTGTGGGTGGTGGTGGTGGCATGTGGATGGGTATACCTATCAGGAGAGGATGAACAGACTGGGTGTCTTTTCTCTTGAAAATAGAAGGCTGAGGGGTGACCTAATAGAGGTCTTTAAAATTATGACTAAGTAGACACAGAGAGAGAATATTTTCACTTGTCAGGAAGAGCAAAATATAAGATAGTCACCAAGAAAATCAAATCAAATAGGGAATTCAGTGGAATGTTCTTTACCCAGAGAGTGTTGAGAACAAGGAACTCACTATCACTGAGATTGATTGAAGCAAACAGTAGAGATACACTTAAGAGGAGGCTAGGTAAGCATGTGAGGGAGAGAGGAATAGAGGGCTATGGTGATAGAATTAGATGAGGAAAGACAGTAGAAGGCTTGAGTGGAGCATAAACGCTGGCATGGACCGACCACTTGGGCCAAATGGCCTGTTTCTGTTCGGTATATCCTATGTGATCCTATGTAACTGGGTTCTCCGGGTTATTTTCTGCTTTGTAATTTGTTATTTCACCAGTCACATTCCAGAAAGTGACCAATCAAATTCAGCCAAAGAAAACTCTCAGATACTGCCAACATAACTACTTTCTACCTGAAGTGGATGTTTGCAGCTGGGGTTTTTTTTGCTGGGGTTGAATTCATAAATCAACAGAAAGTTAATTGTTGAAGCACTGGAGAGAAAAGAAGAATTTTAGAGCACTGTCCTAGGGAAGTCAGAGAGTAATTAAACTAACTAGCAAAGAGGCTAGTTCAGTGTCATGAATGAAGAGTGCAATGAACTGAGCAAGCTGATCTCTGCACCTGATTATCTGAGGACTGCAAGCAAATTGCTGACTTGTTTTCTTGCTGTAAGGAGTGTTTGGTTGATGAGATGAAGAGTGACTGGGATTAAATTATGTGCTGGAGCAGAATACTATCATTACAGACAAAAATAATTTATTCAGTGTGTTTATATTTATTCAATCTGTAGTCTGAAACATTATTCTGATTATATTATTCCATCTCCAAAATGGCTTCAGGTAATGTTGTAAACTATAGTTTAATAATTTGACAATACTGAATTGCTATTGCCATGACTAACTGGCAGTCTAACTGAATATATATTTGAAAATTATTAGATTGAGAAGTAACTGAAATAGCATTTCCCAGAGATAGGGATGCATGCCCAGCACGAGTATCATTTATTCATAGGCTCAATTAAATATTTAGAGGGGCATAAGGTCAGAGAGATGCCGAGTTAAACTCGTTCCCTGGTCAGTTAATAAGAATAGATGGGATTTTTATGATAGCAAGCAGAGCCTTCTGAAAAAACTACTTCATATTCATGTAAGATAAAGAAGTTATTTCTGATCAGAAAATAAGTCGAGATCTGAAACAGAGATTATAGTAAAATGAAAATAACATTTTCTGTGATTATATTTTTGTGATGTAAATAGAATTCTTAGTGCTAAAGGTGCTGACTATGGAATTTATTGTATTCAGGAGCAAGACCTCTGCATGCTAATTGGTTTCCTTTTGTCAGGAAGATATTTAAATACTAACTTCAATTTTCTTTCTTTTCTCAATTGCATGAGTTACAAAAAAGTATTTTGGATAAAATGAGCTAAATAGTTGGGTCCAGCTGTCTATGGTCAGTACAGTCGCTCCAGAGAAATTATTTGCAGGGTCAAAAACCAGGAGAGAAAACAGCAACAGATCATCTAGAAAGATATATAGCAGGCACCATTGGAGAGTTGAGCAGTGTGCACCAACAGCATAGTGATTGACAGGGCAGCCAGGCACATCAGATCATAACAAAGCTTGTGAGATGAATCAGACTTGGAAAGTCCTTTGCAAATTGTGAAACCAGGAAAGCAAAATATGCTATTTTTGCAATTTTAAACTTGACCAGTTTTAAATTACATCTCAAATGGATTCAAATTGATTCAATCTAAGAATGAATTCAGAACGTATCTCTATTGTAGCTTTCAAAGGTATTTGTCAGAGGACAGCTTAACAATTCCTCGCTTTTTGCAAAGTTTTAAGCACGTTACGTTCAGCACAAATTAAATTTTTGCAATCTTTTGCACTGGTTTGAAAACATCATGCTAGAAGCCGGCCCTGCCCACAAAATTGGGAGTTTCTGTTAATTGTACCTGTTTGTGGGCCTTCGAGGAGGCTATTATAATTAGGGTGCTCTTTTTAGGTGCAAGGACACTAATAGGCACATTTTAAAACTTTCGAATATATAGTTTTTCAAACTGACTAAGAAACTGACTACTGTATCCCAGTGTAACTAATAAATGGTTCTGTATCGGGTTTTTTTGGAGTAATTTTCAGTTATTTAAAATCAAACTAGTCATTCTGATTAAAAATGCTGTTTTATTGTCACAGACTCATTTTCACCTGTATTAATCAAATGGCACCAGGTTGCCACTCTTAAACAATTCAAGGATTATTTTTAAAGCAAAATTTAAAAAAAAAATACATTCTAAAGCATTGCCCAGTTGCGCTGGTTCATGGTAGATTTTATGTCAGAAACGTGAGGGAAAAAACACTTCTCAAAACTATACAATTTTTTTGACCACCAATTGCGCAAAAGTGGAAACCTCAGAACAATCTGTAATTACTTCTTAAATTTGCTTATACAGTCTTATAGTAAGAGTTGCATTCCAGGAACACCGCACAGAGTTTCCAGAAATATCTAAATAAACGACAAGTATATAAAAATCCTTATAATTTTTCTATTCCTCTCATAAAATGTCTGTACAAGTTTAGGGTATGCCATAGATATTTTCTCAGGTTCTGTGGCATAGCTCCTGCAAATGGATCCAACACCCCTCACATGCTGGAGTAGACTCGCACTGCCTGATATCCACTTATACAACAGTGGGCTGGATTTTACCAGCCCTCCAACGTTGTGGGTTGTGGTGGAGGGCCCGGAGAATACCTCCGGGAGAGGCCCGCCATGGGCCTCGACGCTGGGAAGGCCTCACCCCATATTTAATCATTTAGTATATTTATTAAATTAAATTTATAGTGACTGTTCCCTCCATGTAAATGAGCCACCGTGCTAAATATCGCAGCAACTCCGTGGTGCACATCTCGCACGTGAGCGGTGCCGTTTTTGCAGCTCACCGCTGGGATCGGAGATGAGCTGGAAAAATTTAGCCCAGAGGAAGAGTGGAACCCAGTGCTGCAACAATCTGGATCTGAACCAAATACTCAACCTAAGTAACTGATTACAGAATGGTTCATATTCTTCATCATTGTCACAATGCATGTGGTATAGTGGTAACGTCACTGGACTAGTAATCCAGAGGCCCAAGCTAATCCTCTGCAGACATGCGTTTGAATACCACTACATCAAATGGTGAAATTTGAATTTAATTTATAAATCTGGAATTAAAATCTAGTCCAATGGTGACCATGAAACCATTCAGTTCACTAATGTCCTTCAAGGAAGGAAATCTGCCATCCTCACCTGGGTTTGGCCTACATGTGACTCCAGACCCACAGCAATGTGGTTGACTCTTAAATGTCCTCTGAAATGGCCTAGCAAGCCACTCAGTTGTACCAAACCACTACAAAATCTAAGAAAAGGAATGAAACTGGATGGACCACCCGGCATCGATCTAGGCATGGGAAACGACAACAACAAATCAGGCGGCATAGATTTAAGGTAAGGGTCAAGAGGTTTAGAGGGGATTTGAGGAAAAAGAATTTCACCCAGAGGGTGGTTGGAATCTGAAGGGGTAGTAGAGACAGGAACCTTCACAACCTTTAAGTAGTATTTGATGAGCACTTGAAATGCCATAGCATACAAGTGCTGGAAAATGGGATTAGAATAGAGAGGTGCTTGATGGCCAGCACAAACATGATGGGTCGAAGTGCCTGTTTCTGTGCTGTATAACTCTATAACTCTAAACTCAGCCCTGTGGACCCTGCAAAGTCCTCCTTACTAACATCTGGGGGCTTGTGCTAAAATTGGGAGTGCTGTCCTACAGACTAGTCTAGCAACAGTCTGACATAGTCATACTCATGGAATCATAACTTACAATGTCCCAGACACCACCATCACCATCCCTGGATATGTATTGTCCCACCAGCAGGACAGACCCACTAGAGATGGCGGGCGGCAAAGTGGTATACAGTCGGGAGGGTATTCCCCTGGAAGTCCTCAACATTGAATCCGGAGCCCATGAAGTTTCAGGGCTTCAGATCAAACATGGACAAGGAAACCTGCTGATTACCACTTCCTGCCTCGGCTGATGAATCAGTGCTTCTCCATGTTGAACACCAATTGGAAGAAGCACTGAGGGTAGCAAGGGCACAGAATGTAATCCAGACAGGGGACTTTAATGTCCAGCACCACTACTGACCAAGCTGGCCGAGTCCTATAGGACATACCTGCTAGACTGGATCCGCGGCAGGTGGTGAGGGAACCAACAAAAGGGCAAAAACTACTTGACCTTGTCCTCATCAATCTACCTGTTGCAGATGCATCTGTCCATGACAATATTGGTAGGAGTGACCACCGCACAGTCCTTGTGGAGACAAAGGCATGTCTTCACATTGAGGATACCAACCTTCGTGTTGTGTGGTAATATTACCATGCTAAATGAGATAGATTTCAAACAGATCTAGCAAAACTGGGCATCTATGAGGTGTTGTAAGCCATCAGCAGCAGCAGAATTGTATTCGACCACAATCTGTAACCTCATGACCTGGTATATCCCCCTCTCTACCATTACCATCCAGCTGAGGGATCAACCCTGGTTCAATGAAGACTGCAGGAGGGCATGCCAGGAGCAGCACCAGGCATACCTAAAATTAGGTGTCAGCCTCATGAAACTACATTACTTGCATGCCAAACAGTGGAAGCAGCATGAGATAGACAGGGCTAGGCAATCCCATAACCAACGTGTCAGATTTAAGCTCTACAGTCCTGCCACACCCAGTTGTGAATGGTGGTGGACAATTAAACAACTAACAAGAGGAGAAGGCTCCACAAATATCCCCATCCTCAATGATGGGGGAGCCCAGCACATCAGTGTAAAAGACAAGGCTGAAGCATTTGCATCCATCTTCAGCCAGATCTGACGAGTGGATGATCTGTCTCAGCCTCTTCCTAAGGTCTTGAGAATCACAGATGTGTTAAGCCAACTTGCTTTGTTGAATGATCATTTTCTTTAATCCATTGACAGGAAATCTGAATTGATACCTTTTTGAAGAAATTTAAGAGAGAACAGCTAAAAGGTTGACTTTTTGACTTTGTTGACAGCTTAGGATGGCCTCTTAATTTGCAAAACTGTATCCTACATTGCAAGGACTATGAGGAGGGAGACAAAATGTCTGCACATTTCCCCGCAAAACCAAGACCCGGGAAATTTAAGGGAACCACCTGTTCATTTTAGCAAGAAGATAAATAGTAATGTTTGAATCACTGAGTGACTGATATGTGACAAGCCCCTCCCCGCCTATTATCTTTTAAGCTGCCGCAGAGAGGAGAAGCGTCCAGAGTCTGACACGTGCAGACCCAAGTGGAGGGTCCTCTCTCTCTCTCCATTCCAGCTTGAAAGCTTCAAATTCTGCCTGTTGACTGAACACCTTTACATACTCTGGCTATGATCAGAAACCCTGTTGGAGGAAATCATCCGCATCGCCGTCTCCAAGAGACCCATTGAATCAATCATCTATCGCTTCAAATCAAAAGACTCAGGACCACTGAATTCAGCCAGAAGCCAGCTGAATCACGAAATACCACAATATACCCCTTTTTTCTATGGACACTAACTCAACCAATCTACCTCTTTCTATTCTGTAACCTATTTGTGTCTCTGTGTTAACCTCCAGTGTGTGTGTGTGTGTGTGAGTGAATGTTGGCACGTAGTTTATTATTTTCGTTAGTTTGGTTTAGGTACAATAAAGTTAACCTCATTCTTTATTGAACTCAAAAAAACCTGTCCGATTGGTTCTTGTTATGATAATAGCAAGTAAACAATCAAACATCTACTGAATTGGCCAATACGTCCACTTTAAGAAAGAAATAAACCTACAATGGTCAAACAGGATGAGGGAAAAGAGGGAAGCCCTTCGATCCCTCCTCTACTCAACAATGTGGAAAATTACCCAGGTATGTCCTGTATACAAAAAGCAGGACAAATCCAACACAGCCAATAACTGCCCCATCAGTCTACTCTCGATCATCAGCAAAGTGATGCAAGGGGTCAGCAACAGTGCTATTAAGCCGCACTTGCTCAGCCAGAACCTGCTCACAGATGCTCAGTTTGGGGTCCGCCAGGGCCAGTCAGCTCCTGACCTCATTACAGGCTTGGTTCAAACATGGACAAAAGAGCTGAACTCCAGAGGTGAAGTGAGAGTGACTGCCTTTGACATAAAGGCAACATTTGACTGACTGCGGCATCAAGGAGCCCGAGCAAAACTGGAGTCAGTGGGAATCAAGGGGGAAACTGTCCACTGGTTGGAGTCGTACCTAGCACAAAGGAAGATGGTTGTGGTTGTTAGAAGTCAATCATCTTACTCTCAGGATATCACTGCAGGAGTTCCTCAGGGTAGTGCCCTAGGCCCAACCATCTTCAGCTGCTTCATCAATGACCTTCCCTCCATCATAAGGTCAGAAGTGTGGATGTTTGCTAATGATTGCACAATGTTCAGCACCATTCGCGACTCCTCAGATACTGAAGCAGCCCCTGTCCAGCTGCAACAAGACTTGGACAATATCCAGGCTTGGGCTGATAAGTGGCAAGTAACATTTGCGCCACAAATGTCAGGCAATGACCATCTCAAACAAGGAAGAATCTAATCATCTCCCCTTGATGTTTAGTGGCATTACCATCGCTGAATCCCCCACTATCAATGTCCTGGGGTTACCATTGACCAGAAACTGAACTGGACCAACCATATAAATACTGTGGAAAGAAGAACAGATCAGAGGCTTGGAATTCCGCAATGCCTTTCCACATCTACAAGGCAGGAATGTGATGGAATACTTTCCATTTGCGTGGATGGGTGCAGCTCCAACAACACTGAAGAAGCTCGACACCATCCAGCACTCTATCCACCACCTTCAACATTCACTCCCTTCAACACCGAAGCACAGTGTGTACCATCTACAAGATGCACTGCATCAACTCACCAAGGCTCCTTCGACAGCACCTTCCAACCCCAAAACCTCTACCACCTAGAAGGACAAGGGCAGCAGGTGCAATGGAAGACCACCACCTGCAAGTTCCCCTCCAAGCCACACACCATCCTGACTTGGAACAATATCGCCGTTCCTTTAGTGGCGCTGGGTCAAAATCCTGGGACTCCCTTCCTAACAGCATTGTTGGTGCACCTACACCCCAAGGAGTGCAGCGGTTCAAGAAGGCAGTTCACCCCCACCTTCTAAGGGCAATTAATGATAGGCAATAAATACTTGCTTAGCCAGTGATGCCTACATCCCAAAATGAAGTAAAAAAATGTAGAAACAAACAACAACCATCTTACAGAAAATCTATCAGTTTCTTGTCATCATTCCTAAACGAAGAACTTGTAACTTCTAACATAAGTAATTGCAGTACAAGCATGTTGTAGAATGGACATTGAGTAAAGGATCATTGCCAAATTGGGCAAATACATGATTGATGAATTTGTATTTAAATGTTACAAGAAAGGTAACTGAAAGGTCACCTAAAATGGATTATACACAGAATAATGAATTAATGAAACCTTGGATGAGATTACATAGACATTAATGGACAGGATTGATTATAAGCAAACTATCCTGTTGAGGGGTTTGGTAACAACTTAAACTATGACTGAAAAGTGGCTTATTTAAACTGCAAACTGAAATTATTTCTTTACAATCTAAGACCAGTTTTATATAAATAGCATAAAAGCAAAATACTGCAGATGCTGGAAATCTGAAATAAAAAGGAGAAATGCTGGAAATACTCAGCAGGTCTGGCAGCATCTGTGGAGAGAGAAGCAGAGTTAATGTTCCCGGTCAGTGACCCTTCATCAGAACTGGCAAAGGTTAGAAATGTAATAGGTTTTAAACAAATAAAGTGGAGGTGGGGCAAGAGATAACAAAAGTAAAGGTGTTGATAGGACAGGGTCACAGAGAATAACAGACGAGAAGGTCATGGAGCAAAGGCAAACGGTATGTTAATGGTGCGTTGAAAGTCAAAGCGTTAGTGCAGAGAGGGTGCTAATGGACAGAAAAATGAACAGCCCTGGCCCAAAGCACAAACATGAACATGGGCATGCACATGATAAGAAAAATGAATGATGAAATAAACTAAAATAAAAAGGGAAAAGAAAAAAAGAAAAAAGAAAAAAATAACTGAAAATAAAAAGGGGGAGGGGGCCCGTCATGCTCTGAAATTATTGAACTCAATGTTCAGTCCGGCAGGCTGTAGCGTGCCTAATCGGTAAATGAGATGCTGTTCCTCAAGCTTGCGTTGATGTTCACTGGAACACTGCAGCAAGCCCAGTTCAGCTATGTGGTCATGAGAGCAGGGGGCGGGGGGTGTTGAAATGGCCAGCAACCTGAAGCTCGGGGTCATGCTTTTGGACTGAGTGGAGGTGTTCCACAAAGCGGTCACCCAATCTGCGTTTGGTCTTCCCAGTGTAGAGGAGACCAAATTGTGCGCAGCGAATACAGTATACTAAATTGAAAGAAGTACATGTAATTCGTTGCTTCACCTGAAAGGAGTGTTCGGGGCCTTGGATAGTGAGGAGAGAGGAGGTAAAAGTGCAGGTATTACACCTCCTGCGATTGCACGTGAAGGTGCCGTGGAAAGGGGACAAGGTGTTGGGGGTAATGGAGGAGTGGATCAGGGTGTCAATGAGGGAATGATCCCTTCGGAATGCTGACAGGGGAGAGGAGGGGAAGATGCGTTTGGTCGTGCCATCACGCTGGATGTGGCAGAAATGGTGGAGGATGATCTTTTGGGTGTGGAGGCAGGTGAGTTGGAAAGTGAGAACAAGGGGAAACGTGTTGTGGCTCTGAGAGGGAGGGGAAGGGGTGAGGGTAGAGGTGCGGGAAATGGGCCAGACACGGTTGAGGGCCCTGTCAACCACAGTGGGGGAATCCTCGGTTGAGGAAAAAGAAAGACATATCAGAAGCAATGTCGTGGAACGTTGCATTATCAGAGCAGATGTGTCAGTGACAGAGAAACTGGGAGAATGGAATGGAGTTCTTACAGGAGGCAGGGTGTGAAGAAGTGTAGTCGAGGTAGCTGTGGGAGTCAGTGGGCTTATAATGAGTATTAGTAGACAGCCTATCCCCAGAGATGGAGACAGACAAGTCGAGAAAGGGAAGGGAAGTGTCAGAGATGGACCATGTAAAAGTGAGAGAAAGGTGGAAATTGGAAGCAAAGTTGATAAAAGTTTTCCAGTTTGGGGCAGGAGCAGGAGCAGGAAACGGCACCGATGCAGTCATCAATGTACCGGTAAAAGAGCTGGACGAGGGGGCCTGAGTGGGACTGGAACAAGGAATGTTCGACATATCCCACAAAAAGACAGGCAAAACTAGGACCCATGCGGGTACCCACAGCAACACCTTTTACTTGGAGGAAGTGAGTGGAGTTGAAGGAGAAGTTGTTCAATGTGAGAACAAGTTCAGCCAAGCGGAGGAGGGTGGTAATGGATGGGGACTGGTTGGGCCTCTGTTCAAGGAAGAAGTGGAGAGCCCTCAAACCATACTGCTGGGGCATGGAGGTGTAGAGAGATTGGACATCCATAATGAAGAGGAGGCGGATGGGGGCAGGAAACTGGAAATTGCCAAAATGACATAAGGTGTCAGAAGAGTCATGGATTTAGGTGGGAAGAGACTGGACCAGGGGAGCAAAGAAATTTATATATTCTCTAAATAGCATATTTTAATAGAGAATTGATTCCAAAGCATGCTAGTGTAGGAAGTACATAATAATAATCTTAATATCTTCTACCTATTTAAAATGAAAACAAAAATTTGTATTCCATGTAAAATAATACTGTCCCTGTGATGTTGAACTATTAATTTGATAATATAATAACAGCTGGGATTGTGTCAAGGTGCTTACATCTGTACTGATGATCAGACTGTGTGAAATACTATACAGGGAATTTTGGGGCCCTGGAGGAAAACAGTGAAGAGCTGTGATTGAAGTTGCACTATTATAGAGCGTGACTGAAAACTAGTTGTGTCTGACCGCAGAAAGTGAATAGTCAGGAAATTTCTCTGAGATGCTCCCACTTCGCCAATGTTACTTCACCAGAAGTGTAGTGGATAAACGGGGTTCTTCTGCACTTCCAGTGAAGTAATGCTGGCAGAGCCGGAGCACGCTGAGGAATTTCCCAGACAATAAAGAGGGAATTCTAACTCCCAGAGCTGGATAGGGGTTGAAAGTGGGTGGCAGTAAAAATGATTGATTTTTTACAGCAGGAGCACAATCCAGCTCCAACTCTCCCACTTCCAGGTTTAACGGATGTGTGTTTGGATGCTGGCAAGATACTCACACATCGAAGTTGGGAAATTTATAATTGGACGCGAGCGGTTCAATTAACGTCCTTAGGAGACATTAATGAGGTATTTTTAAGTTGGTTTTAACTTGGTCTCCTTGAGGAGAATGGGTTTCCCTGGGCTGAGGAAACTGGCAAGGGAAAAAAGCAGCTTTGAGCATTAGTTTAGATGGACATTAAAACTTGTCATTGTACCATCTGAATAAAACCTCACTTGTTGAAGCACCTGTCTCAGTTTCGTCTGGTAAATGTTCGGCAGAGTGTGCTTGTGTGGATACAGCTTTTTCCTGCCTTAGAGTATTTCAAATTGACAAGTTCAGGATCAGAGATGCCTTGGGTGTGTTTGTCACCACATCAGAGGAGGAAGAGCGTCACCATCCTTGGCAGTGACATTGCTATGGTGGGATCAGCATGTGCACAGGAGAGAGGTCCACAGGAAGGAGGTTTGCAGGTGGATGAGCAGAATATAGAAGGGCCACTGACCTGAAACGTTAACTCTGCTTCTCTCTCCACAGATGCTGCCAGACCTGCTGAGTATTTCCAGCATTTCTTGTTTTCATTTTTAAATTTAAATTTCCCCAGCTGCCATGGTGGTATTTGAACTCATATCTCCAGAGCACTGGTCCAGGCCTTTGAATTACTAATCCAGTAACGATACCACTATGCTTTTTTTATTCTTTCACCGGATGTGGGTGCCGCTGGTTAGGCCAACATTTATTGCCCATCCCTAATTGCCCTCGAGAAGATCCCTATTGACAGGCAGCATGAAACAAGTGAAAGGGAGAGTTGGTTCTCAGGATGCAATAATGATCAAGATGTGGAAGTGGTGAAAATCATTGAATTTTATGTGACATGAAAAAAGGAAACTTAACAGCATAACATTTTGTCAAACACTCAAGTACATATGCTTGGTGAATTACAATTTCTTCAACTTATGCTTCCTTAGGTGTGCATCCCATGTGATTTTTTTTATTCATTCATGGGATGTGGGTATCGCGGACCAGGCCAGCATTTATTTCCCATCCCTAATTGCCTTTGAGAAGGTGGTGGTGAGCTGCCTTCTTGAACTGCTGCAGTCCATGTTGGGTAGGTATACCCACAGTGCTGTTAGGAAGGGAGTTCAAGGATTTTGACCCAGCAACAGTGAAGGAACGGTGATATAGTTCCAAATCAGGATGGTATGTGACTTGGAGGGGAACTTGCAGGTGGTGGTGTTCCCATGCATTTTCTGCCATTGTCCTTCTAGTTGGTAGAGGTCGTGGGTTTGGAAGGTGCTGTCTAAGGAGCCTTGATGCATTGCTGCAGTGCATCTTGTAGATGGTACACACTGCTGCCACTGTGCGTCTGTGGTAAAGGGAGTGAATGTTTGTGCATGGGGTGCCAATCAAGCGGGCTGCTTTGTCCTGGATGGTGTCGAGCTTCTTGAATGTTGTTGGAGCTGCAGCCATCCAGGCAAATTGAGAGTATTCCATCATACTCCTGACTCGTGCCTTCTAGATAGTGGCCAGGCTTTGGGGAGTCAGGAGATGAATTACGCACCACAGGATTCCTAGCCTCTGACCTGCTCTTGTAGCCACGGTATTTATATGGCTACTCCAGTTCAGTTTCTGGTCAATAGTAACCCCTAGGATGTTGATAGTGGGGGATTCAGCGATGGTAATGCCATCAGATGTCAAGGGGAGATGGTTAGATTCTCTCTTGTTGGTGATGGTCATTGCCTGGCACTTGCGTGGTTCAAATGTTACTTGCCACTTATCAGCCCAAGCCTGGTTATTGTCCATGTCTTGCTGCATTTCTACACAGACTACTTCAGTATCTGTGGGGTCGTGAATGGTGCTGAACATTGTGCAATCATCAGCGAACATCCCACTTCTAACCTTATGATTGAAGGAAGGTCATTGATGAAGGTCATTGAAGATGGTTGGGCCTAGGACACTACCCTGAGGAACTCCTGCAGTGATGTCCTGGAGCTCAGATGATTGACCTCGAAGAACCACAACCATCTTCCTTTGCGTTTGGTAAGACTCCAACCAGCGGAGAGTTTTCCCCCAATTCCCATTGACTCCAGTTTTGCTTGAGCTCTTTGATGCCATACTCAGTCAAATGCTACCTTGATGTCAAGGGCAGTCACTCTTACCTCACCTCTTGAGTTCAGCTCTTTTGTCCATGTTTGAACCAAGACCGTGATGAGGTCAGGAGCTGAGTTGCCCTGGCGGAACCCCAACTGAGCGTCACTGAGCAATTTATTGCTAAGCAAGTGCTGCTTGATGGCACTGTTGATGACACCTTCCATCACTTTACTGATGATGGAGAGTAGACTGATGGGGCGGTTATTGGCCGGGTTGGACTTGTCCTGCTTTTTGTGTACAGGACATAGCAGAAATAGAGGCAGGCTGTTCAGATCCCTGCCCTGACTGCTGAGATGCACTTGACCAATTCCTATGGATTTTGGAGGCCCTGTGAACCCCACCAAAGCCTGCTCCACCTGCACCTGTGCAGAGATAGACTCTGCCATTGGGAGACAAGGAAGCATGTTGGGTACTCGCTGAGGTACCAGCAATGGCTGAGAATTGTAAGTGTTTGAGTGGAGTTCCCACTTCCTTGTCCCCTTTTTCCATAACTCCCAACACTGGCCAGTACCACATCACTCCTACCACTCTGCTGTAGATCAGATTGGTGAAGAACAGTGGCACATTGTAAGGCCAGGGCTAAGTTATCTGTCATCCTGTTTAAGTTGGCAGACAAGTTGACATCCAGAGACTGCATGGGTGTGGTTATGGACTCATTTGAGACCAGTGCTTGAAACTCTATGGAGACGGCCAAACTCTCCATGGCAGACATTCCCTTAATTCCCTATGCCACCAATCCAGTAACAGTCAAGTTGACTCCTCCATTCTCTCTGCTATTGTGGAGAATGCATAGCATGTCTGTCAGCACGTGGCTAAGTTGCTGTTGTACCTCTAGCATTCTCCTTCTCAACAATAGCTGGGGTCAGCATCTGTGTGCAGCTGAGTAGAGTTTGGAGAGGATTGTGGCCCCCAAAGCAGACTGTCCACAGCTGTCCCTGACTGCAGTGTCTGCTCGTGCTCACTTATGAGGTGCGAATCATCAGGTGAAAATCCAACTAACTGTCTCAGTGGACCCACTGAAGTGAGAGTATTTGTGCAGTTGCCTGGTTGTAGGTTCTGTAATGGTGCACCCTCAGAAGGAATGAGGTCCTCTGAGGGATCGACCTGATAGATGTCCAACAACACTTGCTGTACGTGTGAAGTCCCTGGAAGACAAAAGAAAGGGATATGATTTAGTTGTGGCTGTGTCACAATCTTGACAATCACCATTCTCATAATTCTCATAATTCAGTAAATGATGAAATAAAGTTAGCATATATGTTTCAGACATATTTTTAATTCTGTCCCCCACTATCTGTGAGCTCCCTGTCTCTTCATTTGCAACTGCAAGGGATGCAGATGTGCCACTTATCTCCATGGTGTCTTCCTCTATGTGCTGTACTATTTGTAGTGTCTCAGCTCCAATTCTGTCCCAGTCCCCTTTTTTTTGTGCTCTTTTCACCTACAAGGAATGACAAAACAGACCCATGAGTGAGTGAAAGTCAGGTATTCACCTTGTTCAGTCTCTTCTGTGAGGGTGACTGAGACACATGCATCACATTGCATCAGGATTGGTGTGAGTGTCAACAGTGGGTGGATAAATGAGTTTGTGATGAAGTGCATAGGAAGCACAGCCTGGGTGCTGCTGAAAGTTGAATGGGTGTCATGAGTGACGTGATAGTGAACAGTTAGCAAGACAGAGGGAAAGGTGTGGGGGTGGGGCTTAAAGCGCAGGATGTATTTGAATCAAAAAATATACTTAGTTTTCTGACCAAGTTAGGTCGTTATACAGCTTTCTACATTGCATCCATGACCTGGCACAATGCTCCTGCTTCTCACTTCCTCAGCTATCCTCAACCATGCCTTCATGGTGACAGCATTAGCTTTCTCCCTCCCACTGGCGATGTCATTCTGTGTGCTGCCCTTACTCTACGTGCACCATTCATTCTGAACACCTCCAATTTACATTTGTGGACTGTCCTTTTAAATACAGTTGAAAGTGCGTCATGCGGAAGTCAAAATTAATTGGTTCAGTTGAGTTGAGATGGCAATTCTGACTCAGTCAGTTGACTTCTGGATTTCCCCCATGCAATTCCACCCCCCTCCCCCTCCCCTGCAGCGAAGCCGCCTTCGGTTTAATACTGTGGCGTAAGATTCAATCCATGCTACACACTGACATTAGACGAGCTTGTTAAATGTTATTATGCTCAGTGCAACATGTTCAAAGTACTTCATCATGCATAGTGTGTGAGGGTGAGATTTCAGTGAGAATGGAAAGTGGGGGAGACGAGGAGAATTATTTTCATGCGGCAAATTGCTATGATCTGGAATGCATTGCGTGAAAGAATGGTAAAAGCAGATTCAATAATAACTTACAAAAGGGAGTTGGATCTGTATTTAGAAAGGAAAATTTTTCAGGGTTTTGGGGAAAAAGTAGGGGAGTGACACTAATTGGCAGCTCTTTCAAAGAGTTGGCATTGGTACAATGGGCCGAATAGCATTCTTCTGTGCTGTATGATCCTATGATTCTATTCTAGGATAATATGGTCAAAAATCATGCGGGACGTATCCTCCAGCCTCACCATGAATGGGCTTCAAGGACCCTCTGCCCACGTGCATAGTGCTATGGTAGCAGCAAAAGAAGGTGCAGTGTCGAGCAGCAATGATCAGAGGGGAGTAATGGGAAGTAGAAGGATTGTGAGGTTACAGGTAAAGCAGGTCTCAGCAGAGAGTAATAAGAGATATGAGTTCAGGGGTTTTCCTTAGCAGCCCTTGTCAGAACATTTTCAGCATTGCAGTTAGCTCCTGACTGCAGTGCTTCTTGTGTATATTTAGAGATGATCCCTGCTCGCAGGAACTTGTCCAGCTCCCTTTTGAAAGCTTGCAGCAAACCTACAGTCACTGCACATGCTGGTAACTTATTCTCCATGAAAAGAAGTACTTATTAGTTTTATGTTTTTGTAGCTTATGCTTATGTAACTGATCCTCCCTAACCTATCCTTCTAAAAAAACAAATCCAAATGGATAATTTTAAAGATTTCAAAAAAACTTTGGTGCATTTATGCTTCTGCAAATTAAAAGTTCCTAGCAATCTAAGCTTGTACTAATAACGAGGTAACAATCAAGTGGTTCTCCTCTGAACCTTTTCCAGGGACTCAATCTCCCTCAGTGAGTGACTAACAGATCCCCTCCAAGAACAGCTGACAATGGTTGCTTACTTCTTTCCCCAGGGTTTCATCAGGTTGCATCGGTCTCCAGCCAGTGTTACTGTTGGAGGCTTGGAGAACCCTTGGAGAATTTCAGTACACATTCCTTACCAGTTTTTGAAATAAAACCCACATTTTTCCTTATTCTTTATGGTTAAAATGGGGTCTCAAGATGTTTATGACATCATCGTACACAGGGAGTGTGATTTGCTTTTTCAGTCTAGAATGAAATGACTTAGCCTCAATACACGCTATTCCTTACTTAAGTCTGCATAGCTGACATATCCGTGATAGTTCCGATGTAGAATGGGTAATCGTGGATCTTATTGGTGCATCTCCATAACACTTCAACCTTCCGTTGTCCTTCCCAGCTTCTACTGCTCATTTTTCAACATATCCTTTTTTCCAATCTTTTATGGGATGTGGGCATCGCTGGCAAGGCCAGCATTTGTTACCCATCCCTACTTGCCCCTGAGAAGGGCAATATCTAACAATGTACTGCTATATCCGTATTGCTGCGCACAATAAAAGATTCCTCTTTGTGCATTCAGTAGGGTATCTTTTGCATTGTTCACTCCTTGAACTTTGCCTGCTCTCTCTGGTGCTTTAACACTAACTGCAATTTGGGCAACTTATTGCAATGTGCAACTGAGCTTCTTCCTGAGTAAATTTGCGTGTTTCCCATTAATTGCTTGTGAATGAGAACTTAGCAAGTCATAATAATACCTTAAATACCAGGTTTTCACACTATTGTGGGCAATAATTATTAACCCACAGGAATAATTTCATATAATGTATGCAAGAAATATTTTATTGTTCATATTAAAACAATGTCTAAGAAACTTATAGTCACACCAACAGATATACTTCAGTACTTAAATAATTTTTTTTTCACATTTCACTTAAGGACCGTGTATCAAGTAGAGGAAAAGATATAAAATAGGGTGAACTGCACCTCAAAGCCATGATGTGGTGGGTAGGATCACCACTAGGATTCTTCACATAATGGGGAAGATCTTGACTTTGTATGATACTGTAAAATGGGTGATAACCAATTGGCAGCCTGTTTTACAATGGCGTCAATGGAAATAAAGATCAGGAGAGATGCAATACAGGCTGTCGATTCACCAAAACCTGTTTCACACTATCGCACAATGTCAAAATCTACTGCAGTGAATTCCTAATCTCAGGTATACAATTGGAGGTCATGGGGGCAGTACAATATGGAGCACTTCCTTACCAACCACAGGAGAACATTTGGTCAATAAATAATTTCAATCATCTGTGCTAACTTCCTGGATTGGAAAGGCCTGGGACTTAGTCTTCTGATCATTCTTTCAGTGAAGAAGTGGCAATTGCAAAAGAAAATTTAACAGGAGGGTGACAAAAAATTATCTCGTTATCAGTAGTTAATCAAGTGAACAACTGGGATAAATCATTACCATCAGTGATTCCTCCTGGTTGTCATGTTATTTCTCAACGATAATAAAGTGATTTTAAGGTATTCAAAAATACTGTGAAAAGTCTGGTATCACTATTATTTTGTTATGTAATTGCATTGTAATGATTCTGCAATCCAAAATGGCTACAAGTACACAAACTTTTCCCAGAGAAATGTTTAACATTAGTCTTGGCATCTCATTTACCTCAGGAAGAGGTACGTGCTGATACGTATTCAGTATTTTACATATCCTACTAATGATTAAAACATGAATTTATTGCGCTCCTTTTGTCCCATTCCTCAGGATATGGTTGGCCTCATTGTTTTTATGCTGAAAGTTGAGCCGCTCTTTTTCTCCTGGGTCACAAAGATGCCGTCTTGGCTGAGAAATATACTCCTCCAGTCCACTTGGGGGAACCAGCAATTATAATGCATGCTGGGAAAAGATGTAAAGCTAGGAATAAAATCCTGATTGATTTGGAAATGAACTCTAAATTAATCATGAAGTGACCCAGAATTAACCTATAAACAAAAACCCAAAAGATCCATGATAAAATATTTTAATATATGCAATTCAAACATGTTCAGTAAAAATGGGTTTGGTGGAATGTTACTCATTTTAAAAGGCTAACAACAGATTGAAAACATAGTGGAATAGAAATACCAGCATGAAGTCAAGAGGCTGTTTGCATTGGTCCAAATCAAGGTCATGAAGGTGTTCAATGGTGAATTCCAATGTTGGTTCGAGAACAGTTGAATACTGAAATATGTGCACTTTAATTTTTCACAAGAGTTGTGCAAAAGTACACAGATGTATTCTGAACTTTTAAAATTTGGAAATATCAATCTTGAAATAAGCCTGAAATGTTTGAGTTGGATGTAATATCAATCGCAGGATACAGAACTGAATGAACCTCCAAATTGGGATTTGTTTTCTTATCCATGCAGAAAGGCTAATCCCACCCGCCCCATCCCCCCGATAGATGCTTCTAATCCCAGGTGCTAATAACCCAGCTTCCTGATAGAAACTCCAGGCTGCTGACACTTCCCAGAAGGATCTTCTGAGCTCACTTGTGATCCTGTGCCATTATTTGTACTAGTTCTGTAATGACATCCTGTAGTATAAGGACAAGTAGGTGTTAATGCCAGAGATAGGGTGAGTAACCCCTCCCACTGTAAGGGTGATGATGTAACAGTCACTTGGTACTGTGCTTTGGAAGAAGCGAGTAACGGCGTGAAGGGTACTAGCTAAGGACGCTTGAGGAGAGTGTAAATAGTGTTGTGTAAATAATAAAAGTAAAATAATAAAATAATTAGTTGGCCATATCCAGACCCTGAGACTTTCTCTACAATGACCTTGCTATACGAAAACTACAACAACACGTAATATGGTGGCAGTGATTAAAATGACCAGAAAATATTGAAAAGCACCTTACCTCGTGCAGTAGCACCAGGAGAACAGCAGGTCTCGTCTGGGGATTGCTGTGAGCTCCAGAGCTGCTCCACACCCAATAAAGAGGGGGATAGCCGGTGAGTCAGCTGTACAGGCTTTCAGACTGCACCACAGAAGTGTGGTGCTCTGCAACAAAACACCCAGGTCCAGTGAGTCCAGGATCAGGTTAGATACTTTTAAAGGGGCCAGTCTTGGCTAACAGCGCACTGGATCGGGAAAAGCGTCAAGCCACTCTCCAATAGAGAGGTAGACAAATTATTTAAACCTTATCGGGGAGACAGATTGATTGGACGATAAGGCAATTCAGGAGTCGGGCACAGTCAGCAGCCAGTACCTAACCAGATCGCGGATCGAAATCACAGAAATTGTCAGAAAGCGCAGGAACTGCCAGAAAGAGCGGGAAATCCCCAGAAAGACGGTGAACACCTCCAGTAAAGTCTCAATTATTTAAAGAGATGGGAACACCCTAAAAATAAAAATAAATATCTAGGAAAATAAAAGTCTAACAAAGCCTAGGGAAGAAAAATGGATCTGAAATTGGGAATGCCTGAAAGTTTCCAGGATCAGGATGGATCCAATCAGGTACAAAATTGTTCCTTATGAAGAAAAAGATTCCTAAGATTTAGGAGAGCTTCCCAACTCCATACTAAATCAGAAGTCGAACCAGTGAATATCCTCTTATACTCTATGGGTGCAATTGTGGACAATGTGATTGTAAGGCAAGGGATAAACAAGGCTTCAGATAAATTTGAGGATGTACTTCAAGCCTTTGACAAATATTTCAATCTGCGCAGCAACAAAATTCTGGCAAGAGCTAGATTTAACAAACCCAGAAGATGGGCGAATCCGTAGATTCTTATATAAGTGATCCGTACAGATTGGCTGAGGGATGTGACTATGGAAAATTAAAGGCGGAACTGATAAGGGACCGATTACTTGTCGGGATAACAGATAAATCTTTGTTGAGTCTCTTGCAGTCGAAAGATGACCTGACACTTGAGAAGGTAATTCAGATTGTATTACAGGCTGAAGTCCGTAAACAAACTAGAGCCATTCTGCGGGCTCAAGAGAAACCTTGGATTAGAGGGAATCCAATGACTGTACAGTTTTTGAAGCCAACGATGGAGAGGCAGCCTATAGAGAACAAGACATACACAGGTGAGAAGGTGCATGACACCAGAAACTGTGCCAGCGCTGTGGAGCCAGGAAGACCCACAGACGTGACCAGTGTCCAGCTAGTAAAGCAGAATATTTCAACTGTAAAATGATTGGGAATTATGGGAAAATGTGCCACAGCAAGACCTCTTCGCTCAAAATGACAAAGCAAAAGACCTTCACATAAAGAACGGTAAATGAAGTGCACCAACTTCCGGAAGAAAAGGAACCAGGAGAGTGCCGAAGAGAAATTAAGGACCCAAGTCAAGGATTTTGGATGGCAGACATCTACACAAATAAATACCTAAAGAATTTCAACCTGGACACAGCTACTAGTGTCACAGCCCATCAGACCAAGAGCTATGGTTCTTGATCTGACATGCCTGCAACCAGCAGACACACAGTTGCATGGTCCAGGTGGGACTCAACTGAAAGTGAAGGGTCAGCTTCAAGCAACTCTCCAATATAGAGGGAGACAAATTATGTAAACCTTGCAAAACCAGGAATTTTCTCTCCTAAGCAGAAGAGCGTGCTTAGACCTGCATCTAATCAAGAAGATTGACAAAGTCAAACAGTCACTTTTATGAAGACTATCCAAAACTTTTCACTGGTCTCGGATGACTCAGGGCAGAGTATAGAATCACACTTAAAGAAAATGACAGACCAGTGTGGATCTTCACACTAGGAAAGATAGTTCACCCATTGATGAACCAAGTTCAAGACCAGTTAAGAAGAGATGACAAGAATGGGGGTAATTTCTCTGGTTACACAGCCAATGGAGTGGTGTTTGGCCATGGGTTCCTGTCCTAGAACAAAATGCACCTCTACTATTTGTGTGGATTTAACACAGCTTAAGAAAGCAATAGTGCATTCACCCGATGACCACAGTAGATGACAGTTCAGCAAAATTGATTTAAAGCACATGTTTACCAAACTTGATGCCAATAGTGGGTTTTAGCAGGTATCCTTAGATGAGACCTCAAAATTATTAACCACAGTTATAACACCTTTCGGGAAGTTTTGTTTCAATTAGTTACCATTTGGGATAACTTCCGCACCAGAGATCTTCAAAGGTCTATATCTAACATCTTAGAAGTGTCAAAGGAGTTATTTGTCACATGGATGACATCCTGATATATGGACAGTCAGTAGAGGAACTTGACCACAGAGTTCAAGCAGCTCTACAACGACTTCAAGAAGCAAGGCTAACTCTGAACGTGAAGTGCAAATTTTCCAAGAATTCAGTTTGGTTCTTGGGACACATTGTAAGCAGTAAAGGTATAATGGCAGACCCACAGAAGTCATGGGCCATTACAGAATTCCCTACTCCTACTTCTGTTCAGCAGCTCCAAAGATTCCTGGAAATGATGAATCAATTAGCCAAATTTCTACCTCATTTGGCACAGATACTGCTAAGACAACTTATCAAAAAAGAGAAAGTGAGTTGTGGGAGTCCACACCACGAACAAACATCCTGGAAGATTAAAGAGATGCTCATATTGCCAGACATCTTGGCACATTATAACCCTATACTACAAACAACGATAGCGACAGACGCCTCCTCCAGAAGGTTAGGGGAACTCCTTTTCCAGGAGCAACCAGATGCTTCTCATAGACCAGTGTACTACACATCTAGAGCTTTGTCTGAGATGGAGACAAGGTATGCGGTGACTGAAAAAGAAGAACTTGCTGTCATATGAGAATGTGAAACATTTTCTGACTACATTGTTGAATTGAGAGTCAACATTGAGGCAGACCATAAATATTTGGCATCTTTGTTGGATGAAAAGGAGATCAGGAAAATGCCTCCAAGAATCCAAAGATTTCATTTAAGATTGATGAGATATGCGTATGACACTGCATATGTCCAGGGTAAGATGCAAACCTCTGCTGATGTGCTATCCAGAGTGACGGTAGACGTTGCAACACAAGACGAGATGAATATGTGCACGGGATAAGGTCATATTCACAATACATTGCACAAAATTGGCCAGCAAACAAACAGAAATTGCAAAAAATTCATCAAGTCCAAATAAAGTGATGAAGAATGTATTTGCATAAGGCAGTATCGCACACAAGGGTGGCCACAGGAAAGTCCTAGAGGAAAAACAATGAAAACTTACTGTGAATATAGAAAATACGTCATGATTATCGACAATTTGCTAGTTTACAATGACAGACTAGTCATTCCCAATTCACTGAGATCAGATATCTTTGAACGTCTGCATCAAGGCCATATGGGAATAACGAAGTGCACGGCAAAGACATTGAGCATCTGATCCAGAACTGCCAGATCTGTGCAATACAAAGACCAGATGATCAGCTTGAACCTCTGTTAACTCCTCCATTTCAGACCAGACCTTGGCAACACCTGGGTATGGATTTATTCATGTTCAACAGAAAGTCCTACATAATCATTATTGATTATTTCTCAAGGTAGATAGAAGTGCAAAGGTTACATTCAATGACAACTGAAGCAGTTATAAGAGTTCTACAAGACATCTTTGCGACACATGGCATCCCTGATGAGATACTGTCAGACAACAAACCATAGTTTGCGAATGAATATTTCATCAGTTTGCGACAATAATGGGATTTCTACATCTCACAAGCTCACCACGTTATCCACAGTCGAATGGTGAAGCGGAAAGATGTGTAAGAACTACTAAGTCCTTATTGAAGAAGAATGAAGACTTCCAGCCTCACTTCTAATTTATCAATTTACACCGTTGATGTGTGAACTATGACCTGCAGAGTTACTGATGGGCAGGAAGATATGAACGCAACTTCCCGTGTTGCCTAAAAAATTGCTTCCAGGACTGAATATCTGGGACTATGAGAGAGTAAGAGACTGGGAAAACTCTTATAGAAGGCAACAAATTCAAAATTATAACAAAATATTTCATGCCAGAGACTTGCCGAAGCTGAATAATGGCAAAGAGTATGGACATATGACTTAGAAAGGGAAGGTACAGTAATCCACCGAGATGAAAATGACCAGAGATCAGATGTGGTACACACAACTGAAGGAAACATATGTAAGAATATTCTCCAGAAGCCACAGTCAATTATTCATTTGGAGGACCCAGATGAAGATGAAAAACCCAAAGCAAACAGGATACTACCATCCTTAGTAAAGATCAACTTATCCTGACTTACAAGGAAGACTACTGATCATTCCAGTCTGACTACAACAAGATCAGGGAGAGTTGTGAAACTTCTTAACAGACTAAATCTGTGAAGTCAGAGATTTGGGGGGGAGAAAAAGTCAAGAATGTAGACATATTTAAGAAAATGTTGTATAAAGACTTGGGGGATAGGTAGTATAAGGACATGTAAGGGTCAATGGGGAGAGAGGGTGAACAACCCCTCCCACCGTAAGGGTGATAATGTACCAACTCCATTCCCGCCTGATCTTGTCAACTGCAATTTCATAACCAAGCTAGAGTGGGTTTCTTTAAATGTGTAGTTCAGGTAACAATGACTCCATTGGAAATTAATCAACCATTTTATTTGGAAGATTGAGCAGGGTCAATGGTGACTTCCCTGCCAGGCCAAATCTGCTTGAAATAGGAGCCAGAAGTGACGAGACACATAAAGTTAAGTGCTTTTGGTTCCTTATTGGCCAGGAGAAGCAGGGCTGCTCCTTTGGACCCCACAAGAAAATCTTTGGCTTCCTCCCCCTTCCCCAACCATGTTTCTCCTTACCTCTTGCCAGGGACTGATCCCCCGGGTCCCTGGTGATGTGAACCAGATGCACAATTTAGCAGTTGGGAGGCCACTTCCCACTGACTTCTGTGCTGTTTTGGTTGGGAAGCATTTTAATGAGGCTGAGCTGTTAAAATCAGCTGAATCTCCCTGCTCCATTTTCCAGCCTGGGAACTAAAATCGAGCCAATTGATTTCAGTTTGGTCTGATTGAACCAGCAAAGTTTGAATGTGAATTATTATTGCTCCAGCCAGTTGATATGCCAAAACTTCACATTGTCATAATCTAGAAAGTGCACTGGGGAACCAATCTTTAAGGTTCTCTCAATGAAAAAGTGGGACTAATATCTAGGTGCAGGAGAATATTTTCTGAGTAAATGAAAGCACCACTCATCAAAAATGTTAGCTGTTATATTTCTGTCAGTTTCCTGTAACACAAATCAGAAAAATTGCCAATCACAATATGTCTTTCGACTCATGTCTCTCATGCAGCAAACAGCTGATTAACTGGTATAAAGAATGAAAATATTGTCAATCTTCAACTTAAATTCAGATCTGCCAACAGGAATTAGCTTAGATCTGGCAGTGGAAATCAAGGTGAGCCTGGAAAGCAGGGTAGAGGTCTGTCAATGGGATTGAATTCAGTTCTGACAGTGGCAAACAGGTTTACTGTGGCAACAGTGGTAAGATCAATGGCCCCGTCTCCTGCATTCCACTTAAAATTACCACTGCTCTGTCAATTCTGTATATACCCTCCCTCATACTTATATTGGAGTTGCTTTCCAGAGTTTTGTAATCAGTCCAAACAACTTTTATTCATTTTTTCCCTGTCCTTTTAAGATTGATGCAAGATACTTAATAGCAGTACATGCACATTTTTAGGTCTCTCAATTTCACATTGTAGCTTTGGTCAAACATTGGCAGAATCTCTGGAGCAACAGCAGTGTAAACAGTTACAAATTGCCATTTAAACTGTTTCTTGAGGGTTACAGCTGTTCTCTTGCTGAAGTGATGGTTGGGGATCAGGAGAACACCCACAGAAACTGCCCCCGATCTTGAGACAACGAGAAATTATTTAAAGAACAAAAAAGACATGAAAATAATTGTAAAAGGTGGCTACAAAACATGAAAATATTCACAGAAAAACATGTAAAACTGAAAAAAACAAAAGATGCCAGATACACACAATGGACCAACACAAGCACCTGTAAAGCCAAAAGACAGATCTGGATATATTTCTTCGGTCTGAAATGTGTTCTGATGAAGGATATATGCCTGAAACATCAGCATAGTATTGTTATGTATTATAGCCACAATGCCTGAGGTTTTCTGGTCCCTCCTGACACTTTCTCAGCAGATCCATGGTGGATGGGGTGGAAAATTTCTCACAGACATGCACTGTTTCTAGGCTTCTCCTATCCATTTCCCAGAGGCTGGACCAAACTATGCAGATTTGTACCCGCACATTTGTTATTTGGAGATTCAACTAACGCCAGACGCAAGGGCTGTAGGTTAAGCTGTAATCGGCATTCCTGGGCTTGATTTTAATCCATTTAAAACTCATTCACTTACACAGAGTTAAAATCGGGCCAGATCAGTGGAAGGAGCTTCTGTACAAGCACGTCCGGGGCATGATTTTGCAGAAGAGGAGGATGGATTTTTTAAAAAATGTAACCATTTCACCGGCAACTTGGAGGCCAACAAGGGCTGGTGGTGAAATTTTCCACTCTTAAGTTCCTTGGCCGATGTGAATGACCCTGACCCCAGAAATCCATCTGGCCCCATCCCACCAGAGATGCATCCCAGTCAAGAACAAATCTCACCTCATATTTGGGAGGACTAAATTCTGACTTTGGGCTACCAGTGAGGATGCTTACATATGACGACTGTAAGTTGGAAGTTCAGGCACTTGCTGTGCATGATTTTCAAAGCTTATAAACTGTTTACTGTATGCACTGGAATTTTCAATGTGTGCTCTCATCAGTGCTGAGAGTGCAAAGTCAGAAAATTGAGCCCTTGTATATTAAGCTTCTAAATCAACATTCTTTTCACATTTTAAAAAATTGACACAGAGGAATCAATTAAATAGCTTTGCATCAGAACAAATCAGTTCGTGGTTATGAAAAGGCAGATACAGCTTTTCACCAGAGGAAAGCAACACATTTTTTTCTTTGCGTTGCTGTTACATGCTTCCATTGAAAAACATGGGGGAGGAGAGATAGGGAATTATTTAGGTCCTTGAAGCACTGTCAATTGTATTTTATATTGTTTAGTTCTTGTCTAAATGGTTTTGTAATGACTTTAATAAGAGCACATTTTCAGTTGAGACACAGCACACCATTACATTACTTCTTTGTTTGTTTTAGTTCAAATTTCTCTTCTAAAAGCGAATTTCTCTGTTTAACAGGAAATGCTAATCCTCACCTGACATAAAAGTTGAAGCCGAGCCAAGTTTTCACTTGCACTGTTGACCTCTGGCTCAACAATTCCAGTGCTTTGGATCTGGGTTCAAGTTTGATGGGCTGGGGTCAGTTTGGGTTGAAATGACCCGAAAATTCAAAGCAAGACTGGTTCACTGCTCTGCTCAATTGTTTCTTTTCATACTTACCTGCTTTGTACAGATCACCATCACAGAAACAAAGTGAATAGTGAGGTTTGAAATGTACTTGCTTTACTCTTAAGAGCTCTCAGATGATGAATGTCATATGTCTAAAATTGAACATTTTCCAATTGATGCAAGTGATTATGGACAAATAACGTGCATATATTGATACAAAAATCTAAAGCCACAGTCAAATAGATCTGGACAGTTAAACTCAAGATAGACAGACATATAGATGGGCAAATAGATATAGGATAGTCAGTCAAGAAATACGGTGAAATTTGCATTTTGAATGATCTTCAGATTTTTACACTTTGCTGTGCAGAAAACCATATATTCTGCATGATTAGTAAGTCAAAAGCTGTGTATGTCTTTCAAGGTCCATGATTGAAAAATTAAACTGGATTTGAAGGCTGACAATATGTAAGGTTTGTTGGTAGATAAAACACTTCATTATTCATTAATTTTCATCTTAAAAATAGCAGAAATGTGTATAAAGTTTTAATAAAATACACTGCAGCTCATCTAACAGGATTAGGTGCAAGGTCTTTAGATGTATGTTATCACAGTGGTGAAAGGAAATATGACACCTACAAAATGACTATTAACATGAGTCTTAATTTAACCCAAAGAGTCCATTCTTATTGAAAAAAAATTTCTAAGTTTGCAGTCATGTAAGTACAATAAATTAACTGAAGGAAGCACTGGGGACACATAGTTCATTTCAGACTCTTTGACCACTTCCGCACTTGTTAGCTGCTCTTGCACAGCATGAACTCCTAGGGCTACCACACTAAAGCACTATTTTCAATTAGTAGCTCTACTTACTTTATCATTTGTCTGGGATTATATGAGTATGGGGTCAACAATTATAGTAAAGCTGTATTAATGAAGCAAAGTGGGAATTTGTATCTTAATAATCAGTGTGATCATTTAATTAAATCTGGTGGATTTCTCGCCTTCAATTTCAATAAGCACCAATTGGCATTTTGTTAATAAGTTGTCGATCTCTTAGTGTTTAAAAGCAAAAGCAGACTGTCTTGGATCCATAGAGGTTTTCAGCACAGGAGGAGGTTATTTTGTTAATCGTGTCTGTTTCGGATCTTTGCTGGAGTGATCCAAACTAATCCCACTGCCCCACTCTTTTCCTGTAGCTTTTTATCATCTTCTGCTTCAAATATTCATCCACTTTTTACTTTAAAAAAGTAATGGTCTCTGCCTTACCCGCTCATTGAGGCAAATCACTCCGTGATTCAATAATCTTCTGTGTAAAAAAATTCTATGCACCTTTCTTCACACACAATGACAATTTCTAAATTGAAATCACCTTGCTATTGACTCCCAATCTAAGGAAGAAGTTGATGTGGACGGTAACCCATCAAATGTGGATTGGCTACCCCTAATATACCCCGTCTGATTTTCTTTTCTTCTCTAAGGATACAACAGACAGCTGATTCCAAACCAGCAGTTTTCCCCCACAACCAAAATGAAAATAACCCCTTACAGTGTAAGCCAGGTACCAAAGCCCTAATTGAAACTGAAGTGTCATAGAGTGATACAGCACTGAAACAGACCCTTCAGCCACCGAGTCTGTGCCGACCAACAACCACCCATTTATACTAATCCTACATTCATCCCATATTCCCTACCACATCCCCACCATTCGCCTAACACCTACCTACACTAGGGGCAATTTACAATGGCAAATTTACCTATCAACCTGCAAGTCTTTGGCTGTGGGAGGAAACAGGAGCACCTGGTGGAAACCTACACAGTCACAGGGAGAACTTGCAAACTCCACACAGGCAGTACCCAGAACTGAACCTGGCTCGCTGGAGCTGTGAGGCTGTGGTGCTAACCACTGCACCACTGTGCCACCCCAGTGAAGTGAAGCAGAGTGAGACTATTTCCTCTTCCTCGCCACCTGTATGACTCACGTCACCTTGCGACTGACAAGGACGTTCTTGTTCCAACGCCATCACCGGCTCCTGTAGGCCATCTCCTGGGTTTTCTCTTTTTGCACGTTGAGGGTTACCAGTCCAAGCTTTAGACTTGCTTCTGCTGAGATGAGTGGCTTTTGCTTCCCATCTATGATTTTGAACTCCAGATCTTTGTTCTTGCCATTGCATTGGGCTCTTAGAGTAATTTGTCCTCTTGGCACTAGTATGGTGCTGTCTTATAGCCTCAACCTTACTTGTGAGGGCTACATTTTTGGATCACCATGTTGAGTCATTTTGTGCAGGTCTGTGAAGGTCATGATGTTGCACGATGCATCGGTGTCTATCTGGCACCTTACATTGACTTGACATTCACCTTTTGCAGTCATCATTCCAACAGTCACAAACCATTTATCACCTATTGACCTTTCTGAAGCAACCAGTTGCATGTTGTACAGTGATGCGTCAGAATCGTTGGCTGATGTCTCTCCAGTGGCCATCTGTACCTGCTTGTTGTGCTTCCTTCTAGCCAAACACTTGCATACAAAATGCTTCAGCTTCTTGTAGTGAGAACACTGCTCTCCCCACGTTGGACATGCCTTCTTTTCCTGTATATGATGTCCTCTGCAGTATTTGCATCCTGCCCTTTGTCTGTGATCTTTCTACCCTTTCGGCCTGGAATGTCTATTAGCATAATGCAAGGCCTGGTCTGTTCTGCCACGAATATGCTCTCGCTGCTGATTTACAACCTCAGCACTTCTGCACACATCGATTGCTTTCCTGAGAATCAGTTTCTCCTTTCTCAGTAGACATGTGCTCACTCAGGGATCTCTTATGCCTAATACAATCCTGTCTTTAATCATCTTTTAGTTGCGCAAATTCACAGGATTCTGTGAGCTGGATTAATGCAGTCACATATTGATACATGGACTAGTTTTCACCTTGGGCCCTAATATTGAACACATACTGTTCATAGGTTATGTTCACTTGGGGTTCAAAGAATGCCTTCAAGGCTTTCAAAATTTCTGCTGTCCGTTTCTTTTTGTTCTTCAGAGAGATTTAGTGTGGAATACACTTTGTAACAGTTTCTCCCCAACAGTGATAAAAGTGTAGCTACTCGCAGCTGCTCTGGTTTGTTAATTAAATCTGTCGCAATTTCGTAATTTTGCAATTGCGAATGGAAAAACTGCCAGTTCTGTTTCATATTACCTTTCAATTTGACTGGTGCAGGCAGAGGAAAATTTGCAGTCATTGTCTTACTCTGTGCTTTCAACTGTTTCTTTGTTCCTTTTCTGTGGCTTCCTGTGGCTTTTAGCAGTTTTTAGCAGTTCTGACCATTCCTGTGGCCTTCCACCTTCAACACTCAATCTCAGCTCCACTCTGACACCATGTTATGAGCTCACAGGACACCAGCCTGGTGTATACTCTTTCTTTAATGAAACTGACTGTAACGGCTGTCTGCAGTCATAGTACCCCATGATAGAGATCACATGACTACAGCAAGCCAGGAGCACATTGGTACAGTAGTTCATTTCTATCCCAAACAAAAGGCTCGGCAGTGTGCTGGAAATTCGGAAGTAAGTGCAGAGAGTTTGTCAGTTTTTTTTTAACCCAGCCACTGCATTAACATATTATTTCTGGGTTTCCCAACCAATTAGGTTGGGAAGATGTAATGATGACCCATAAGGGTTGATTTCAACTCCAGTATTTAAGGGGACATTGCAAACATAATTGGTATTGGGGGCAGAACACAAGTAAGTGGCAGGATGGAGTGCACATGCTATAGGTTGCACCTTGCTTTACTGATGCCTCTTTAGATGGAATGCTGGGGACTGTAAAAGCCACAGGGAGATACTGTTCCCTATTGACGGAAGGAAGAAGCATTCCAGTGAAACCAAGAAGGCATGGTTGGAGGTAGTGTAGGATATCAGCAGCAGGATTATGGTGCCAGGCATGTGGATTCAATGTTTCAAGTGGTTTAATGATCTAAACAGGGCAGGAAAGGTAAGTACAGTGGCACATTCAACTATATCCTGACACGTGTATTACGCTAAACCCCTCATGCTGCCTTCTCAAGCCTACTTCTACACATCACTCCTCACACCAACATTGGTCTCTTCTTTCCCTCCTTGCAGGAGAAGAGATCACAGAACATAAAGAACAGGCAAAGAACCAGAACATAGGAACATAGGAGATGACCCTTTTGCCACCTTAAAACTGTGTTGTGGGTATGGCCTCATGTGAGCTGAACCTCCATGTGCATCCCCTCTCTCCTGTGGAGCAGCAGTCTGTGAGGAGCAGGCTGGCGCTGCTCCTGCTCCTGTTGGTGCTGCTAGTGCTCTTCTTGCTACTCCTGCTGCTGCTGGTCATCTTGGTCTGCATCTGAGGTCCAAAATAAAACATCATAAGTGACACTCATAATGATCTAATACAATTTTTTGTATTTATTTGTGGGATGCGGGTGTTGCTGGCACGACCAACATTTATCGTCCATCCATAATTGCCCTTGAGGAGGTAATGGTGAGTTGCCTTCTTGAACCATTGCAGTCCTCCACAGTGCTGTTAGGGAGGGGTATCCAAGATTTTGTCCCAGTGACAATGAAAGATTGGCGATATATTTTCAAATCAGGAAAGTGCGTGACTTGGAGGGGAACTTGCAGGTGGTGATGTTCCTTGTTCTTCTAGGTGGTAGAGGTTGTGGGTTTGGAAGGTGCTGTCGAAGGAGCCTTGGTGAGTTGTTGAGGTGCATCTCGTAGATGGTACACATTGCTGCCAGTTTAAGCTGGTGGTGGAAGGAAGGAATATTTAAGATGGTGGATGGTCTGGCAATCAAGCGGGCTACTTTGTCCTGGATGTTGTCAAGCTTTTTGAGTGTTTTTGAGGGGTACCGTTCCCCTCATCACAGCTTCAAACTGAAGATCAGACTTACAAACCGCCAAAGCTGTGAAAGTAATGTCTAAAAATGTGAAAGTAATCTCTCAGCACAAGTATTGTAAACAAAATCTTTCACACAATCAGGCAAGAAATTAGCTGTGAGGTTTCAGTGCTCATTGGCATATTTTCCTGTCATCTCTTCAGATCCCTCAATTGCTGCTGTGATCACACATTGCTTTCACAGGCGAGTTCCAGGAAGCCCAGGAACCCCATGGACCCATGGTTAAATTCCAAAAGCCATGCTAATTTTGCTGTAATTGAGCCATTAACAAATGGAAATAGACAGCCCACCTCTCCCGAAGGTTGACTCGCACGCAGCCTAATGTGCTGCAGTTAAATACGGATGTTGACAGGTTGAAGCTAGGTTCCTGACACACTGTCAATGTCAGTACTTTTAGTCCCCCAGCCTTTCCCAAACCCACATGCTCCTGCAAGTTAAAATTCACCCCATTATAATTGTAGTGCTAATACAAAGCCAAAGTACCAATATTACAGCTTGAGTGTGAATGCATGTGCAGAGCTCTCTCCTGGTGACGGGAATGTAATTCACAGCCTGCATAAAAGGGCAGGGTTCAGCAACGTGTCCATACAAGAACACCAATGTCCATGGTAAAAAATTTTGAGGTCTATGATTTTCATCTGGCTCGGCAATCCTCTTACTGACAGTAGGCTACCCGTGGCTTGGCTTTGATTGACGGATCTCCTATTAAACTGTACATCAGGCAGAGGAGTGACCTGCATCTGACAGATGGCGGATGCTGCTCTGTGATTGGTCACTGTCTGTGACTGACAGCGGGCTGCCTGGGTGAAATGAGCACTGATTGGCAGTTTGTGGACTGGGATCGTCCACCCTTGCTGTTTTTGCCCGGTTCAGGGAGTTGCAGGAATGGTTGTTGCAGGTGAGAGAGAAAGAGAGAGGCCGAGGAGAGAGCAGGAAGCAGGCCAGCACATAGGCCAGAGGTGCGGAGTGGAGGGAGCCTGCTGAGAATTAGGTAGCCATTTAAGCAGGCACTGACCCACGGAGCAGAGTGGTGGGGAGAGGAGGATGGATACAGGAGGGGGAGAGGGGGAGAGGGGCATGGGCACATGGGACAGGGGGATGGACACGGAGGGGGGAGAGACGGATGGACACACAGATAGGGTGGGAGAAGGGATGGACACAGAAGGGGAGAGGGAAATGGGCACACAGGGGGGAGTGGAATGGATGCAGAGGGGGAGAGACGGATGGACACAGAGAGAGGAGAGGAGGATGGACACACAGAGAGGGGAGAGGAGAATGGACATGGAGAGGGGGATGGACGCAGAGAGGGGGATGGACATACGGACAGTGGAGAAGGGGGTGGACAGAGAGAGGGGATGGGGGATGGACACATAGAGGGGGAGGGGGAGGGGACTCAGACATAGAGAGGGGGAGAGCAGGATGGACACAAAGAAGGGGAGAGTGGGGTGTACACAGAGAGGGGGAGAGAGGGAGATCACGGTCACTCCTGACAGATGGACGGCACAGATGGACGACTCCTGATGGTCGGCACAGACTCGGTGGGCTGAAGGGCCTGTTTCAGTGCTGTATCTCTAAAACTAAAACTAAAAACAAATTCTCTGCATCACTACATCAAGTGTGTGAGCAGACATTGACTACTTGTGCAAACAAAAACAATGGCAGGTACCTCACTAAATAGGAAGAAATGTGTTTTAAATTGAACTGTGTTTTGATGGCATTAGTTTGGCTATACACTTTATATACAGATTAATTGTACCCAGGTCCATGGCTGAGTAAATAATTTTGTCAAATGTCCGTGATGCAACTTATTGGTACCTATCCCTGCAACAGAGTGAATCACACTCTTGCATTACTGGTCTAAGTTTCTCCGGCATTATAACGGCAGTCTGATATGCTATATTTTTCCTGCATTTCTTTTTCTTTCTTTAGGTGTATTAACAATAGTAATTTTCTAATTAACATTTTTTTGATGAGAAGCTTAATAAAGCTGCCTCAAAATAAGCCCATCATATATGCACCAGTTTAAGAATACTGCCAGCACTTTAATATTATGTTAAAAAAAACATCTGGTTGCGTGGGAAGGTTTTATAGTTAAGCAGGCATCAAGTATCTGTCATTTTCTGGTTTATTTGTTTCTATCTCTTGCACGCTCATGGGAATATACATCTGACCAAAGATTTTTTTTTCTGCATTAAAGCTTACAGTAACAGAAGTCTTTGCGCATATGGTCAAAGCACTTTTAAATAATTATGCAGTTAATTTGTATTTTTTATAACAACTGATAATAAGGCTAATTCCTACAATTCCATTTCTTCATTTTGAAATTCAACATGAAAACCTACCTTTAAGGCTATGAGAACCTGATGTAAGAATACTAATATATGTATTTGTGCCCACTCCGTTGAAAAAATCAATGCTCGTGAATAGAATATTTTCCTACTTTTGGAGCACTCTTGCTTCTCCAACCTCCCCAAATCTTTTGAAGAAAGTGGATTTGTAGAAAGCTCTAATTTTCCAATTATGGCTGTGGCATAATGTTCTGAGACTTTTGTGCAACTCTCCAATACCTCAAAATCACTAGAAGTTGCTTATAATATCTCCCCTCTCTAGTCAAGTCAATGGTGATTCTAGATTTTCTGGATTTAGGCCAGATTTCTTAATGCAGCCACTTAAGATGTGCTCCAGATTAAATGAAGTTATAAGAAAAATTTAACCTTTCTGTTGACAACCTCCAGCAGTCCCTTTAAGGGCTGCTGGTTTTGTCTGCAGATGAAACCAGGAAAATTGATCTGAACATGGTCAGGCATTAGGCCCACTATTAGCATATGCAAGGGGCTGAACACCTCTTTAGGGCAGCCAATAGGCAGCCTGAATATCGCTGAAGTCAATATGGTGTTAAACATATTTCAGGCGCTCTTGGGGCCTGGGCATAGCCCGGGAAAAAGGATTTTTTTGTCCCTGTTTTGCACCTCAAGAAATGGGCAAAACAAAGTATAATTTTGCCCTTAGATTGTTTAATCTGATGGTTTTAGGGAACTTAAATTATTCATGTCATCTAAGTAAATGGCAAGAAGAAATCTGCAACTGCAAATATTTCCGAAAACTAAAAACAGCAACAAAGGGTATCCATAATTCAATTTTCTAAACATGATTAAGTTGAACACTGTGAAAGGATTTAAATTCAGAATCCTGTGACTCACACTATGCCAATATTGATCTGTTTAAGTTGTTCATTGATGCAGATAGGGTAAACCATTAGTTGTGCCACTTCCAAATTGCTATTAGCTCACAGCAGCATAGGCAATTTAATTCTGCAGGAAACTGGGGAGTAAGAATGGAGCACAAAAAAGTGGAATTAATGGCGTATATCGTCATTAGTGCTGTTCCAGGAACCTCCGGGCCATTAAATCTGATACTGTTTTTGGATGCAATAGTCTCAGAAGGATGGAAGTAAAATTCATAAAAAATGAGGTGAGTATTTATATCATCTCGCTACATTTTAATCTTCATTACAACTGATTATTTATTAGCGTTGTGTGGTGTATATATTTCTTCAACTTACTTCTAGATCAACTTTCTATTTTTAGTCAAATGTCACATTTAGATGACGAATAAAGTTCTGATCAGCTTCACTAAAAGCTTAGGCAGGATTATAGTATTACGGGTTATTAGCATTTTTATTCTGCTCAGGCTTCCACACTGAAGGGATAAGCAGCTTCTCTTAAATAGTGATGATTTTTAATTTACCAAGTCACTCATCCATAGTTTAATCCTGACTTGCAATATCTTTGGTGAGTTTTTGATTGATTTATTGATGATACACTTGGGTGAAATTTTCAAAAAAACCGGTCCATCTATGAATGCAGTAGGTGGCTTATTGGAAAATCATGGGCCATGCATCTGATAAACTGCTTGCTGGTGGTGTGGAGCCTTGGAAAATATCACCCTGTATTCTTGGCCTAGTTCCTATCAGACATATGACTGAACAGATTCCCTGCCACAAAGAATTGGCTGCAATTAGAGCTAGGTCCTAAAAATCACAAGTATGTATGACATAGAAGTCAGAAGGTATGACAACTTGTTACACTGACCTTGAATTGTTTAAAATGCTGGCTCCAAGATTTGACATCGTGAAGAATTTGCACTCATGAAGGAAGAGATCCAGTATCTGAAAAAATTTGAACAAGCGAACAATTGTTTAAAGCTGTTAAAGGCAAATCACATCTAATGCTTTGAGAGATGTGATGGGACAAATAATGCACAAGGTACAAATCAGCCGACCACTGGATAATGTGAGGTTTCCACAAATTGCACCGTGATCTGCTGTTCATGTCACTCATGAAGCACTTGGAGCACACAGGAGCTCAGTTTTGGGCACCTGCAGCCATGAAGTGTTGATTGGTGTCTGTTGTGCACCGGGCAATTGTCCAGCATGGCAGCCATAAGATAGGGCAGTACAGATGTATCAGGCAAGGGGCAGGATAGTTAGGGCCAGAGATGCCAAAGGACAGAATGCCCTCATTTTTTTCTTTTAACACTGCGCTTCCAATGAATACCCATTCGAAACAGGCATTGCTAAGGAACAGTCACATTACAGGCTGGCTGCTTAATTCACACCAAAGTTAAAGTTCTAACAAACTCAGCATACAATTTGTGTGTAGGCTCCTTTGCACCAGCCACCCACTTTGGTGGGGTGAATTGTAGACTTCAGGTCTGAAGCACTTTGGCTGTACAGAAACACCCTTTTTTGATTTTAAGATGTTTTATTTTCAGTCTTTGTTAATATATTGAAAGTTTAAGATCTTAGTCTCTTCCTTCTTGTCTTTGCACATGACCAACAGAGATGTGTTGACTACATTGACGGCTTTAAGCAGACACCTGGAATATTATCAACAGAATGGTTCTTATGACCAAAACCAGCAACCAAATTTTCATTGTTTTCCTCCTTTAAATTCAAGCAGCCATCACTTAGAATAAAAGCTGTGATTTTCTTGTCATCATTGAAAAGCTGAATTCTAACTCACTTTCTGATGGTAGAGTTGGGTTCGTTAGCCTCAACACCAATTTTTTCGAAGACCATATTATCAACCCCTATCTGCTAATAGTGGAAGTGTTTAGTCTGTAATAGAGAATATATAATTCAATTGAGCCTCTGATATTGGGGAATTCTTAAAAGATTGGAAGCATGTTCATTATTCATTTCAAGATATTAATTATATTGTAAATAATAATGATGAAGCATGCAAGTATTACGACACCTGAAAGAAATATGACTGCCAATCTTCTTTCCTATTTTGGCAGGGAATGGGGTGCTTGTCGGCTCAAAATTCTGCTGTAGCACTAACCAACACAATTTTGGAGCCAGCCATTAAACAGATGAGCAGTGGTCCTCCCCAAATCATACGATGAAAATGGAGGAGTTCCATTGTATTGATTTGATAGAGGTGTTCAAAATTATGAGGGGTCTGGACAGAATAGATAGGGAAAAACTGTTCCCATTGGTTGAAGGATGAGACCAAGAAGGCACAAATTTAAGGTAACTGGCAAAAGAAGCAATGGCGAGATGTGGAAAAACCTTTTGACGCAGCCAGTGACCAGGATGTGGAATGCCCTGATGAAAGGTCACTAACATGAAAAGTTAACTTTCCTTCCGTCTCCACAGATGCTGCCAGACCTGGT